>NC_092157.1:34515606-34826320 GCF_045791955.1 Oncorhynchus clarkii lewisi
CAGACATGTCCGGGAACTTGCAGGTGCCTTGGTGGAAGAGTGGGGTAACATCTCACAGCAAGAATGGGCAAATCTGGTGCAGTCCATGAGGAGGAGATGCACTGCAGTACTTAATGTAGCTGGTGGCACAAGATACTGACTGTTACTTTTAATTTTGACTCCCCCCTTTGTTCAGGGACACATTATTCCATTTCTGTTAGTCACATGTCTGTGGAACTTGTTCAGTTTATGTCTCAGTTGTTGAATCCTGTTATGTTCATACAAATATTTACACGTTAAGTTTGCTTGAAAATAAACGCAGTTGACAATGAGGAGATGTTTATTTTTTTTGCCGAGTTTATAATGGGATCTAGGCCTCATCAATGTTGCTGCCCAGGCCAACGCATGGTGCCAAGATGCCTGCTTGCCCGTTGAACCCAAAGACACCATCGTTCCCTGCTAATGAGTGAGCACTTCTTCTTTTCTCCCGCCTCACTCCTTTTTCTTTTTCTCATCGCTTTGTAAATCACTTCTCTTTTCAAGTACTTAAATCATCCCACGATGGCTGAGACGCGACAGTCACAGTCGCTCTGTCGGCCGCCCTAATTGCTGTGTTCCACAACTCAGGTAGAAGGAAGAAGACACGGGTGGATCAGTGAGGTTATAGGTCAGACACCCTCTGTTTTTATTTTTGTTTCACCTCTTCCTCTTTGTCTCTCACATCGTGTATCATAACACTGGCCTTTCTCTCTTTCTCCTTTCTCCTATTTGCTCTCTCTCCTTTCCTCGACATCAGGAAGATCAGTGACTCATTCCATTAACTTCCGCTCGGGGCTGGAAATAATCTGAGCAGTCTTTGAAATAAATAAATCAAGTGTGACAGAGTTAAATTACATAAAAAAAAAAAAAATCCCTGTAACTCCCAAACTCTATACGCCTGCTACTCAGGGTGGCCTTCAGGGGGTTTCCATGAGCGTCCCAACTTCTGACACCATCAGCAGTAAAAAATAATATTTGAGGTTTCCACAACACTAAGACCTACTGGTTTTGAGGCCAAGCGGTAAGTGTTAATTTTCCAGAGTCTGCTTATTGTTTGGAATGGGTTGTACTTGGTGAGTGTCAGCGCTGCATTTCGCCTTGCTTGGCTCCTTAGCTAAAGGAGAACAGGAGCTTGAGTCCCAAATAGCACCCTATACTCTATATAGTGGCAGCAGTGAGTGTGGTGTGCTCCGGGGCCCGTGGGCTCTGGCTAAAAGTAGTGCACTTATGTAGGGAACAGGGTGCCACTTGGGATGTGGCCCCATGACTGTGTGGCAGAATCATAGCAACAGCAGCCACCGTAAAACATGCTAACGATGGTTAGGCACAAACGAGAACAAGGTCCGCTCTGTCTTTTTCTTTCCATTTTACTGTTGCCTGCCCACTATTAGCTTTTCCGCCTTGGGGAGGTTGGGGAGTCTATCATTTCGGTTCGTTTGACTGGAGATGGAAACTTCAGACACATTGTGGTCTACTTGGGAAAAGCCCCTATCTGTGAGTGGTGTTACATTGACGAAACAAAAACATCTTCTATTGACTTCATTGTCTTCGAGCAGCTAAAAAAAAAAAAAACTCCTGACTACTAGATTCCTGACTACATAGGAAGTCATTCTCAATGATGGTATCCTTATTCCATTGGACAACAATAGGTCTACCGAATTAGCTGCACATAGTGGCATCTGTCTTATTGATCTAGATTGATTGATATTTGACCAGTAATCTAATTTAATGTCTAATAAAAGCACAGCTGAATAAACTGTCCTGTAAGAACCCTTACCCCGCCACTCAATCACTCTGTCAGACCTAATTTGTGGGACCCTCGAATGGTAGACCACGGCAAAATGGTAGACCACGGCAAAAACCTCAAAATCATGTTAGTTAAGGAATGGCTGAAGATACTGTATATCGACGTAACGTCTGCTTCCGACACACACTCTCGAACACATAGATCCCCTGAACGCAGCTAATCTCTTCAGGTCCCAATCACCTGAATTCTGATCACCTGTTCACACACCTGCATGTCATTTACACACACTATTTAGTTCAGTTCTTTGCACCCCATCATTGTGAGGTATAGCTTTTTTGTTGTTGTTGTTGTCCACATGCTATTCTGAGCTCTGTTAATTTCCATATTAGACCTCCTGTGTATCGTAGTTGTTGGCCCTCCTCACTAACGATGCCTTTTGCCTATTCCCTGCCTGTACTTTTGCCTATCAGATTTCCTGTCGTCAACCTCTTGTCTGAGCTCCCTGACTACGTTATTAGCCTTTTCCCTGCCTGTACTGTTACCTTTTTGGAGACCCTGTGTACGACGTTTTGCCTGTCCCTGGACCCAGCTACCTGCCTCCTCCTGTGGTCCTTTGCTAGTAAACACCTGCTGCGCCCTGCGCTTGAAACCAGCTCTCTGTCTCCCATCGTATTCATTACAATCGACTTATTTGTGTTTTATTTAGAGAGTTAATCAAGCAGTGAGGGACAATGGGAGAATGCAGCGGACCATCATCGCCGTGTCAATATTTAGGGCATGCTGAAATGGATTGTAATTGGTTATGCACATCACAGAAAGCGATTTGCATTTGAAGGAATGATTAACCTTTACGATCCACTGTTGGAGGCAGTTAAAAAAGCGCCTAAAAGTTTACTGACTGAAACCTGGCCAAGAGCTCTCGTTTTATATTCCTCGTGCTGTCTTGTAGACTGAGACAGTGGGAGCTCCAATCAAAAGCAGCCCTGCAGCGTTCTCTTTCTAGTGCTTTCTTCTCTTCATATCATAGTAGTTTCTGCAGCGAAGACCTGCAGAGTCTTACCGGGACCTTTAGAGGTGAACAACGGTCAAAGGACACCCCGTGGGCAGATAAGCATCGACACATACGGCATACCGATACAAGGTGGCGTCCCAAATGGAACCCTATTCCCCTATGGTTCCTGGTCAAATGTAGTGTACTACAGTATATGGAATAGGGTGCCATTGGGGACGTATCCCTAGATATGAAAGACGTGCCAGGATATGACATTCTGGGCAGAAATGAAAGAAGAAATCCAGAAAATCTTTGGGTTGAATCTTTTATTGGACCCTCTTCACTGTATCTTAGGCTCACAGTTGAAGACGAGGGACAGTGTATACAGAGGCAGGTTGGAGTTGTGAGAGAACCAACTCTGGGCATAGTGAAAACAGTTAGAGAAGGACATGGTGCTTGCCTGTAATGTACAGAGTGGCAACAGGTCTGCATCCCATAGGGTAAAGAACACACAACAGGTGTCTCTCTGAAGGTTGTCGGCTCAAGTGATTTTTTTCCCCATTCTCCTCCTGTATCTTTTCATGTTTATTGGATAGAGATAGAGGTGAAAGATAGGAGAGTGTGCTGGATTCTAAACCATGCTGGCAGCGGTACATTGTACATGTGCTCCAGAGGCAGCGACTTAGACCACCACCCCAGATCACCCTCAAGCCTTTTATACAGTTATACTAATGCAGCAATGGTAAACCCAATTATGTTCTGCTTCGTTTTGCTAAGAGGTACAACACAGCCAAGTTGAATTTCTGATCCGCTTCTGGGGTTAGAAATCAGTTCCATTACACACGTGTCTCGGAGCGAGGGCATAAATAAAACAATGACCTTTTAGTTTCACTCCATTGCTAACATAATTGGAACAACGATAGCCCCATTTGAAAAAAAGTCTGACTATTGTTCTTTTACAAAGAGACGACAACAAGCGGACATTGGCTTTCTATGCTGCCCTTGCTGCAGCACGCTTCCAGAAGCACTCCTCGCTCCTATTCAGCACAGTAATGACTAACCACGCTTCCAGAAGCACTCCTCTCTCCTATTCAGCACAGTAATGACTAACCACGCTTCCAGAAGCACTCCTCTCTCCTATTCAGCACAGTAATGACTAACCACGCTTCCAGAAGCACTCCTCTCTCCTATTCAGCACAGTAATGACTAACCACGCTTCCAGAAGCACTCCTCTCTCCTATTCAGCACAGTAATGACTAACCACGCTTCCAGAAGCACTCCTCTCTCCTATTCAGCACAGTAATGACTAACCATGCTTCCAGAAGCACTCCTCTCTCCTATTCAGCACAGTAATGACTAACCACGCTTCCAGAAGCACTCCTCTCTCCTATTCAGCACAGTAATGACTAACCACGCTTCCAGAAGCACTCCTCTCTCCTATTCAGCACAGTAATGACTAACCACACTTCCAGAAGCACTCCTCTCTTCTATTCAGCACAGTAATGACTAACCACACTTCCAGAAGCTGACGGACGGACTGACTGACTGACAGAGACAGAGAGAGGCAGAGAGAGAAAGGAGGTTAGAGAAAATGCCAGATAGCTGCACATTCCCAGTCAGCTGAGTATCATGTGAGGGGTGAGGGGGGGGTGGGGGGCTGTGTTGTTTGTGTTGTTTTGTTTGGTCAAATGTCAGTGGGCCGAAACAAATGCAAACATTAGACAGCGGCATCTGAGAAAAGGGCTGCGCTGGTGTTTTTTTTGTAATTGTGAAAGGGGGAGAGAGAGAGAGAAAGAGAAAGAGAGAAAGAGAGGTGCCCTTGAGGTTATTGGCTTGGCAGTACCTGAATGGAATGTCGGCAATCTACAGTTGAGCATGAATGGAAATACAGTCAAGAGGGACAGACAGGCAGGCACACGGACACACAGACAGTCAGACTGAATTACACTTTGAACTCAGCGGAGGCCGATCAATAGACATTTTTAAATACAACAGGATGAGAGGATGACAAATACAACACAAGTGTGTGTGTAGCAGCAGCACTGATAAACAGTAAACAAAACAACAGTAAAGCAGTGCCAGTGCCTTTGACACCATAACCTATCACTGGACAGGGGGCATTTTCCCTCCAAAACTAAGTCAATGGCACCCTATACCCTACACTGTAAAAATGCAACTTAAAGTCCAAATAGCTTAAATATCCAAGTTGGCTGGATTTGAAATTGGGATATTGTGACATGGAATACTCTACTAACACAATGAGTTTTCCTCAATGGTAGTTGAATTTTGAAATACAATGTTGTGTGAACTTAAATATTGAAGAGTGCCGTTACAATGTAAATAGCTGAGAAACCAGTTTACAATTAAACACATATTTCTGAGGCAAAAATATGATGCATTAAACTAGATAAAAAGTACTCTTTTTTTTTTACTCTTAAAAGTAAGAGGATTTGCTCTTTCCATTAGTAAGATTGTTGGGCTGTGGTAAGTCAGGACAGGTTTAAAAATTAAAAACACTGTCTGGACCAATAATTGGATCATCACTGAAACTGGAGACGAGTCAAAACATCAAAATACATCATTTTCATAGTTGAGAAAGCATGGTTATTATAGTTCATCCAACTTAAAATGTATAGTTCAGTTGATGATATCCTTAAATCTTTAAGATGAGAGGACTTTACATTTTTAAAAATGTAGTCACTTAAAAAAATCAAGGTAACCAGCTGCAACACAATTTTTTGTTTACTCAACTTTGGCAAATGTCTTGAGACAACTTAGGAATGTATGTTAGTAGAATGTTCCTGCGCCTAACTTGAGTAAACAAAAAAATGTGTTGCAGTTGGTTGCCTTTTAAGTTGTCTCAACTTTTACATGTATTTTTTACAGTGTACATTGTGCACTACTTTTGACAGGAGCCCTATGGGATGCACACTATATCATGCAGAGCAGCTGAATACTGTGTGTCGATTCACAACAGTACAATACACAGTAAACAGTCTAGAAGGGTGGATCACTGACCTAAATGTCAATGCTATCTCTGCTATCTACTGATATATCTGTGATTTCCAACCAGAATGCCCTAGTACTTTGAAATTGGCAGAGATTGTGGTAATTTGTTATGAATTGGGTGGAGACAACATTTTCAAGATTGGAAAGGAGTCAGAAATTGCGCAATGCTTTCAAACCGCCAATTTCCCTTCCCTGTACCAAAACACATACAAAAGTAAAAGCAAACAATTCAAGACGAAAGCACATGAAGCTTAACACCTGCAACCAACTGTAGTGATCTTATATTTGATTCATACAGTATATGTCTGTTTTTAAAAGCTAAGTCATCCTTGCCTGCTTGCCAACTTATTCCAGTCAGAATTGTTTTTGTCATGCTGTCAGATGTTAAACATATTGTAATTTAGTATGTATCTGGACCTGTCTGGACTCCTACAGCAAAGCCAATGACAGCAGATATTAAGCTAAATTAAATATAGTAATAAAAACAGAGAAATTTCAGAAAACAATGCCATAGCTTTAGAAGCATCTGATAGGCTAATTGACTTAATTTGAGTGAATTGGAGGTGTACCTGTGGATGTATTTCAAGGCCTACCTTCAAACTCAGTGCCTCTTTGCTTGACATCATGGGACAATCTAAAGAAATCAGCCAAGACCTCAGAAGAAAATTTGTAGACCTCCACAAGTCTGGTTCATCCTTGGGAGCAATTTCCAAACGGCTGAAGGTACAAACAATAGTACGCAAGTATAAACACCATGGGACCACGCAGAAAGAAAGAAACACATTCTGTCTCCTAGAGATGAATGTACTTTGGTGCGAAATGTGCAAATCAATCCCAGAACAACACAGGACCTTGTGAAGATGGAGGAAACAGGTACAAAAGTATCTACATCCACAGTAAAACGAGTCCTATATCGACATAACCTGAAAGGCTGCTAAGCAAGGAAGAAGCCACTGCTCCAAAACCGCACCAAAAAAAGCCAGACTGCGGTTTGCAGCTGCACATGGGGACAAAGATCGTACTTTTTGGAGAAATGTCCTCTGGTCTGAAGAAACAAAAATATTACTTTTTGGCCATAATGACCATCCTTATGTTTGGAGAAAAAGGGGAAGGCTTGCAAGCTGAAGAAAAGGGGGAGGCTTGCAAGCCGAAGAAAACCCATCCCAACTGTGAAGCACGGGGGTGGCAGCATCATGTTGTGGGGGTGCTTTGCTGCAGGAGGGACTGGTGCACTTCACAACATAGATGGCATCATGAGGATGGAAAATTCAGTGGATATATTGAAGCAACATCTCAAGACATCAGTCAGGAAGTTAAAGCTTGGTCACAAATGAGTCTTCCAAATGGTCAACGACCCCAAGCATACTTCCAAAGTTGTGGCAAAATAGCTTAAGGACAACAAAGTCTAGGTGTTGGAGTAGCCATCATGAAGCCCTGACCTCAATCCCATAGAACATTTGTGGGCAGAACTGAAAAAGCATGCACGAGTAAGGAGGCCTACAAACCTGACTCAGTTACACCAGCTCTGTCAGGAGGAATGGGGCAAAATTCACTTATTGTGGGAAGCTTGTGGAAGGCTACCCGAAAAGTTTGACCCTTGTTAAACAATTTAAAGGCAATGCTACCAAAAACTAATTGAGTGTATGTAAACTTCTGACTCACTGGGAATGTGATGAAAGAAATGAAAACTGAAATAAATGTATTTGGCTAAGGTGTATGTAAACTTCTGACTTCAACTGTAAGTCTCCAACTCCAGTGATTTTTGCAATTCGTTCCAGTCATGGCTGCAGAGAACTGGAAGGAAAGGCGGCCAAAGTAGGTGTTGGCTTTGGGGATGACCAGTGAAATACACCTGCTGGAGTGTGTGCTAGTTGGGTGTTGCTATGGTGACCAGTGAGCTGAGATAAGGAGGAGCTTTACCTAGCAAGGACTTAAAGATGACCTGGAGCCAGTGGGTTTGGCGATGAATGTGTAGTGAGGACCAGCCAACGAGAGCATACAGGTCGCAGTGGTGGGTAGTAGATGGGGCTTTGGTGACAAAACAGATGGCACTGTGATAGACTGGATCCAATTTGCTGAGTAGAGTGTTGGAGACTATTTTGCATGAAGAAATCCGGTGTCTGTACCGACACTGACAACACATCCCGAATGAGGCGTTTATCTGTGAAACAGAGAATGTTACAATCTCTGATGTCTCTCTGGAGGGCAACTTGTGCCCTAATTTCATCCACCTTGTTGTCTAGAGACTGGACATTGGTGATATGCTCGGAAGCGGTGGATGGTGTGCTCGCCTTCTAAGTCTGACAAGGAGGCCGCTCCGTCTGCCTCTCCTGCGGCGACAACGTTGTTTTGGGTCTGCCTCTGGGATTAGATCCAATGAGGCCCAAACAAAGGATCCGCTTCGGGAAAGTAGTATTTCTGGTCGTAATGTTGGTTGACATCACTCTTATGCCCAATAGTTCTTCCCGGGTGTATGTAATAACACTTAAGATTTTCTGGGCTAGCAATATAAGAAATAATACATAAAAAAAAAATGCTGCAAAGTTTCCTAAGAACGTGAAGTGAGGCGACCATCTCAGTCCACGCCATCTCTCAAAAAGTCCATATTATTATGTACAGTATGGTTTTGATCATTTCTATATTTTTATTACCTAAACACAATGATCCCAGACTCGTAAAACGTTATAAAAAAAGTCAAATGCAGTGAATGTGAATGCATGCCATTATAAAGCTCAGAATGAAAGGCTCAGCCCAGTCCAAGGTCTTCTCTGTCCTGGCATCCCAATGGTGGAACCAGCTTCCCCCTGAAGATGGGGCAATAAGAGCTGCCCATCTTCCTCAAACATCAGAAACCTTACCTCTACAAAGACTATGTTAAATAATCCCACAGCCCCCCACACACACACATAAAACATACCTTTCATGAACTAACACTCGCAATTGACTTTTTTCCCCACCTACTAGCACAGACTTTTCTGATAGTTAGCTACTTTATTGAGGACAAATGCACTATGACTGTGATATGTGGTTGTCCCACCTAGCTAGCTAAAGATGAATGCACTAACTGCAAGTCACTCTGGATAAGATTAAATGACAAATCTGGTAAATTACTAAAAATGTGTGTCTGGAAGGACCTAGCAAGTTAGCCAATTAGCTTGGGTGCTTGACTTCTGTTGTTAGTAGAGAACGCTCGGATCAACCCTTAGTAAAGAAATGGGTCGGGCTAAAGCTTAAGTGGGTGTGAAAGATGTTAAATGGGTGTAGACAAAGAAGAGCTCTCCAGCTGGTACCAAAATATTCAAAGGCCATTTTCTCAAAAGTGAGGTTACAAGTTGATCAACTTTCAAAGCGGAATTACTTTCCCATTGTTCCTCAAATGCAGTGTATGATATACCATTATGTAGCTCTGTGTCTCTGCTTATAACCAATGTAAAAGCAGAAACACATAAAAACTGAATCAAGTTGGTCGGTCACAAATATCAAATGTAAAATGTGCTATAATTACATTTGATCTGTGCTTTGAGAGACATTATGTTGTATGACATGCCCACATCGGTAACACACACCACATGCACTGGAAGAGAGTCAGCTGAAAACCAGCACTGTAAAACTAATGTGCGAGTTATAGTCCAGGTTTAATGAAAAGGGACATTTAATGTACATGCACACTCATGTTATCCACAAGCCTAATGTGGTCTCAAGAAGTGAGTCGTGTATACATCTCCATTGACATCTCCGCATGCAAAACGGAATATCTTTACGAGCCGAACATAGACTGGCGATTCCTGCTAAGAGGGCCCATAAACCCAGAGATCATTTCCCATGCCGTGGCATACAAGACAACGAGACTGGACTCTGAAATCGTAGTAGGGTATTGATTTCACTTTAAACAATAGCATGTTTAACTGTGTACACTTTGTCTTCTGCAGCATGTACGGAGCTGGAGTAACTATCCCAAAAAAACAAGACAGGCATTAAGACACCGAGGTTTGGGACAGCTGTTCAGTGAAATGTTATGTCTGGTGACTTGTGCTTTGGTGATGATTCAGTAGTTATTCTGTAAGGTAACATTGGCTACTATGGCCCAGTAGTGTATGTAGAGTATCTGTAGTTGTTATGTGTCAGAGCACTCAGCCCCATTGGCAGTGGAGGGGTACTGGTACAAAGAGTTGGGGAAGGACAGTTTGGCATCCCTCCGGACTGAACCCTGGTGTAGAACACACACAGTAACAGTATTACAACATGACAGACAGACAGGCAGAAATTCAGACAGGAAGGCGGGCAGGAAGACAGATAAACAGGCAGGCAGATAAGCAGACGATTGACCAGGGTTAAACTCTGCTTCCCTCCTCCAGCGATAGACTCTGATGGCAAGCCCAGGACCATCACTCTTCCTGGGGTTAAGTTGAGGACTTCACATCCAGGATGGGGAGCTGGAGGGAGAGAAATAGATGAGAGAGAGGAACAAAGCCTGGGCTTAAAAAAGAGGAACACAGCAAAAATAGAGAATGCTCTGAGGACATATATTGATCCCATAGGTCTCTGGTCAAAGTGAACTATAAATCGGGAATAGGGTGCGATTTGGGAGGCAACCATTGAGTCCTCTGTCCACTTCTCTGTGGTGTGTGAATCGCTGTGTGAAGCCTGTGTTATTGAGGTACCCTCTGTGTTATAGCCTGTTATAGTCTGCACAGTGGAGAGGCTGATGCACCACACATACCTCTACACCTAATGGCAACAATCAACCCCCTCCCGCACACACAGGCACACACACATAGACACAGATGCACGCTAGCTAGCATGCACACACACAGGTCACTGACCCCCATCATCAGCACTGTGAAAGTGTTGGCTCTCACAATCACTCTTGCTTGTACTACTGCTAAACACTCAGTACGTACACACACACATACTTCAGAAAATGACAGCCATCTACTGAGTGAAATTGCTCTGACGATATCTACTCCCCTGCAGGGTACCTTCTCAGTGGGGGTTGAGGAGAGAATTAGTGTGCACACGCTCACACACACACACACACACACACACACACACACACACACACACACACACACACACACACAGAGAGAGAACATAATTGAAGGAGCTGAGGTGAAGGGGTTTGCAGACATTTACTGACCACAATCACAATAATGTCAGAGACAGATGTCGTCCATCCACACACTAATTACATTTGTATCTAGTGAATTCTACAACATAGGCCTTTAGAATGATCCATTTCACATAGAAGCTTGATTCCTATTGGACAGAGAAGGTGTGCTAACTTCTGCCTTCCAATTAAAAGGCTGGGTTATCCACTACCCCAAAGTCCTTCAGGTCAGGTCGGCTGTGGAAGCACAAAGTCATCAGATTAGTACTGAATTTTATCAGTAACAGGCGTTTGATTGGAGTCACAGTAATTTTGATGTCCAAGACTTCATGAAATCATCATGATCTTCATCACCTTCATCATCGTCGTCACCATCGTCATGCTCACCAGCATCAACACCCTAACCTCTGACTTACATGATGGAGTGTCTCTTTAGGAATACAAACAGGACACAGACTGCAATACCAATAATCAGCAGGGTCAGTCCAATGGCTATGCCAGTGTACATAGCCTCTATAGGAGAGACAAACACATGGATTTATATTCAACATAGTACAATATAGTCCATAAAGGGTTGCAACATTCTGGTAAGTTTCCCAAAGTTCTTAGGTACTCCTGAAATCCCTGTTGGATGATTCCTGGATTTCTTGCTCATTCTCTCCTCATACCGGAAAACTTCCCAACCGGGATTTCTGAGGATTGCAGATAGACCAATGTTATTTATATGAATAGTAAAGAGGACAGGTTCAAAAATAGATCCATGCGGGACACCTTTAGTAATAGCAAGGTCATTTGACTTAACACCATCAGAAAGCACACATTGCGTCCTGTCTGACAGTTCCCAAACCACTTGCAAGACGCCCGGTTGAGGCCTGTTTCAGACAACCTTTGAATGAGTAGGGGATGGTCGATGTCACTTCCTGACCTTAGTTCCTTTTTTATGTCTCTGTTTTAACTTGGTCAGGGCGTGAGTTGGGGTGGGCATTCAATGTTTTTGTTCTATGTTTTGTATTTCTGCTTTTGGCCTGGTATGGTTCCCAATCAGAGGCAGCTGTCAATCGTTGTTTCTGATTGAGAATCATACTTAGGTAGCCTGTGTTCCCACTCTGATTTATGGGTAGTTGTTTTCTGTTTAGTGTATGTCACCTTACAGAACTGTTTAGTTCCTTCCATTCATTTTCTTATTTTGTTTTGTGTGTTTAGTGCTAATAAAGTAACATGGACACTTACCACGCTGCGTATTGGTCCGATCCTTCATACTCGTAGTCAGACGACGAAGTGATCCGTTACAGTCGAGAGTATCAAAGGCCTTGGATAGATCTATAAATATGACAGCACAGTGATTCCTATGATCTGCTAGGTTCTGAACAAACCGTAAAAAGTCAGATGACAAGAAAAAGTTCAAACCAAGTGAATTCAACCCAACAAGTTTATTTTATTTTTTATTTCACCTTTATTTAACCAGGTAGCCCAGTTGAGAACAAGTTCTCATTTACAATTGCGACCTGGCCAAGATAAAGCAAAGCAGTGCGACAAAAAACAACACAGAGTTACACATGGGATAAACAAAAGTACAGTCAATAACACAATACAAAAATCTAGATACAAATGTAGTAAGATTAGGGAGGTAAGGCAATAAATATGACATAATGTATCAAATAAACACTGGAGTGATAGATGTGCAGAAGATGAATGTGCAAGTAGAGATACTGGGGTGCAAAGGAGGAAAAAAAAAATAACAATATGGGGATGAGGTAGTTGGGTGGGCTATTTACAGATAGGCTGTGTACAGGTGCAATGATCGGTAAATTGCTCTGACAGCTGATGCTTAAAGTTAGTGAGGGAGATATAAGACTCCAGCTTCAGTGATTTTTGCAATTCGTTCCAGCAATTGGCAGCAGAGAACTGGAAGGAAAGGCGGCCAAAGAGGAGTTGGCTTTGGGGATGACCAGTGAGATCTACCTGCTGGAGCGCATGCTCCATTGGGTGCTGCTATGGTGACCAGTGAGCTGAGATAAGGCGGGGCTTTACCTAGCAAAGACTTATAGATGACCTGGAGCCAGTGGGTTTAGTGACGAATATGAAGCGAGGGCCAGCCAACGAGAGCATACAGGTCGCAGTGGTGGGTAGTACAGTATATGGGGTTTTGGTGACAAAACGAATGGCACTGTGATAGACTGCATCCAATTTGCTCAGTGTTGGGGGCTATTTTGTAAATGACATCGCCGAAGTCAAGGATCGGTAGGATGGTCAGTTTTATGAGGGTATGTTTGGCAGCATGAGTGAAGGATGCTTTGTTGCAATATAGGAAGCTGATTCTAGATTTAATTTTGGATTGAAGATGCTTAATGTGAGTCTGGAAGGAGAGTTTACAGTCTAGCGCCAGACATCAAGGTATTTGTAGTTGTCCACATATTCTAAGTTAGAACCGTCCAGAGTAGTGATGCTAGACGGGCGGGCATCGATCGGTTGAAGAGCATGCATTTAGTTTTACTTGCATTTAAGAGAAGTTCGAGGCCACGGATGGAGTGTTGTATGGCATTGAAACTCATCTGGAGGTTTGTTAACAGTGTCCAAAGTGAGGCCAGAAGTATACAGAATGGTGTCGTCTGCGTAGAGGTGGATCAGAGAATCACCAGCAGCAAGAGCGACATCAACGATGTATACAGAGAAAAGAGTCAGCCCGGGAATTTAACACTGTGGCACCCCCATAGAAACTGCCAGAGGTCCGGACAACAGACCCTCCAATTTGACACACTGAACTCTATCTGAGAAGTAGTTGGTGAAGCAGGCGAGGCAGTCATTTGAGAAACCAAGGCTGTTGAGTCTGCAGACCATGGGAGACGCAGACCATGGGATAGGTGGCTGTAAACAGCTGAGGGGAGAGGACGTGGAAAAACCTACAGTAGGTAGAGGAGGAAGGGGAGACGGGGGAGTGTGAAAATACAAATGTAATTGCTTTTCTCCCCTACTGCTTTCTCCTCTCCGCCAGCAGCTGACCCAGACTCCACAGTGAATTTATACAGGCCCTGCAGGCCAACAGACTGCATTAATTCACTACACCACTCTACTCTCCCACTGGCACAATGGAACTGGTTTATAGTGAGCAGGGAGGAACAGAGAAGGAGGGAGGGAGGGTGGGAATGAGGGAACAAGCGAGAGAGAGACGTGATCATTCAAGGAAATGGCAGGGATGTAGAGTGTGGAGTTGGGAAGAGAAGAGGAAAGGAGCAGAGGGAGGAGAAGGAGAGAACGGAAGGGGAGCGCAAGAAAAATAGAGGAGTCAATTGGGGAGAGGTTCAGGAAGAGAGCGAGAGAGAACCTGTGAAAGTGGCTGACCTCCCTCCACACACTCAGTGGTAAAGGAGATGTCATCCAGGGCGATGTCAGTCCACACGTCACCCCCCCCCCCCCACTTCTGCCTGGAAGGTCACTCTGAAGGGGGCCGTGTTGGACAGGATCATACTGGCATAGAAACACCGATCACCATGGTTACTGCTGGCTGGCCCACATCAGCAGGCGGGTCCCACTTGGACCAACCATGTAGACCTGAGTGACACGCCACGAGATTTCAGCACTATAAATGTCACTTAGCCATGACTTAACAAGGGAGTCACACAGTGAGTACAAGGATGCACAACTCAAGTCTTTAAGTTATTTATTAGGACATGACTTAAAGGGAAGTTCAGGATTTTACAACTTAATGTTAGATGGTTCCTCACCCTGAAAGAGGTCTATGGGCCAGGAGAAACCATAATCCATAGTTCGGTTTTCTTTAACCTTTCTGATCTCCCCATCCCGGATCCGGGATCGTGAATACAGACTCAAGCTCATTACCATAACGCAACGTTAACTATTGATACATCGTTCTTGGACACATGCTTTCTCCCCTGAATCAAATGGTAAAGTAGAAGCAGCTGGCAATTGCGCACCGAATTCGACGCAGGACACCAGGCGGACACTTGGAAAATGTAGTCTCTTATGGTCAATCTTCCAATGATATGCCTACAAATACGTCACAATGCTGCTAAGACCTTGGGCGAACGACAGAAAGTGTAGGCTCATTCGTTGCGCAATCACAGCCATATAAGGAGAGAATGGAAAACAGAGCTTCAGAAATTCTGCTAATTCCTGGGTGATGCATCATCTTGGTTTCGCCTGTAGAATGGGTTCTGGGGCACTTACAGACAAAATCTTTGCAGATTCTGAAACTTCAGAGTGTTTTCTTTCCAAAACTGTCAAGAATATGCATAGTCGAGCATCTTTTCGTGACAAAATATCGCGCTTAAAACGGGAACGTTTTTTATCCAAAAATGAAATAGCGCCCCTAGAGCTCTAACAGGTTAAACAGCTAGCAATAAATCTATGGACGTGATGGGGGAACCATTTAACATTAAGTTGTAAAATACTGAACTTTCCCTTGAAGCTTTAATTCTACCTTTAATGTCCCCATCCTGTCTGATCCATGCAGACTCATAGGTGACACAATCCAATACTGGCTGGGGATGGGTTACGTGTTGTAACCTCGGCGATGTCACCTTCCCTTTCTGTGGCACAGTGCACGTACAGAAACTTCCCTTCTCCACCTGTGGATCATGGATAGAAATATGTAGACACATTATCTAGTCATTTCTCAGCTAGCGGGTCAAATCAAATGTGCAGTATTGGGGCCTAACAGTATATCTTTCTCACTCACAATTCCTTATCGGTCCCTGATCTTGCATCCTATGTCTCGTAAACACACGCGGCAGCCCTCTCGACACCGCCTTAGCCAGCTATGGCACCGAAAAGCTAGCATTTTGGCGGCGTGGGTGGTAGCATTTTAAGCTAAGGAGGGAGGTTACCAATCCAACTCGGTTACATAAGCCTATTGGTTCTAACAAGGACCCAGATCATCTTCCGCAGTCCTTTATTCCTCATCCCTGTCTCCTTCATTCTAGGAAAGAGCTGTATGCTGGTTTTTGTTATGTTTTCTAAACTTTTAAATTAGCGTTCATGTGCGACAGTAAAGCAGCTCATGCGTGATTAGGAATTTAACATGTCCATGAAGTCTGCCTTTATAATCACTGCAGCCACTCATCTGTGTGGCTCCTCAGTCCCCTCCACCATCACCATTCTTTTGTATTCTCTATTGTAGAGTCCATAAGCTGTGTGTGTGTGTGTGTGTGTGTGAGAGAGAGATCTGGTTGGCTAGGTCCATCGATCTGCCTCCCCAGTGAGATCATAAGGTCTGCCTGTGACACAAAGCACTGCCTGGTGTCCACATTCATCTCCACGATCAATGAGCTGGGTGGCCAGTCACAGGGGGACACACACACTCTGGCTTCGTCCCAAAGGGCATCCTATTCCCTCTGTAGTGCACTATGTTTGACCAGGGCCCATAGGGCTCTTTTCAAAGTTAATGCACTATATAGGGCATAGTGTGTTGACACAATATGTTATACATTCTGGATAGTTGTGTTCCACTATTACAACAATTGTTCTAAAGTTCATGGGTCAATTTGTTGCGATGTAATGCATCAGATACTGGTGTAACGATCGGCTTTCTACTTGGTTTGTGAACAAGTACACAAACACACACAGACACAGAGAGGCACAGACACACACAAACACTCTTCCAGCCCAACACTAGCCCCAGCAGCCATGTTTTTAACAGCACACAAACCAAACAGCTGTAAATACCCCCTTAAGATTACCAATAAACAGAAGAATGCTGGAATTTCCTGTGTGGAAATCCTCTTATTGCCACGGGAACATTGTCAATCTGCTTCAATGCTTTGGGAGAGTCTTAAATCTGCCACAGAAGATTGTATTCTGTGTGGTATACAGAGCTAATAAGTAATGGACCCAGATGACTCCCTGAACTCAGGCACTCAGGCAGAATGATACTCCATGGGTGTTTCCCAAATGCCACCCTAATTCCCTTATTAGGGCATTATTTTGACCGGGGAACATAGGACCCTGTTCAAAAGTAGTGCACTATATAGGGAATATGGTAACATTTTGGTTGATCCCGTTACTGGGACCTAGGACCCAAGTTTTCCCTGGGCATGTGATCTGTTATTTTTTTTTACCTTTATTTAACCAAGTTAAGAACAAATTCTTATTTTCAATGATGGCCTAGGAACAGTGGGTTAACTGCCTGTTCAGGGGCAGAACGACAGATTTTTACCTTGTCAGCTCGGGGGTTTGAACTTGCAACCTTTCGGTTACTACTTACTAGTCCAACGCTCTAATCACTAGGCCACCCTGCCGCCCCCTAGGAATTTAACATAATGCACTATACCTGTGGGGAGCCACACTACAGACTATTTTTCTCATCATTTGGTCAGGAACAACTCCGGGCCCTAGTTATATTCTATTCTACCTGTTCAGACCACGTGGTCAGTAAAACCACAAGGTCCAAGGAGGGCAGTACTGACCAGGGCTGTAGTCAGTGAGGAGTCCAGTTTCATGGGTGACTCGTCTGGCCAATCCTCCAGTCAAGGTCATTATCAGGGTTCTGAGTCAGCTGGCAGGTCTCCTCCCACATGTCCTCTGGCAAGTAAAAGTTACAGGAACCTGGTTATATATATAACCTTATTATATGGTCTGGGAGAGAGAGTGATTGGGGAGAAGGGGAGAACGAGGGAGGGAGAGAGAGACAGAGGGAGAGAGAGAACTTTTGTGAGTGTAATGTTTACTGTTAATTTCTTTATTGTTTATTTCACTGTTGTTTATTATATATTCCACTTGCTTTGGCAATGTAAACATATGTTTCCCATCCCAAATGAAGCCCTTACATTGAATTGAATTGAGAGAGAGAGAGAAAAGTTGCAGATGACTCATGTATCTCTCTCTATCTCAAACGGACCTCCCCACAGGTATAGTACAGTAGTCCCTAGCTCTGGTCCAGATGCTGAGCTGTCAGCAAGCCATACATAACTGCCGTAACCAGTACTCCCCAGCTCTACTCGCAACAGTCCACCTCGTACTGTATGTCTCGTCTGCACAGTCGGCCTCACTGTCACACACCAGGTGGGACTCGATGCACTGGCAAACAAAGTCTATGACCACTGTACAGGATGGTGGCACCACTGCACCTGGAATACACACTAACGCACACACACTGGCGGGAAGTGGGTTCAGAACAACAATGAAAAAAACTGTATACAAATTGGTTTTTATTATACCACCACCGAAAAGGGCACTTGGCGAGTAGGGGTGCAAAGGTGCATGTGCTCAGCACAGGTAAACTCCTATCTGTGCACGTGCCTGTGTGTGTGTATGTGCTTTTGGCTTTACCATCGTTGTGGGGACCAGAGGTCCGAGGACAATCCGATTTTGCCGGTCTCCACAAGGAAAAAGGCCATTTTAGGCTTAGGCGTTTAGGCTGACAAATAGTTAGAATTAGGGTTAGGGGTTAGGTTTAGGAGTTTGGTTTAGGCTTAAGCTTAGGGGTTTGTGGTTAAAGTTAGGGTTCAATGGGTAATTTGGGATTTTGGCAGTGAGAGTCAGATTAACTCGTGGATACCAATTGTATGTCTTTGCGTGCAGTATGAAAGAAGTTAGAGGTAATTTCGCGAGCCAATACTAACTAGCGACTGCAGTAACACATGTTAGCAACTTCCAAACTGGACACAGAGACTTAAAAATGGTATCCACGAGTTAATCTGACTGGGGAAGTAGATAAAAGGCCTCATTGCCAAAATCCCAAAGTATCCCTTTAAGAGTTAGGGAAAATAGTATTTTGAACAGGAATAAATTGTTTGGTCCGCACAAGAACAATAAAACAAATGTGAGTGTGCCTTTAAAGAACCAGAATAATAGCAAGTGTAAAGGAATTTGAGAGCAGATTGGGTTTGAGATACGGTTTCTCAATTGTGTACAAGCATTTTTTGGAACAATATTGTCCATTTTTAAAACAGAGTTCACAAGACAAACGTTGTGGCCTTTTGCAAAACAGTAAATGCCTTTTCAAAATGTTGCATTCTCAAAACATAAAAACATTCATCGAAACTACAGTACATTCTCAGAATCACAAATAGATTCACCAAAAGAACATGATTGCCTGCAAAAAAGATTAATGTAACTATACTTATCTCGAGTCCAAGCAGACAAAACATAAAGTTAGTCGGTCTTTAAAAAATCCCTGTAGATCAATACATTTTCTTTACAGTCACTAAATCATGATGATCAAAATTGGAAGCAGAATTATGAGCAATTACTCTCCTTTTCTGCACATTTCAAACATTTTCATACACATTGAATCAAATATTATTCCTGATTTTTTTTTTAAATAAATGAAATAAGCACAATGTGTGCAGGATTCATTCGTTGGTATCATCACTATCCAATTCCATGTATTCAATGCAAAGGCTAGTTTGCTAATTGTATTGTAGACATTCCATTGGTGCACAGAAACACTATCCCCAATTGAAATAAGGAAAGGTGAATACAATGGAGGAACACAACTGATATGAATGTATAGACCACAATCCACACCGAAACAAAGCTCTATAATGGAAGGAAACAGAGGTGGAGATGTTGACTTAGGAGTAACCCAACTTCATGCTCTGCATCACTGTCCGCAATATTGTAAAACATCATAACAATTAGACAGTTCCCATTGCCTAGAGCTTTCCATATATTGTACTGTCAGTCTGTTATATATGGAGTATTTCTCCTGTCTTATCCGGTGTCCTGTGTGAATTTAAGTATGCTCTCTCTAATTCTTTCTTTCTCTCTCTCTCGGAGGACCTGAGCCCTACGACCATGCCTCAGGACTACCTGGCCTGATGACTCCTTGCTGTCCCCAGTCCACCTGGCCGTGCTGCTGCTCCAGTTTCAACAGTTCTGCCTGCGGCTATGGAACCCTGACCTGTTCACCGGACAGCACAGCCAGAAGAGGACTGGCCACCCCTCATAGCCTGGTTCCTCTATAGGTTTCTTCCTAGATCCTGGCCTTTATAGGGAGATTTTCCGAGCCACCATGCTTCTACACCTGCATAGCTTGCTGTTTGGGGTTTTAGGCTGGGTTTCTGTGTAGCACTTTGAGATATCAGCTGATGTAAGAAGGGTTTTATGAATACATTTGATTTACTGTATGACACTGATGGCGTGATTTAGAATTTTGTGCCGTAGTATTTGCCAAAAACATTCAACACAATTGCACACATTTCTTATATTCTGAGAACAGAACACTTAACACTTGTGTATTCACTGATGACATTTGTATTTAAAGTTTTGCAAAAAGTGGTCTAAGACATGCAAGTCAGGTATTAAGGCATGTTTTTGCACCCCCTCAGGCTCGTGCGGTGGAGGAGATCTTCATGGGCTATACTCAGCCTTGTTTCAGGGTAATAAGTTGGTGGTGTGTTGATATCCTTCTAGTGGTGTCGGGGCTGTGCTTCGGCAAAGTGGGTGGAGTTGTATCCTGCATGGTTGGTCCTGTCTGGGGGTATCGTCAGACAGGGCCACAGTGTCCCCCGACCGACCCCTCTCTCAGCCTCCAGAATCTATGTTGCAGTAGTCTATGTGCCGGGGGGGTTGGTTCAGTCTGTTATATCTGGTGTAATTCTCCAGTCTTATCTGGTGTCCTGTGTGAATTTCATTCTCTCTCTCTCCCTTCACAGAGGACCTGAGCCCAAGGATCATGCCTCAGGACAACCTGGCCTGATGACTCCTGGCTGTCCCCAGTCTACCTGGTCGTGCTGAAGCTCCAGTTTCAACTGTTCTACCTGCGGCTATGGAACCCTGACCTCTTCACCGAACGTGCTACCTTGACCCAGACCTGCTGTTTTCGGCTCTCTTTATCTCTACCCCACCTGCTCGGCTATGAAAAGCAAACTGACATTTACTCCTGAGGTACTGAACTGTTGCACCCTCTACAAGCACTGTGATTATTTTTTGATGTTCATCTATGAACGTTAAACATCTTGAGGAACAATCTCCATCCAGCACAGCCAGAGGACTGGCCACCCCTCAGAGCCTGGTTCCTCTCTAGGTTAATTCCTAGGTTCCTGCCAGTCTAGTGAGTTTTTCCTAGCCATCGTGCTTCTACATCTGCATTTCTGTTTGGGGTTTTAGGCTGGGTTTCTGTGTAGCACGTTGTGACATCTGCTCATGTAAAAAAGGGTTTTATAAATACATTTGACTGATTGATTGAAAATGATCTGTAAATATATTTGAGCATTTGATGATTGCTGTTCCGCTATAGATATGTTTCAACACAGATCCAAAAATGTGATTGAGAAAACCTGTAATAACGCTTGTTTGATGAAAATGTGTGTGTGTGTGTGTGTGTGTGTGTGTGTGTGTGTGTGTGTGTGTGTGTGTGTGTGTATGTGTGTGTGTGTGGGGGAGTTGGGTAGTGCAGGGGTCTGGCCAGTTGCACACACTGCAAGGCAGCCCATGCTTATTGTTAGGTTGATCTAATGTGGAACACCTGTCTGTGGAAGAGCCTCTAAATAGAAGGCTCTGGCATGACAGAAAATACAACAGGGATGTATTCAGTAAGAACCAAACGGAAGCAAACGAGATGAAACAGGGAGGGACTCAGCTGAATTTGTCCAATTAGAAAAGCTTGTTTTCATTTCTCGTGGTGTTCACTAATGAATACAAGCCAGATTCTGTGAACCCTTTCAACTAAGAAGCACCCAACACAAAAGTATAAACAGACATGAATCTATATATTAGATTCTCTGATAGCATATCAGGACTAGGCTACATAACAGAATGGATCGAAGAAAATGAAGCTATTTTGATACTCGTGTGTGCGTGCTTGATTGCGCGTGGTGGGGTGTTAGCAATTGAATTGCTCATTTTCCTCACACAGCAGCTGGTGTGTTGAGCGTGTTAGACTGTCAGTATCAAAAACAATTTAATAAGGCAGTGTTTGACTGAGGAAGAGCAGCACAAGCATTTCTACTCACAGGTGTTAAATTGCGGTGTGCTCAAAAGGCAACTGGAAGAGCTAACTCAAAGAGAGATGCACATTTAAATGCTGCTGGAGCACTCGCATCTCTTTAATACATGTTATTCAAATCGTGACTCTAGCCTAAGGTGCTATTCCTAGATTTGGTTGTTTTTCTCTACAGGTTTCCATGGGTTAAGCTCCAATTTCAAGCATAGAAACTGACATGACTTGAAATTAATTACATTTATTTTCATTGCGAGGGAATTATATATTCATTTCCATATTGTCAGAGGATCCCGAGAGCTATGCAGGAATTATGCCAATGAACATCTTGTATGTTTCACAATTTAATCCCTGAATCTTGGTGTAATGGTTTTTAGAGTCACGTTCCGTTTGCAGAACATCTTCAAAGACAAGACTAGAGACTTTCTGAAAAGAATCACCCCGCGGAAGGAGTTCAGTAGAGAACAGTGTCAGTACTAAGTCTAGGACTAACACCTAGTACAAGGAATAACAAATTCAATCCTGATAGGATGTTGCCTAGAAAGACATACAGTATACCCCAGGCATGTGTGTATTAGCATGTAAGAGACAGATTTAATACAAGATACACTGAGTGTACAAAACATTGCTCTTTTCATGACAGACTAGGAAAGCTAGGATCCCTTATTGAGGTCACTTGTTAAATCCAACTTCAATCAGTGTAGATGAAGGGGAGGCGACAGGTTAAATAATGTTTTTTAAGCCTTAAGACAATTGAGACATGGATTGTGTACGTGTGCCATTCAGAGGGTGTACAGGCAAAGAACAAAGATTTAAGTGCCTTTGAACGGGGTATGGTAGTAGGTGCCAGGCGCACCGGTTTGTGTCAAGTACTGCAATGCTGCTGGGTTTTTCACACTCAACAGTTTCCTGTGTGTATCAACAATGGTCCACCAACCACAAGACATCCAGCCAACTTGACACAACTGTGGGAAACATTGGGAGTCAACCTGGGCCAGCATCCCTGTGGAACACTCTCGACACCTTGTAGAGTCCATGCCCATGCAACTCAATATTACGAAGCTGTTCCTAATGTTTGGTATACTCAAGCCCTGCTGGGACTCAGGCTGTCCTAATATGGACACCGTAGAACCTGTATACAAATGTTGTCGGTGCATGGGGTCACTTACTGGGATCACAGTCTGAACGACAGGCCTTAGAGAGCAGCCAGCTCCACTCATGCCTCTGGAGCGTGTCCCCTCAAAGATCACCTCCAAGTTCCTACGCTTCCGCAGAAGAAACTAGGCCCAGTTCCACACCCCCCCCCCCCTAGTTCCCAGTCTTGTTCCACACCTCCACCAATCCATTGTTCTCAGTCTGTGGAGAGGTCAGATGTGAGAGGTCAATCATAATATTCCATGGAATACATTGGTAAGGTTTCCGTAGGAACTCCTACTGAGCATATCCTAATATGGTTATTCTATACAGTGGCAAGAAAAAGTATGTGAACCCGTTGAAATTGCCTGAATTTGTGCATAAATTGGTAATCAAATTTGATCTAATCTTCATCTAAGTCTCAACAATAGACAAACATAGTGTGCTTAAACTAATAACACACAAATTATTGTATTTTTCTCATCTATATTGAATACATAATTTAAACATTCACAGTCTAGGTTGGAAAAAGTACGTAGGCTAACCAGGCCCTATAGGGTATAATGGGTCACGTGTTCAGGAAAAGCCCTGGGCACCAGTTATTCTGTCGATAATAGATAATGAGAGAAGCAAGGAATACTCATTTTGATCCAGCTGTCCAATCGGGCCTAATAAAAAGACACTTGTGGGCCTACCCTGGCACCTCTTTTATGCTTATTTCTTTGTCCCGCTTCAATTAAAGGGACAATCAGGTATTTAAAGAACAAAGTGGTCATTCTACTTAAAACAACAAAAATGCATGTACCATTCCCAGATTACCCCTTTAAGGCAGGAGAAATGTTGGAACAAACACACAATATATTTCCTCCCAGTCTGCTAACAAACTACGTAATCGTGGACTAATTGGAACACGAGTGAGGAGGAAGTGGTATGGACTGAATTGTTGTCCTTGATTGAGACAGATGGAATATAGATTTTTTTTGGGGGGGGGGTTGTTTGGGGTCGTTTGTGGTTGTTTGGGGTACATGTTTGGGGTCGTTAGAGGTTGTTTGGGGTACCTGTTTTTTTTGGGTGGGGTAACTGTTCATGATTGTTTGGGGTACCTTTATGGGCTTGTTTGGGGTACCTTTTTGGGCTTGTTTGGGGTACCTGTTTGAAGTTGTTTTGGTTGTTTGGTGTGATTATCTTGTGGTTAGGCTCTCGCTGACCATTCCTTAAATATACATGTCTCATCTATGATATGTGATATATGGTCATTGCAAGGACAGAGGTAATCTCATACAAAAACCCTGAGGTACAGTATAGTCAAAAAACAGAAGTTTACTGTAGCTTCTTGGACTACCAAATGTTTGCCAAGGGTCACCGTTTTCATAGCCACTGCAATGAAAGAGCCTGGACCTAATCTACTCAAAACAGATGACAGATAATGTTATTTTTTATTCAGAAGTTTAAAAGCATATTAAAATGCACCCTAGGGTGAGCCATATACATTCTGTTTTCTCTCTACCAGCCTACTATATGCCAATGAAGTCCTTGCTAGAAGTAATCTTGTTACGGAGAGGGTAAAACATAGATTAATAGCCAGTTTTACCACAGGATTGATCTAGATTTATGTGCGATATAGGAAGGGAGCTCCATCCATAAAACGAGTCTCGGCGCTGCAGCTGATGAGTGGATCGTACAGGCACGGTTCATATTTGATGCCTCGATGCGATATCAATTGAGGCACTTATCAGATCAATTTCAGAGTTTATTCGAAAGAGTTCACACTCTCCGCAGCCAAACCCGTAAATCCACTTTCTGCATAATGAGGCCGGCTATGCATTTACATAATTGTATCATTGGTATAAATTATATCACATTTGATGATAGACGCAGGACCCTAAACGGACGGCGAAAGTTGTAATCGCCATTAAAATAAATATTCAATCCATCTCCCCAATGTCTCACTATTATATTGAATGTCCTGGTAAGATGAAATCCAATTTATATTCATGGCCTTTTCATTTTATGGGGCCGCCGGCAGCTGATTGGCTGTCGGCTCACCTTCAAATCAGAGAGCATTATGGTTTTTTTCTATTCTGTCGAATATTCCGTTGTTGAGAAGTAAGGTCTATGAGTAAAGTAATGCGGAGGCAGATGTGTTACTATGGCTGCATTTACACAGGCAGACAAATTCTGATATTTCTTTCACTAATCTTTTCACTAGTCTTTTGATCAATCACATCAGATCTTTCTTTATACATCAATTAGTGAGAAACAATATCTAAAATTGGGCTGCCTGTGTAAACACAGCATGTACGCACACACACACACACACACACACACACACACACGTCTCTACAGACACCAGCAGAATATTTTTCACAGGCAAAAGACCGATCATTCAAACATTGTATAACTTTTGGCCTACTGGACACTATAATGAAGATACGACCAGTCAAGACCAGAACCGTGGACACCAAGGCTGACAACTGCTGAGACTGAAACTGTCCTAATATGGACAGCGTACCTATGGAATCTCTATGGGTCCAATTAATTGGGATTTCATCTGTATGAGAGGCACTGAGATCTTGACAGAAGCAGATAGGCACTACAACAATTCAAACAAGCATTCTGACTCACTGAGTAATACTGTACTAGAGTAATACCAAGGAACTTACATAGTAAACTCTGGTATAGGAAAGTATTGAACGTTTGGTTGGGGGCACCTAGATTCACCAAATAAAACAGCAATGATTGAATGAAATCATAGCCGCAGGAAGTAGGAGTGCTGAGGGTGCTGCAGCGCCCCCTGAAAATTCTGAATTAAAAAATCTATATTATAGAAAATAAAATGCGAATTATAATAATCATCGTACTAAAGTAGTGCACTGGGCCTTTAATAGTCCTGTATTAGCAGGCAAAAAGATTTGCCCAGCAGGTCAAAAGTAGCGCACTACATATGGAATAATGTAGGGTGCCATTTGGGATGGGCACAGTGTCACAGACTCCCTAAAGTGTTTGTTACCTCCCATTGTTAGAGTGGTAACTAGTACGATCATGACATAACTCAGAAGTTCCCAATGCTGATCTGAATAGACAGCTCAATGGAGTAAACGTTACATATTTAGTGTGTAAAGCCAGGTACGTGCAGTCCTCCCTACCTATCAAGGACTCCTGAGTCAACTACAGTTCCCTTTGTTCTGCAAACACCTTTGAAGACAGACGGCCTCTCTGTTGATATTGTATTTACACTGTCCTTCAGATTGGTGTGTCGGTCTCTCTCTCTCTGTCTGTGTGTACATGTCCTCTCAACATGCATGGCCTGTACGCTGATTTACATGCCTTGGCGACAATCCACATGTGACCCATTTCCAAAAACTGGGAGTGTGACAGAGGTCACTACTTCACAGGAGAGGCATTTAAACATAGCAAACGTGCCTTTTTGAACATGTGAACTTTTATTTGCCGTAATAACAAACTCGTATGTAATCTGAAAATAGAAATAAAATCTGAAATCACGAAGACATGGAGAAAATACACAATCGTGCCTAGTCCTGATTGGTTGAGATAATGAGGGGGCTGGGACATTCACGAGAAAGAGAGTCCCATGCTGTCACATCCTGCTCTCCTCTACCGCAGATATTTGAAATATCTAATTGGATTTACTCATATTTTCATCATGGACAACATGCAAAGTGTAGCTACAGCTATCAATAACAGTGTTGTCCTGAAAACTGCTGCTGGTATCAACAAGGCTCTCTGTCTTCTGTGGCAAAAGGAGTCTGGATTGGTCGAAGCTGAGTGGGAAGGATTATTTTTGAAAGTGTTTCAGTCTGCCTTGAATCATCATAATCCATACACAGGTAAGAGTCCACAGTTATTAAAATGCCAAGGGAGCTACATGTGCATATGGTGTTGTCTCAACTGTATCCAAAAGTTGTTTTCATCAATAGCTATTGGTAGAAATATACAGTTGAAGTCGGAAGTTTACATACATCTTAGCCAACTACATTTAAACTCCGTTTTTTTTTTACAATTCCTGACATTGAATCCTAGTAAAAATTCCCTGTTTTAGGTCAGTTAGGATCACCACTTTAAGAATGTGAAATGTCAGAATAATTGTAGAGAGAATAATTTATTTCAGCCTTTATTTCTTTCATCACATTCCCAGTGGGTGAGAAGTTTAAATACACTCAATTAGTATTTGGTAGCATTGCCTTTAAATTTTGTTAACTTGGGTCAAACGTTTCGCGCAGCCTTCTACATTTCCCACAATAAGTTGGGTGAATTTTGCCCCATTCCTCCTGACAGAACTGGTGTAACTGAGTCAGGTTTGTATGCCTCCTTGCTCAAACACGCTTTTTCAGTTCTGCCCACAAATGTTCTATATGATGAGCTCCAATACCTGGACTTTGTTGTCCTTAAGCCATTTTACCACAACTTTGGAAGTATGCTTTAGGTCATTGTCCATTTGGAAGACCCATTTGCGACCAAGCTTTGATGTCTTGAGAAGTTGCTTTAATATATACACAATTCTTCTTCCTCATGATGCCATCTATTTTGTGAAGTGCACTCCCTCCTGCAGCAAAGCACCCCCACAACATGATGCTGCCACCCCTGTGCTTCACAGTTGGGATGGTGTTCTTCGGCTTGCAAGCCTCCCCCTTTTTCCTCCAAACATAATAATGGTCATTATGACCAAACAGTTCTATTATTGTTTCATCAGACCAGAGGACATTCCTCCAAAAAGTAAGATCTTTGTCCTCATGTGCAGCTGCAAACCGTAGTCTGTCTTTTTTATGTCAGTTCTGGAGCAGTGGCTTCTTCCTTTCTGAGCGGCCTTTCAGGTTATGTCGATATAGGACTCGTTTTACTGTGGATATAGATACTTTTTTAACTGTTTCCTCCAGCATCTTCACAAGGTAATTTGCTGTTGTTCTGGGATTGATTTGCACTTTTCGCACCAAAGTACATTAATCTCTAGGAGACAGAACACGTCTTCTTCCTGAGTGATATGATGGCTGCGTGGTCCCATGGTGTTTATACTTGCGTACTATTCTTTGTACAGATGAACGTGGTACCTTCAGGAATTTGGAAATTGCTCCCAATGATGAACCAGACTTGTGGAGGTCTGCAATTCTTTTTCTGAGGTCTTGGCTGATTTATTTTGATTCTCCTATGATGTCAAGCAAGGAGGCACTGAGTTTGAAGGTGGGCCTTGAAATACATCCACAGGTACAACTCCAATTGATGTCAATTATCCTATCAGAATCTTCTAAAGCCATTACATCATTTTCTGGAATTTTCCAAGCTGTTTAAATACACAGTCAACTTAGTGTATGTACACGTCTGACCCACTGGAATTGTGATACAGTGAATTAAGTGAAATAATCTGTCTGTAAACAATTGTTTGAAAAATTGCTTTTGTCATGCACAAAGTAGATGTCCTGATCGACTTGCCAAAACCATAGTTTGTTAACAAGACATTTGCGGAGTGGTTGAAAAACGAGTTTTATTGACTCCAACCTAAGTGTAGGTAAACTTCCAACTTCAACTGTAAGCTAGCTTACTAGACAATTACATACTGGTAACGTTAACAGTATAGCTAGCTGAACTGGACAGTTGCATTCTGCTGTTAATGTTGATTTCTGGTGTGCTAAACCATGCATGATATGATACTCCTTTTCACGTTTGTCAGTTTGTCATGTATAACTAGCCAGGGAGCTACTGAGAAATATTGGTGCAAATGCTAATCTATAAGCAAGCTAATCAAACCCCATGCTAAATGATAGGGACACATGCTAAACTGACTAGCTAGCTAACCACAATGAAATTATAGCTAAATAGATGGTTATTGGATAATAGATTGAGGCATGGATATTACATGTCTTACTGCAAAGGGCAGCATAGAATTATGCTCTCAGGCTAGATTCCTTTGTTCATAACATAAAAGGCACATGACAGTCCGCTTAGACTTGGCTAAAAAGGCACCTAAAGACTCTCAGACCATGAGAAACCAGATGTAACTCTTGGCTTGAATGCCAATCGTCATGTCTGGAGGAAACCTGGTAGCATCCCTACGGTGAAGCATGGTGGTAGCAGCATCATGCTGGGGGGAATGTTTTTCAGTGGCAATGACTGGGAGACTAATCAGGATTGAGGGAAAGATGAACAGAGTAAAGTACAGAGAGATCCTTGGTGAGAATCTGCTCCAAAGCGCTCAGGACCTCAGACTGGGGTGAAGGTTCAACTTCCAACAGGACAACAACCCTAAGCACACAGCCAAAACAACACAGGAGTGGCTTCGGGACAAGTCACTGAATGTCATTGACTGGCCCAGCCAGAGACCGGACTTGAACCTGATCGAACATCTCTGGAGAGACCTGAAAATAGCTGTGCACCAACGCTCCCCATCCAACCTGACAGAGCTTGAGAGGATCTGCAGAGAAGAATGGCTTTGTCTCTATGGGGTACTGTGTGTAGATTGATGATTTAAAAAAAATCTATTTTAGAATAAGGCTGTAACGTAACAAAATGTGGAAAAGATCAAGGGGTCTGTATACTTTCCAAATGCACTGTTTTCCCCAAGGATTAATATAGAGCAAGTGTGAAAATTGAAGCAAAATGTTTGAATTCCTTTTTCTCCTAAATGGGATTATAAATGTATCAACATTTAAAGCAGCATTACTTCCTCATGTTTCCTCCAACTACAGTGCATGATATGCAATTTTGAAGCTCAGAGTCTGTACTTTTATCCAATATACAAACACATTTTCAAATTTTGGAACATACGACCGAAAAGAGATGGTCAGCCACATTTGAATCTCAACAGAGCAGTCCTTAGTCCACAGTGGCAAGAGGTACTCCTAACTCCTAATCTAAGATGATTGTACTGTGACCTTAGAACTCGTGTGAGACACTTTTCCACTCATCTCCATGACAGTGACCTTTCAGAAAGGTCATGTTCCATCTACGTGAGAGAGGGCGATATGTAAAGTAATCAACACATCCTGCAGGTCAGTCTGCCATTCAAAGTCAGACAGTCAAACAATCAGTGGGTTGGAGTCAAATTCCAGGTCCAACTGTGCACAGTCTGGGGTCAAAGCATTAATGCTCCCGTCTTAGACAGAGACTAGGGTTTTATCCCCGTTCCATCTGTTACTGCCCTTCTTCCCCTCTGTCAATTCATAACTGTCTCAATAATGTGGAAAAAGAATCCCAGGTCCAACACTAGCATGCTGCACTATCCTGAGGCCAATCAAATGCCTGGTTGGCTCAAAAGTGACAAAAGTTTATATGTCCTGTAATGTGTTTTTGTATGGTGTTTGTTGCTGGTTTATATGTCCTGTAATGTGTTTTTGTATGGTGTCTGTTGCTGGTTTATATGTCCTGTACTGTGTATTTTTTTATGATGCAAGACAGATTTCTGTGAAAACAGAGAATAGCCTACAATTCTGTTATCTTTGCTTATTATAGCCATCTAGTGACATCACAGAAATGACACCATTGAGAGCCAGAATGGATGCTGTGGGGGTTTAGATGATGTTTTTAACAACCATCCCCTCAGCAACTAACTTCTGACAAGGCACACAATTAGCTTCGGGCTCTAATGGGTTGGACTCGTAAAGTGCGTCTCAAATGCACTCTACTCCCTAAATAGTGAACTGCTTTTGACCAGGCGCTATATAAGGAATAGGGTGCCATTTGGAACGCAGCCCACTCTCATTGCCTGTAGCTATCCTTCTCACACCTCCACCGTGAGTTCTGTTACGCTAGCTTGTGCTAGCAGCCCAGCCTCTTGCGTAACAGTTGCCTCCTTTATCAGGGGAAGCTTAATGAAATGCTAATTCCAGTAGGTGGGATACTACCCCTCACATCTAGAAGAGGAATAAGAGGCTTTGCTGGAATTTACATGACTTCCTGACCTGCTTGGCAAATTGCACATAATGGTTCCTGCTGTATGTACAAGCTCACACACCCACAGGGAACCAAACCTGTAACCTGTACACCAACACACCAACACATGCACAACCGAGTCACACACCAACACAGGATGCCACAAGTGTATGGGAACACACAGAGCAGTATGTGTGTGCTCAACATGCACGGCTTGTACTCGATCTACTACCCACACGAATTTGAATCTAAAAATAATTGTCATTAGTCCTCACCCTTCATACAAACATAGTGACAGTCTCTCACACACAGGGAGAAACATCTGTACACTAACACACACACACACTTTGAGCACTACCTTGCCAAGTTTAATCATGTTTGAGATTAAACAAACCATGCACAGTAAGAAACAAGAGAACTCTGCCAGGTCACACTTTATTTGGATAGTCTAGATAGTCTATCAACAAACTATGTGTTTATAACCAACTGCTTGCTGAGGTTATGGTTAGGTTTAGAATAAGGGTTAAGGTTAGGGAAACACGCCACAACAACTTGCAAATGAAACAAGCACAAAGTAAAAAAAAAAAAAAAAAACAATTGCAGGGTGTCAGATTAAAAGAGGAGCATCTTGGCCCAGATGGTGGGGTCTGCCATGGTCTGGGACAACCCTCACACCTTCCGTGCCCCCTCGTCTCTACCCTCCTGCAGATTTCCAAGCTGTGGAGCACTGGCACGGAGAGTGACAGGTGTCTGTCTTGCCCCTCTGAAAATGACAGTGAACATGGCAACAGGACTGCAGCTCTAATATGACATTACAGTACCTGACACCCTATTCCCTTTGTAGTGAACTACTTTTAAAAAGGGCCCATGGGGTCAGGTCAAAAGTAGTGTGTTACAGTGCATTTGGAAAGTATTCAGACTCCTTAACCTTTCTGACTTTTACAATCTTATTCTAAAATAGATTTAATGATTCCCCCCCCTCATCAATCTACAGACAATACCAAATAATGAAGAAGCGAACAGTTGTTATAGATTTTTGCTAATTTATTAAAAATAAAAACAGAAATACCTCATTTACATAAGCATGCAAACCCTTTGCTATGAGACTCGAAATTGAGCTCAGGTGCATCCTGTTTCCATTGATCAGCCTTGAGATGTTTCTCCAACTTGGAGTCCACCTGTGGTAAATTAAATTGATTGGACATGATTTGTAAAGTTACACACCTGTCTATATAAGGTCCCACAGTTAACAGTGCATGTCAAAGCAAAAACCAAGCCATGGGGTCGAAGGAATTGTCCATAGAGCTCCAAGACAGGATTGTGTCAAGTCACAGATCTGGGGAAGGGTACCAAAACATTCTGCAGCATTGAAGGTCCCCAAGAGCACAGTGGCCATCGTTCTTAAATGGAAGAAGTTTGGAACCACCAAGACTCTACCTAGAGCTAGCCGCCCGGCCAAAGTGAGCAATTGTGGGACAAGGGCCTTGGTCAGGGAGGTGACCAAGAACCGGATGGTCACTCTGACCGAGCTCCAGAGTTCTTCTGGAGATGGAAGAACCTTCCAGAAGAACAGACATCTCTGCAGCACTCTGCCAATCATGCATTTAAGGTAGAGTGGCTTGACGGAAGCCACTCCTCTGTAAAAGGCACATGATAGCCACTTGGAGTTTTCAAAATGGCACCGAAAGGACTTGCAGACCATGAGAAACAAGATTCTCTGATCTGATGAAACCAAGATTGAACTCTTTGGCCTGAATGCCAAGCGTCACGCCTGGAGGAAACTAGGCACTGGTCATCACCTGGCCAATACCATCCCCACGGTGAAGCATGGTGGTGGCAGCATCATGCTCTGGGGAAGTTTTTCAGCAGCAGAGACCGGGAGACTAGTCAGGATTGAGGGAAAGATGAATGGAGCAAAGTACAGAAAGATCCTTGACAAAACCTGCTCCAGAGTGCTCAGGACCTCAGACTGGGGTGAATGTTCACCTTCCAACAGGACAACAGCCCTAAGCACACAGCGCAGGAGTGGATTTGGGTCAAGTCTCTGAATGTCCTTGAGTGGCCAAGCCAAAACACAGACTTCAACCCAGTCGAACATCTCTGGAGAGACCTGAAAATAGCTGTGCAGCAACGCGCCCCAGCGACGCACCCCATCCAACCGGACAGAGCTTGAGAGGATCTGCAGAGAAGAATGGGAGAAACTCCCCAAATGCAGGTGAGCCAAGCATGTAGCGTCATACCCAAGAAGACTTGATGCTGTAATCTCTGCAAATGGCTCTTCAACAAAGTACCAAGTAAAGGGTCTGAATACTTATGTAAATATGATGTCATTTATTTTTTATTTTTTTTTGCAAAAATTCATAACCTGTTTTTGCATTGTCATTATGGGGTATTGTTTGTAGATTGATGAGGGGAAAAACAATTTAATACATTTTAGAATAAAACTGTACTAAAAACAAAATGTGGAGAAAGTGGAGGGGTCTGAATACTTTCCGAATGCACTGTATACAGTCTAGGGTAACCATGGCAACGACTCCTAATTATCTATGCATCAGTGAAACGGCACTTACTAATTTTATTTGCTGACATCCTGTGGACAACCAATGCTTTTGGTGGAAACAAAGCCACTGTATTTTCTGCTGTAATCAATATATTTGCTAGCCTGAGTGTCCGTCTGTTCGTGCTATCATGCCAACTCCTTGTCACTCATTGTCATGCCAAACATGTTAGAGTTGGCAAAAGCACAAACAGATCTGGGACCAGGCAATGGAATTGCCCAACTCTATTCCATATGTCCATTCCTCAACATACTGTAGCTAAAATAATTAATGTTCCGTACCTTTACCAGGAAGCCTATTGCCTGATGCTTTTGTGGGAAATGTAGTACCAGAATTGGGAGGTTGTAGATGCCACGAGACTCCTTCTACACAGCGCTCTTCATGTGAGCCTTATCACCTTTCAATCCCACTCTATCGGCCTCCAGATAGACAAAATTACCTGGGAGAGAAAGAGCGAGACAGAGAGAGAGAGAAAGACAGACGGACGGAGAGGGAGGCGTGAGGCAGATTGATACCAGTCTCCTCAGGTTGCTCTTGCTGCTGGCGACAAATTACAGTGAGGTGATCGGGGTGCGAGGGAGAGGGGTCAGTGGGTGGTGGTGTAATCACTGCCACAGGTGCCCCCGGATGCGTGCCATTTCAGAAACAGAAAAAGAAACAGAAAAAGTTTCACGGGTCAATGATCAAACATCCAAAGACAGAAAATAAAGTTTTGGATTGAACATGAGTCAGTGATCTAAAACTGCTAGAATTAACCCCTTCTTACCAGGGGCGAAAATCTGATATCAACTTTGGAGGGGACAATTACATGAAATTTTCTCAAGAGCAATTCCTGAGGGGGACACCAAAAGTAGTGCTGTAACACATAGCCTACGTTGTAATATGTTAAATGTATATTGAGGAACCATAATTACTACTACTGGATAATTGATATGTACAGTAGTTAACTGAAGGGTTGTCCCGACTTGTTAAAATGTTATAATTGTTATAGCAGTGTTCCTTATCAGTCCAGTATGTATGCAGGTATTTGTATTTACAACCAGCAAATACCAAGCAAGGCCCGTAGGTGGTAATGGTTCTTTTGTTCAGTACCATTACCACCTACGGGCCTTGCTTGGTATTTGCTGGTTGTAAATACAAATACCTGCATACACACTGGACTGATAAGGAACACTGCTATAACAATTATTATTAGTAGTATTATAATGATTTAAACATTTTAACAAGTTGGGACAACCCTCACTGTACACTGTATGGGTGCAGGTTTCATAAATACAATGAACGTGGTGCGATCTCATCTCAAAGAATCTCCATTGAGAACCATCACAAAGTTGGTCTCCGCACTGAACTGACCTTTTTATTGAACTTTTTCTGATTCATTTCTATAGTCATTAAATATGTGCCACTGGTTTGAGTCTATTACAACATCTTTACAAGAACAAAACGCTCAGAATAAGTACAGTTCTAAAAGCAAAATAACTACTTCAATGAAAAACCCAAACAAATCAACCAAAATATCATTCAGAAATACTTAGTTATTGTTCAGTCAGTGTCTCACTCTTCAAACAACAGCTGTGGACAAGTATGTCACACAAAGTATGCAGTGACAGTAAGTAAGTAAGTGTACTGTCATGTACTAAAAACTACTAAACAAAATAACAAATATCATACTATACACCAGGGGTTCTCAAACAGGGTAGGTGGACTCCTAGAGTTCCCTGGTGTAATGGCAAGGGGTCCATGAAATAAAAAAGTGTAATGAACATGTTCAGCAGCACAAGGATTCCACTAACTAAAATATGCAGGGGTTCCAGTACTCAAAAAAGGTTGAGAACCATTGCTATACACACTACTGAACAAAAGAACCAAACATATGTTTGAGGGTTTCAATGGATCCAACAAATTGCTGGCATATATTTTCCCTAAAGACTGTCCAGCCTGTCTTTATGTACATTACAGACAAAATTCTGATCAGCACCTCAACTTGGTCAACCAACCCCTGCACCTCCACTGGAAGCCTCCTGAGAACCTCTGCTGCCTCTCAACTGCTGCCACAGGGGTATTTGTTTTCGAAAGAGAGGCAACTGCACTGAAAGAGAATCTATGTTCAGCTCAGGGTACTGATCTAGAGACTCATCCCCCGTGAGAAGCACTCTTTCAAAGTTTTGCAAAATGTTTAGACTGTCCTGGTCAAAACGGTCGCCAAACTGAACCTCCACACCATCCAACACTTTAAAAGATTCTACCCTATAGTGATCCACTGCTTTGCCATCAAATCGTCTTGAGTGGATTCAATCAATGTTGTTGCTTTCTCATACAGTGCAGGGTAGCTTTCATCATTTCTGCTGTTTACCCCACGCGCTGGATAACTGGATTTAGCTGGTGTGCTGTTACAGTTACACAGTGGCGGTGGGTTTGGCAGTTTTGATGTGCTGTGAATTTTACAATGGCTTTTCTCCAGTTGCTAAATCCTGCACTAATGAAGGCAGCATCCGCTCTTTGGCCAAAAGATGGCTGGCTTGAAAACCCTTGGCTACAGTGAAAAACCAAAACTCTTATAAGGTAGCCAGGGGAAATCGCGAAACCATCTCTCTTGAAACGTCAACACTCTGTTGGCAAGAGTTTGCGGTTCTATAAATTGTGGGTGTGGCTGATATGGGTTTGTGCCATCACTGAGGTAACTGGACAATGCTGTGCCACTGTCCCCTATACTGGTGCAGCTGGCAACAAGGTTGACACCTGGTCCTGCCGTGGCTGTGCCACTCTCCCCTATACTGGTGCTGCTGGCAACAAGGTTGACGCCTGGTCCTGCCGTGGCTATGCCACTGTCCCCTATACTGGTGCAGCTGGCAACAAGGTTGACACCTGGTCCTGCCGTGGCTGTGCCACTGTCCCCTATACTGGTGCTGCTGGCAACAAGGTTGACACCTGGTCCTGCTGTGGCTGTGCCACTGTCCCCTATACTGGTGCTGCTGGCAACAAGGTTGACACCTGGTCCTGCCGTGGCTGTGACACTGTCCTCTGAAGTCTCTCTCCTTGGCTCTTTCCCTTTCACCACCCTCACAGTCTGTCTCTAGAAAAGAAACAAGGTGTTTGCCGTACTCCTAACTACCGGTACCCAAAACTACACAATTAATCACAACAGCAATACCATTGCCTTAAACAAATCTTAGTTCAGTCACCAGTTTAAGTTGAGAGTGGGGGTATCCATGGCATTTTCCAATTATGTCCCTATTATACAAGTCAAAAAAATGTAGAACCTTCCATTATGTTGCCAAACAAAGACAAACTTACCTGAGACTCCCTGTCTCTGCCAGTCTGTCCCTGCCCATCTGTCCCCAGCTCTGCTGTCAGTGTGCCCTCTGTTGCCTGATCTGCCTAATGACATCATTGTGAAACATTTTCATTAGCATTTCATTGTTTCTAATGAACATTTTATCAACTAGTCTTAGGCTCCTAGGGTTCTTGCCCTGCGTTTTGGTGTACTGAAAAAAATACTCTGATGTCTGTCTTTTTACTTTTTTCTGACATTTTTCTACCTGGCAGGCTGGCTAGCTACACACACACACACACTTATCTTCTATCATTCTATATGGGCTTCGATCTAAAAGGTAGCTAGCAAATGTGAAACGGGTTGCAGTGACAAGAGTTGACAGCTGTCTGGGTTCACCATTTACACAACATATGCTGCAACCTTTTGTAATTTTAATATAGTTTGTTTCATATTGGCTGGCTTCCAACAATAGCTGAATTTGCAAAGCTAGCGAGCACCAATTCTGTTTCTGTGGTGTTTGCTATAATCTTTGCTATAGTCAGTTTACTCCAAGATCGGCACACATGTGCTTCAAAATCCCATAGCGTCAATTTAGCTTTTGCAACGAGACCATTAAAGATATTTAAGACAATGGTAGAAGAGGGTGTAGTTCTGTTCAGTTGGGAGTTCAGTTTATCGCTAACCTTATCACAGGGACTTTGAAGCACTACAGCTGCATGCTGATCTTGGAATAAACTGACGATAGCAAAGATTCCATCTTTGACGATGCCACATAAATGGAATAGGTACTAGCTAGCTTGATAGTTCATGTTTGCCTGCTAGCTCTGCTCATTCAGCTAGTGTGTGTGTAAACCCTGCCAACATAAAAACAAAAAAACATTGCTATGTCGCGATTGACTGGATTAACCTCACGTCAGTTACGTGCATTGAGTGCCTTTCAGACAGTAGATACGAACACTCTGTTACCTGCCAGATAAGGAACTGGCAGTGGATCAAACCATTGTGAGGCAAAGGGTGGGGAGTTTCTCCCATTCTTCTCTGCAGATCCCCTCAAGCTCTATCAAGTTGGAAGGTGAGCGTCGCTGCACAGCTATTTTCCGGTCTCTCAAGAGATGTTCGATCGGGTTCAAGTCTGGGCTCTGGCTGGGCCACTCAAGGACATTCAGAGATTTGTCCCGAAGCCACTCTTGTGTTGTCTTGGCTGTGTGCTTAGGGTTGTAGTCCTGTTGGAAGGTGAATCTTCACCCCAGTCTGAGGTCCTGAGCACTCTGGAGCAGGTTCTCATCAAGGATCTCTCTGTACTTTGCCCTGTTCATCTTTCCCTCAAGCCTGACTAGTCTCCCAGTGCCTGCCACTGAAAAATATTCCCACAGCATGATGCTGCCTCCACCATGTTTCACCGTAGGAATGGTTCCAGGTTTCCTCCAGGCTTGACACTTGGCCTTCAGGCCAAAGAGTTCCATCTTGGTTTCATCAGACCAGAGTATATTGTTTCTCCAAGTGGGCTGTCATGTGCCTTTTACTGAGGAGTGGCTTCTGTCAGGCCACTCTACCATAAAGGCTTGATTGGTGTGGTGCTACAGAGATTGTTGTCCTTCTGGAAGGTTCTCCCATCTCCACAGAGGAATTCTGGAGCTCTGAACGAGTGACCATCGGGTTATTGGTCACCTCTCTGACCAAGGCCCTTCTCCCCCGAATGCCTGTTTGGCCAGGCAGCCAGCTCAAGGTAGAGTCTTGGTGGTTCCAAACATCATCCATTTAAGCATTTGATAGAGGCCACTGTGTCCTTGTGCAACTTCATTGCTGCAGACATTTTTTGGTACCCTTCCCTAGATCTGTGCATCAACACAATCCTATCTCTGCGCTCTAAGGATAATTCCTTTGACCTCAGCACTTGGTTTTTGTTCTGACATGCATTGTCAACTGTGGGACCTTATATACACACAGGTGTGCGCCTTTCCAAATCATGTCTAATCAATTGAATTTGACACAGGTGGACTCCGATCAAGTTGTAAAAACATCTCAAGGATGATCAATGGAAACAGGATACTCCTGAGCTCAATTTCAAGTCTCATAGCAAAGGGTCTGAATACTTATGTAAATAAGGTATCTGTTTTTTTTATCTTTAATACTTTTGCCAACATTTCTAAAAACCTGTTTTTGCTTTGTCATTATGGGGTATTGTGTGTAGATTGATGAGGGGGGGAAAACATTTAATCCATTTCAGAATAAGGCTGTAACGTAACAAAATGTGGAAAAAGTGAAGGGGTCTGATTGCTTTCCGAATGCCCTGTATAGTGTAATGCTCTGTATAGGGAATAGGGTGTAATTTGGGACAGTGTTTATTCTGTTGAAATGTATTTCTGTATCAAAGCTGCGGTAAAGTAGTTATGAATTTCCATTCCAGACAAAGATTCATAAATAGAACTAATGTTATTTTTTTTTATCAATACTCTACCTTGAGCCAAGAAATATCACATTATTCTGAGGATATTATTTAAATGGTGTACAATATTATTTGAGGGGTTATGTGATTAAACTAATCTTATCAAATTCTGGGATATGGATTTTCATGTATTGGCAGAGCAGGTAGGGAATGTAAAAAATGTCCTCATCAATCCAAATACGCCATTGGACTCTAATCCAATGTTATCATGTTTTGTTCAGCAGATTTGAAGGAAAATGCATTGTCCGGGAACCACGGCCAGGGGAGGTTTTTCCAATTGCTCAAAGCCCCAAGATGTTCAGAGCCCCAAACTGCAGGTTTCATGATTATATGAACATATTGCCTGTACTATAACACAGAAATCACTAATACACTACAATGATCCTTATTCAGAGTGTGGTCAAATGCAGGTCTTATGCCATGGAGGGAGCCAATGCCCAACGTCCAATCAAAGACGTTGGCAAGTGTGCTCTTCCAACCACAGCGACCATGCTCGAAGGAGCAGGAAGTCCCACAGTCCTTTTCATCAGTGCCGTCACCACAGTCGTCTTGAAGTCACTTGTCTGGATGGAAACACTGATCATTCTTACACTGTAGTTGACCAAGAGGACACGAGCCTTAGGGACAACACACACACACTTTAATGCAATATAGAAGCATGAGAGGCCATTACACAAGATCAATCTACACTGAACAAAAATATAAACCAACATACAACAATTTCAAAAGACTCTACTGAGTTACAATTCATCTAACTCAATAATAAATAATGACGTAGGCCATGGAAGAACTGGAACATTTTCAGCTTCTAGGAATTGTGTACAGATCCTTGCGACATGGGGCCGTGCATTATCATGCTGAAACATGAGGTGATGGCGGCTGATGAACGGCACAACAATGGGCCATAGGATCTCGTAGGGTATCTCTGTGCATTTAAATTGCCATCAATAAAATTGTATTGCGCTCTTTGTCCGTAGCTTATGCCTTCCCATACCATAACCCCACCACCACCATGGAGCACTCAGTTCACAACGTTGACATCAGCAAACCGCTCACCCACACAATGCCATACACGCTGTCTGCCATCTGCACGGTACAGTTGAAACCGGGATTCATCTGGGAAGAGCACCCTTCTCCAGCGTTCCAGTGGCCATTGAGGGTGAACATTTGCCCACTGAAGATGATTACGACGCTGAACTGCAGTTAGATCAAGACCCTGATAAGAACTACGACCACGCTGATGAGCTTCTCTGAGACGGTTTCTGACAGTTTGTGCAGAAATTCTTCAGTTGTGCAAACCCACAGTTTCATCAGCTGTCCGGGGGCTGGTCTCTGATGATCCAGCAGGTGAAGAAGCCTGATGTAGAGGTCCTGGGCTGGCATAGTTACGCGTGGTCTGCGGTTGTGAGGCCGGTTGGACGTACTGCCAAATTCTCTAAAACGACGTTGGAGGTGGCTTATGGTAGAGAAATTAACATTCAATTATCTGGCAACAACTCCGGTGGACATTCCTGCAGTCAACATGCCAATGGCACACTCCCTAATAACTTGAGACATCTGTGGCATTGTGTAGTTTGTCAAAACTGCACATTTTAGAGTGGCCTTTTATTGTCCCCAGCACAAGGTGCACCTGTGTAATGACCATGCTGTTTAATAAGCTTCTTGATATGCCATGGATTGTCATGGCAAAGGAGACATTTTCACTAACAGGGATGTAAACACGTGTGCACCAAATGAGAGAAATAAGCTTTTTTGTGCGTATGGAACATTTCTGGAATCTTTTATTTCAGCTCATGATACTTGGGACCAACACTTTACATGTTGCGTTTATATTTTTGTTCAGTGTATTATATAGCACTGAATGGCTTACACATGAAGGCCTGGGGAAGCAGCAGTATCAGGGTCTGTGTAGTTAACATGATGTTGGCATGCATTAGCCTCCTCATACATCATGTAAAGGTCAAAGTTTATTTTATTTTATGATTTTTTTGTTCACCGTATTTAACCAGGTAAGCTAGTTGAGAACAAGATCTCATTTACAACTGCGACCTGGCCAAGATAAAGCAAACCAGTGCGACACAAACAACAACAGAGTTACACATGGAATAAACAAGCATACAGTCAATAACACAATAGAAAAAAAAGAACGTTTATATACAGGATGTTCAAATTGTGTGAGGAGGTAAGGCAATAAATAGGCCATAGTAGCGAAATAATTACAATTAAGCAGATGATGTGCAAGTAGAAGTATTGGTGTGCAAAAGAGCAGAAAAGTAAATAAAAACAATATGGGGATGAGGTAGGTAGATTGGGTGGGCTGTTTACAGATGGGCTATGTACAGCTGCAGCGATCAGTTGGCTGCTCAAATAGCTGATGTTTAAAGTTAGTGAGAGAAATATAAGTCTCCAGCTTCAGCGATTTTTGCAATTCGTTCCAGTCATTGGCAGCAGAGAACTGGAAGGAAAGGCGGCCAAAGGAGGTGTTGGCTTTAGGGACGACCAGTGAGATATACCTGCTGGAGCGCGTGTTACAGGTGGGTGTTGTTATCGTGACCAGTGAGCTGAGATAAGGCGGAGCCTTATAGATGACCTGGAGCCAGTGGGTCTGGCGACAAATATGTAGCGAGGGCCAGCCGATTAGAGCATACAGGTCGCAGTTGTGGGTGGTATAAGGGGCTTTGGTGACAAAACGGATGGCACTGTGATAGACTGCATCCAGTTTGCTGAGTAGGGTGTTGGGTATTGAGTAGAGTAAGAGGTATGTAAGGGTCAGGCGTAAGTAGAGTGAAGAACCACTCAGTTGAGAGGGGGTATGTAAGGTCAGGCTGCCAAGCACTAGGGCTTATGTCCAAATGGCACCCTACTCCCTATATAGTGTACTACTTTTGACGAGAGCCCTATTTGCCATGGTCAAACGTCGTGCACTACATAGGGAATAGGGTGCCAGTTGGGACACATTAGTGCTGTATCGTGTTATGGGTCATGCTACAACATGCAGCCAGGAGACTAGGGAAATAAACACAGCCCGACTGGACAAAGGACAGTGAGATAACTAAAAGTCTTATCCAGTGTAAAAACAACAGCTGTGCGAATTCCCTGTGGATTCTGTTTGGCTCTGGTCTTAAGCCCCTAGCAACTATCACACACACCACACACACATGCTAGATAAACAGCTGTAAGATGGCAGTAAAGTAAAGAAAAGGGAGCTCACCTCTGCATGATCCAAATTTCAACTTCATAATGTAGGGGGGGAATCACATGAAGCAGAAACGGTCAAATCCCAATGCACACAACTTAGTCAAGCAAGCCCTTCCTAAGAACTTAACCAGATAGCCGGGACATGAGACAAGCAAAGAGACCTAAAAAGACAATAATTAACGTTGTATATGAAAAGTAAGCCAAGCGAAAGCAAGCAGCCCATCTGAATGATACATTAGCATCTCTTTAAGTCAATGTCTTAGGAGGACAAAAGGAGGGAGCAGTTAGGCATTGTATCAGAAGGAGGGGGAGTAGAGGGCTGAGGAGAGGGGGTGTTGGTGCTGGTTTTAGGCTGTATAGGATCCAGGCATTCCTGTGGGGTCAGACTTGGGGTTTGGGAGTATTAAAGAGGGAGATGAGGTGTGATGAAGAAGGGTGGTCTCAGTCATTAAAGCAAAGAAAGGGGGATACATCCCCCATAAATTCCCCTAATCCTTTGTTCCCCTTCTTCAGGTGCACAGGACCAGAAGGAATCTGCTACCACCACAGTGACATGGGATGCATCCCAAATGGCAGCATATTCCCTCTATAGCGCATTACTTCTGACCAGTGCCATATAGGATCGTGATATGGAAGCCATATTGACAGTGTAGCCATTTCTCCACTGGAGGTAACGAAGAAAGAGTTTGGTCTACCATGATAGTCCATAGGCTACACTGTCAACAATTTCCATACATTCAAGTCATTTACAAGTGTTGAAATTTGTTTCTGCCTTTGTAAGGAGTTGATGATGTTCCAGACCTGGTTTCAAATAGTATAAAATTGTTAAAACACTGCGTATGTGCTTGATTGAGCTTTCCTGGCTTAATTAATGGACCAAACAGAATAGTCCAAAAAACGCAAACCACTTGGCACACAAATCGTTTTTGAACTCAGGTCTGATATGTTCTACCATAACAGCAAAGCAAGACTAGTTTATTCCACTATTCACCTCTTCCTCCATCATTCCCACTGTAGAAAAGGCCCATGGAGTTGGTGGAATAATCCTTTAATTCTTTGCCACTTACTCAGCTGGGCCAATTCTTTGTCACTTTCATCTGAACCATCTGTGGTGATCGGGGGTGTGGGCCATCAGTTATTGCTTCTAGTTATTACCACGGAGCGCGGCTTGGAGCGCACGCTTCAAACAAATTGTGTAATGTGAATTGTCGATGATCATGGTCCTACGGATCCTCATAGGCCAATTATGCAATCGATATGGTTAACCTCTTGAAGCTAGGGGACACTATTTTTATGTTTGGAAAAATAGCATTCCCAAAGTAAACAGCCTATTTCTCAGAACCAGATGCTAGAATATGCATATAATTGACAGATTAGGATAGAAAACACAAAAGTTTCCAAAACGGTCAAAATTGTCTGTGAGTATAACATAACTGATATAGGAGAAACCCTGGAAAATCCAATCAGGAAGTGCCTCTTATTTTGAAACCCTTCTGTTCCTATGCATGCCTATCCTCCATTTAAAGGGATATCAACCAGATTCATTTTTCTCTTGCTTCCCTAAGGTGTCAGTCTTTTGACATAGTTTCAGACTTTTATTTTGAAAAATGAGCGTGAAAGATCACATTGCGTAAGTGGATAGGTGGGGGCTCTCAGAGTGAGTTTTTGCGCTACAGAGTAAAGCCGCCATTGTTCCTCCCGCTGTTATTGAAAAACCTACACTCGGTTGATATATTTTAAAAACAACCTGAGGAATGATTCTAAAAACGTTTGACATGTTTCTATGGACATTATGAAGACTACTTGGAATTTCCGTCTGCGTTGTCGTGACCGCTCTTTCCTGTGGATTTCTGAACATAATGCGACAAACAAACGTCAATATTTTGGGTATAAAAATAATCTTTATGGAACAAAAAGTCTTGTGAGTGAAAACATCCGAAGATCATCAAAGGTAAACGGTTAATTTGATTGCTTTTCTGATTTTTGTGACCAAGCTTCCTGATGCTAAGTGTACATAATGCTATGCTAGGCTATCGATAAACTTACACAAACGCTTGGATTGTTTTCGCTGTAAAGCGTAATTTCAAAATCTGAGACGACAGGTGGATTAACAAAAGGCTAAACTGTGTTTTGCAATATTGCACTTGTGATTTCATGAATATAAATATTTTTTTGTAATATTATTTGACTGTTGCGCTATGCTATTCAGCAGTTGCTTACGAAAATTATCCCGGTAGTCCCGGTAGTGTCAAGACATTTTTATGAACTGGATTGTTGACTTCCCTAATTATGTTAATCATGAATGATTGTTATGATATGATCTTTGGGATGAGGAATTTGATCAGATACATGTTATTTGTTTCCTTTGTGATGCAGCACAGACTACTCAGTAAATATACCCCTTTGTGGTTAAAGGAATTCCTGCCTCAGTCTCATCCATTCTTCTGTCACCTGACACGTGACCACCTGTTCACCTTCACTGTCAGTCATCCTACCTTTCCAGCTACCCACACAGATTGCACTAATCGTTCAATGGTCCTTCGAGCCAGATGATGACTGAACCAAAGACAGGTGAAAAGGAAATGTAGGCGGAAAGGGAAGAATTGTCTCCACTGGAAGGAAGAAGAGAGGAGGAGAGAGCAGCTGAGGGAAAGATCTTGGAACAAAGGAAATATCCAGGAGCTAAGCCTAAAGCAACAAAGGCTTCATCCTCAAGAACCAGTCAACCACCTGGTTATCTTAAGGATTATGTGGTCAAGTTTCCGACATCAAAGGGAAAGCCCACCAGAGGTCAAAGTGGTGATGGATCAACTGTACGTGTCAGCCATCCACCATCCCCTTTGAGCCAAGGACAGGAAACTGCTTTGGAGCAGGAAAGTGGTCTACAGGAAGAACCCATCGAGGTCACTCCCACAGCACAGGTCGACCGGCTTCCTGAGGCAGGCTCCGCTCACCCCTTTACTAATGGGAAATCGTTGAGGCACTCTAGAGAGTTCGACCAGTGGATACCCTTTTGGAATTGGCCATGGCAGCCGCCATTCACTAGCCCTCAGCGATTCACAGACCGCTGTCCTATAAGAGGATGAAACTATTAGCTTAGGAGGAAATTGAGCGTCAGATTGAGGAGGAACGACAGGCTGACGAACGATGTCACCAATTGGATGTGCAGGCCCGTAGAGCTCTACAGGAACGGGAATTCATTGCCAAGGACCTGGCACAGCAGCGACGGCACCGTCAAGCCAGAAGGGAATTGGAGGAGGCACGGATGGTCTCATCCTTCCTGGAGAGGAACGAACAGGGAGTTGACCTGACCACCCCTCCACATGGACCTGACCTGTCCAAAAAAAAATCCCAATCTGTCCCTCTGGTACCGCATGGCACACAGTCCCCGGAGGCTCCGGGGTCAACAGCCAACATGAAGCACGGGGGACAGGTCGCTCCACCAACGCCTTCTATGCCAGTGACACAAGTTAGCATTCCTCCATGTGGACAAAGCATCACTCCTTCGCCTTTCCGCCAATTACCAACCACGGCAAATCATTCCTCTCATCCAGGCCCAGGCCAGTCCTCAAACATCAGGTGGGAGGACTCTCACCCAATTGCCACCACTGGAGAGTCTGGGACAGTAGGGGACCGGCCCAATGAGGCCACAGTGGGCTCATCAGAAGTCCTGGGTTTATCCTTCACGCAACCAGAAAAGGGAGCGAACATTATGAAACTACTAGTAGCCTCAGCCTATGGAATTCCCAGACCCAAACTGCCATACTTTGAGAGCGGAAAGGAGAGTGAATTTGTCCTTTTGGAAATGCCAATGGAGAGCCTACTGGGTATTCACAGTCATCTGTCAGAACGCTACAAATACCAAGTACTAATGGATAATTTGCGGTTTTCCAGTGCATACAGGCTGGCCCAATCCTTTATGCACTCCGCTACACCATACACTGCCGCTCTCCAGGCCCTGAAGGCCAGATATAGTGAGCCACGCCAGCTAGTCCAGAATGAACTAAACAACATCCGGAACATGCCTCCAATTAAAATGGGAGACCATGCTGCCTTCCAAAAGTTCTCGCTGGCTCTCCAATCCCTGACCTCGATGCTCCAATCCGTTGAAGGAGAAGACGGGAACGATCTGAAATGTGGCTCCCACGTGGACAGGCTTCTTAGCAAACTTCCAGGGTACCTCAGAGACAGTTTCATTGAACATTGTTTGAATAAGGGCATCCTGAAAGAGGGCTCGAGAAGCACCTATGTTCTCAGAGACCTGGCCACATGTTTGGAGGTGAAGGCAAAGGCGAAGAGCATCGCTCACAAGGGCACAATCTCAGCCATAGCCACGGGGGGAAGGAAATAGTTTGAACGCCAGGAGGGACAGAAAAGGCCAAATCCCACTACCATGTACTTAAATAGTGAAGCCGGGGAGGAACCCGGGAAGAAGACCCCTCTCAAGAGCAAGAACATCCAATTTCAGCCTTACTGCCCAAATTGCAATAGTAAGGGGCACTTCCTTGGCTCATGCCCCAGGGGCATCCCAAATGGCAGCCTACTCACTCAACCTCAATTGAAGGCCTAGATCACTTCAGGCGAGCGACGCTACAAGTGTGCCCGTAGCCATAAGGCGGAGATCTGCACATTGAGGAAACCCTGCAATCGCTGTAAGGAAATCCATCTCACCGTGTTGCATGATGTAATTCCCCAAGCACAGAAGGAGCAGAGTTTGCTCATGGTAGGAGCTGCAAAGGAGCTGTACCTCGACCAGCAGAACCGGTCTCAAAGGGTCATATTGAAGGTGGTCAAGGTCACTCTGCAAAGTGAAGGGAGAAGCATTGATACATTTGCCGTTCTAGATGATGGGTCAGAAAGAACAATCATTCTCACGGCGGCCACCCGTCAGCTAAACCTGGAGGGGACCCCCGAGACCCTCTCAGAACGGTGTGACATGATGTTATCCAAATGAAAGGCTCTGCTGTGACCTTTAGCATTTCACCTTCAGGAAATAGGGACGTGGCCTATAACATCACCAATGCCTTCACGGCAGATGGATTGAATCTCGCAGAGCACTCCTGTCCGGTAAGTGTTCTACAGAAACAATATCCTCATCTACGAGGATTGCCTCTTCCTAACCTGTCCAGAGTAGCGCCACTTATCCTGATTGGGTCAGACCACCCACATCTCGTCACCCCGACTGAGCCTATATGAGCTGGACCAGAAGGAGGGCCCATTGCTGTCCATACATCCTTGGGTCTATTTCTCTCCACCCAAGCTGTACAGTCACAGCAAATCCTCTTCACCAGAAGCAATCCAGATCCATCCCCCTGTGCAGCCACTGACCTCCTTCGGAATGTTGAGATGCTCTGGAAGATGGACACCTTCTCCAACCGGAAGCTACAGGAGGTCACTCGCTCGAAACATGACTCCTATGCATTAGACCTCCTGGAGAAGAGCACCACCACCACTGAAATGGATGGCATTCACAGGTATGCGACCCCACTGCTACGGGTGCCCAACCATCCTCCTCTGGCAACTACGACACAGGCTGTACTCCCACTACTGCGTGGAACGGAGCAACGCCTGGTGAAGAATCCTGAACTTGCAGAAGTTCGTAACCGAGAGATTCATAACCTTGTGAAGTTAGGCTATGTCACCAAAGTGACAGCTCATGAAGAGGGAAACCCACATGGCAAATCCTGCTGTCTCCCTCACCATGTTATCCAGCAACATGGTGGGAAGTATAGACTTGTCTTCAACTGTTCATTCCAAGCTGCTGGTCAAAGCCTGAATGGCCGTCTACTCCCCGGACCAACCTTAGGTCCTTCCTTGCTCGGTGTCCTTCTCAGGTTCCGGCAGCACTCTACAGCCATCAGTGGAGACATTAAAGCCATGTTTCATCAGATTCGACTGCTGCCTTCTGACACCACACTGCTCCGGTTCATATGGCGAGATATGGAACAAGATGCAGAGCCCACAATCTATGAATGGCAGGTACTCCCATTTGGCACCACCTGCAGTCCTTGTTGTGCCATATACGCTGTGCAGAGACACGCACGGGAGCATCCAGACAGTGACCCAGAAATATTGGATTCAGTGGAAAATGCCTTCTATGTGGATAACTGCTTACAGAGCGTCCCATCCACGGCTGAAGTGAAAGCACTCCTTGATAAAGTACAGAATCTCCTGTCCAAAGGGGGATTTGAGGTCCGACAGTTGGCTAGTAACAGAGCGGAGGTTATCCAGCACCTCTCACCACAAGCTAGGTCCAGTAGCAGTGAACTATGGTTAACGCAGTCTGGTGCTAACCCAGAAGAGCCCACTCTAGGACTGAGGTGGAGCTGCATACCGGATACTCTGGGGTATAAGCACCGCTCATCCTTGAATACCCGAAACCCCCACCATCTATTGGACCCTGGCCAGTCAATACGATCCCCTTGGGTATATCCTGCCATACAAAACCCGGGCCAAAGTCTTAGTCCAGGACCTGTGGCAGACCAAGAGGGACTGGGATGAACCGATCCACACGGCTGACCTAGTGGAATGATGGATCTGTTGGGAAACAGAGTTATCAGAGCTCTTTGAAGTCCAAAGGCCAAGATGTTATGTACCACCCTGTGCTGTCCAACTGGGATCATGTCTGGAACTACATGTGTTCGGTGACGCTTCGGAGCGAGCTTATGGGGCTGTTTCCTATCTAAGAGTGGAGGATAAGGCAGGCCACACCCATGTCTCCTTTGTCATGGCCAGGTCCAGGGTCGCACCCAAGAAGCAGTTGTCAATGCCTAGGCTGGAGCTAGTGCCGCCCTTTCCGGAGCCCAGTTGACCTCTACCTTGCGAGCCGAGCTCACCGTGCCAATCCAAAGGGTCATCTACTGGAGTGATTCGACCACTGTATTGACCTGGCTCAAGTCGGAGTCCTACAGGTATAAGGTGTTCGTCGGAACTCGCATTGCGGAAATCCAAGACCTAACAGAAGTCCAGGACTGGAGGTATGTTGATGGCATAAACAATCCTGCTGATGACGTTACTCGTGGTAAAACCCTTAAGGAACTGGCTCAACCCTATCGCTGGAGCTTGGGACCACGATTCTTGTCCCAACCAGAGAACAAGTGGCCGACAGCCCCCAGGTGTGCGGCCCCTCCGCAACCAACTGAAGCTCATGAGTTAAGGAAGTCCGCCCAATGCTACAGCATCTCTACAGAACCAACAACAGCTCTCCCTGACCTAGCACAATCCCAAACACTGCCGGATCTGATCACCGCCACAAAATAGACCGCAGATGGGGTGGCTTCAATACCCACCTCCCTTGCGGCAGAGACACTACTCCTCCAGCAAGCACAAGCAGTTAGCTTCCCTGGGGAGTTAAAAGCTCTGAAAGCCGGTAGGGAAGTTGCTAAGGAGAGCCGTCTTCTCTCTCTCGCCTCAGAATATGATCAAATCCTTGGAGTGATCAGAGTTGGAGGGAGGCAGCGCCAAGCAGAAGTTTTGAACCATGATGCTATCCACCCAATTATCCTTGACTCCAGACACCCTCTTACCAGGCTCCTCATTAAGAGTTATGATGAGAGGCTTCTCCACCCAGGGCCAGAGAGGGTCTATGGGGAGATGAGGTAGAAGTACTGGATAATTGAAGGACGAGGAGCCATTTGTAAGCACCAATACGCCTGCGTAGAATGTCAGAGATGGCGGGCCGGAGCCACGGTGCCCAAAATGGCAGATTTACCCCCTGCTCGCTTGCGCCTCCTTAAACCACCCTTCTGGTCAACAGGAGTAATTGTTTGTGGAAAAGCGCTGGGGCATTCTATTCAAGTGTTTGACAACTAGATATGTCCACCTGGACCTACTGGAGAGTTTGGATACTGAAGCCTTCCTCATGGCCCTACGGCGGTTTCTCCCCCGACGGGGGAAACCCTACGAGATCCTGGCTGACAGAGGTACGAACTTCAAGGCAGGAGAAGCCAGGTTGGAGGAAGCTTTCCAAGTCATGGAACCCAGCCTCCAGGATCAGCTGATGGACCAACAAATCTCATTCAAATGTAACCCTCCAGGAGCTCCTCATTTTGGAGGAACATGGGAGTGAGAGATCAAATCTGTAAAGACGGCCTTACGAGTCGTACTAGGAGACCAAACTGTCACTGAAACTGTCTTTAGGACCGTCCTGATAGAGGTGGACGGGAAACAGAACTCCAAACCCTTGGGATCTCTCTCTGCAGACATCGCTGACGCCGATCCGGTTACACCGAATATGCTCTTGATGGGACGCAGAGATGCGTCACTTCCTCAAGCCACGTATGCTGATACCAACCCGCGACACAGCCAGATCTTAGCTGACCATTTTTGGGCCCAATTTATTCGGAATTTCCTACCAAGTCTACAGCACAGAGGGAAATGGAGGAGAGAAATGGCCAGCCTTGAAACTGGCCAAGTAGTAATGATGGTGGACCCTCAGCTGCCTCGAGCCTCCTGGCCGGTCGGCCGTATCACGAAGACCATGCCTGGGACCGATGGTCGTGTTAGATCAGTGGAGATCCAGGTGAAGAATCGGACATGTATCCGGCCAGTTGCCCGACTAATTCCTATCCCTGAGATGACAGCGGACGGGGAGCAATGAGCCTTTTTTGAGGAGTGTGGAATTTAACACATTTCCGGGGTGGCTGTAGAAAAGGCCCATGGAGTTGGTGGAATAATCCTTTAATTCATTGCCACTTACTCAGCTGGGCCAGGGGCGCTTTAATTAGGTCAGGTGGAAATGTCCGACAGATCTCAACTCCGTAAAAAGAGGAAATTGCCATCGCCTGATCTCGCTGCTTTCTCTTCCTTAACTCCGTCTGATCCAGAAATTCTGTGCGTCCATGAATCCACTCTTACCTTTCATCTGAACTATCTGTGGCGATCGGGGGAGTGGGCCATCAGTTACTGTTTATCGTTATTACCACGGAGCGCGGCTTGGAGTGCACGCTTCAAACATATTGTGTAATGTGAATTGTCAATGATCGTTGCCCTACGAATCCTCATAGGCCAATTATGCAATCGATACGGACAAAACAGAGATGCTTGTTCTAGGTCCCAAGAAACAAAGAGATCTTCTGTTGAATCTGACAATTAATCTTAATGGTTGTACAGTCGTCTCAAATAAAACTGTGAAGGACCTCGGCGTTACTCTGGACCCTGATCTCTCTTTTGAAGAACATATCAAGACCATTTCAAGGACAGCTTTTTTCCATCTACGTAACATTGCAAAAATCAGAAACTTTCTGTCCAAAAATGATGCAGAAAAATTAATCCATGCTTTTGTCACTTCTAGGTTAGACTACTGCAATGCTCTACTTTCCGGCTACCCGGATAAAGCACTAAATAAACTTCAGTTAGTGCTAAATACGGCTGCTAGAATCCTGACTAGAACCAAAAAATTTGATCATATTACTCCAGTGCTAGCCTCTCTACACTGGCTTCCTGTCAAAGCAAGGGCTGATTTCAAGGTTTTACTGCTAACCTACAAAGCATTACATGGGCTTGCTCCTACCTATCTCTCTGATTTGGTCCTGCCGTACATACCTACACGTACGCTACGGTCACAAGACGCAGGCCTCCTAATTGTCCCTAGAATTTCTAAGCAAACAGCTGGAGGCAGGGCTTTCTCCTATAGAGCTCCACTTTTATGGAACGGTCTGCCTACCCATGTCAGAGACGCAAACTCGGTCTCAACCTTTAAGTCTCTACTGAAGACTCATCTCTTCAGTGGGTCATATGATTGAGTGTAGTCTGGCCCAGGAGTGGGAGGGTGAACGGAAAGGCTCTGAAGCAACGAACCGCCCTTGCTGTCTCTGCCTGGCCGGTTCCCCTCTTTCCACTGGGATTCTCTGCCTCTAACCCTATTACAGGGGCTGAGTCACTGGCTTACTGGGGCTCTCTCATGCCGTCCCTGGAGGGGGTGCGTCACCTGAGTGGGTTGAGTCACTGATGTGGTCATCCTGTCTGGGTTCCCCCCCCCCCCCTTGGGTTGTGCCGTGGCGGAGGTCTTTGTGGGCTATACCTTGTCTCAGGATGGTAAGTTGGTGGTTGAAGATATCCCTCTAGTGGTGTGGGGGCTGTGCTTTGGCAAAGTGGGTGGGGTTATATCCTTCCTGTTTGGCCCTGTCCGGGGGTGTTCTCGGATGGGGCCACAGTGTCTCCTGACCCCTCCTGTCTCAGCCTCCAGTATTTATGCTGCAGTAGTTTATGTGTCGGGGGGCTAGGGTCAGTTTGTTATATCTGGAGTACTTCTCCTGTCCTATTCGGTGTCCTGGGTGAATCTAAGTGTGCGTTCTCTCTCTCGGAGGACCTGAGCCCTAGGACCATGCCCCAGGACTACCTGACATGATGACTCCTTGCTGTCACCAGTCCACCTGGCCGTGCTGCTGCTCCAGTTTCAACTGTTCTGCCTTATTAATATTCGACCATGCTGGTCATTTATGAACATTTGAACATCTTGGCCATGTTCTGTTATAATCTCCACCCGGCACAGCCAGAAGAGGACTGGCCATCCCACATATGCTCTCTCTAATTCTCTCTTTCTTTCTCTCTCTCGGAGGACCTGAGCCCTAGGACCATGCCCCAGGAATACCTGACATGATGACTCCTTGCTGTCCCCAGTCCACCTGACTGTGCTGCTGCTCCAGTTTCAACTGTTCTGCCTTATTATTATTCGACCATGCTGGTCATTTATGAACATTTGAACATCTTGACCATGTTCTGTTATAATCTCCACCCGGCACAGCCAGAAGAGGACTGGCCACCCCACATAGCCTGGTTCCTCTCTAGGTTTCTTCCTAGGTTTTGGCCTTTCTAGGGAGTTTTTCCTAGCCACCGTGCTTCTACACCTGCATTGCTTGCTGTTTGGGGTTTTAGGCTGGGTTTCTGTACAGCACTTTGAGATATCAGCTGATGTACGAAGGGCTATATAAATAAATTTGATTTGATTTGAATATGTAATGAAATTATTTACATGTACACATGAAGACACTTGAAAGGGTGAAATGAGAAACGTCATTGCTTGCTAACTGATCGACTTTGATACCAAACTAATGGGGATTATAGATTGAATAACCATTCACTGTTTGTATTCTTTCATGATTTATGATAAATAGTTACGAGCCTAAATGACTCACGGATGATTACTATTGACTTCTTAAATAATGAACTGGGTTGTTGACTTCCCTAATTATGTTAATCATGAATGATTGTTATGATATGATCTTTGGGATGAGGAATTTGATCGGATACATGTTATTTGTTTCCTTTGTGATGCAGCACCGACTACTCAGTAAATATACCCCTTTGTGGTTAAAGGAATTCCTGCCTCAGTCTCATCCATTCCTCTGTCACCTGACACGTGACCACCTGTTCACCTTCACTGTCAGTCATCCTACCTGTCCAGCTACCCACACAGATTCCACTAATCTTTCACTCACCCTCTGTATCAGACTGAATGTTAGTGCAGATTAAACAGAGGATTAATGGACTTTAATATGGTGATCATTATGGGACAGCTCAGGAGCCTCCACTAATTTATATATATATATATTTTACTAAGAGCTGCTGAGCTGACCACTCTTTTCACCCTGTCTAGTGCCTACCCCACTTTTTACTGAGGCTGTACTAATATGGACACCGTACAGAGGTACTGTAATGACCCACTGTCCTTCATCCCTATACTCACTATGCGTATGACATTGCCACCTGGTGGATTGGGGAGTAGTAGAATCTGTGGAATCTGTGTTTGGTAGGCTGTGTGTTACAAGATCACTCATAAGAGCAACCACATCTCACAGAGCAACCACATCCAGTGCCTTGGAAACATCAAGCACGCTCCATTCTTGATTCACTTGCCTAAAGCGGCGGATTCACATAATGTATGTAGACCCATTCGCATACACACGCTGGTACACACACAAACACGCGGACCCACGCACACACAGACATACACACACACTCAGTAAACTGGCCTCAGGCTTCAGTCGGAACATTCACATGATAAGTGATGGTAACGAAGAGCACAACGAAAGGGGTGACATGCTAATTACAGGGTCCTTCAGGGCATTGTATTCCTGCTGTTTCATTCCAGAATATCCCAACAGTATAACAATGATTACATGATGAGATTTTCAGATGAAAAAGCAACCGGAGCACTAGCGTGAGCACAGGGCCGGCTCCAGGCATAAGCGGAGGCGGCCCTGTGCGGAGTCTCAATTTACTGTTGAGAAGTAGAATACACAAGGGGCAATTTCACAATTGTGTTGTGATTCAGCAGTTTCTCTTTTTCTCTTGTTACTGACAGTCACTCAATCAGCCATGTCAGCCAACATTTTTTTTTTAAAGCCTAGCTATCTAAACTTGTAGTAATCATGGCCGAATACCGAGCGGGGACGCAGGACATGTGCCCAGGGACCCTGACCTCCAAGGGGTCCCCATTGATTTTGTTACGCAGATATCATTAACATGGCATAACTCCTGGCAAATTGAGTAAAATTGCATGAAATTTGCTATAAAATTGCTAAACTTCTCTACTCCCCATGGCAGCAGCCATGGTGTTTTTCCCAGGGTGTCAGGGCCCCCAAAAAGCTAGGGCTGGCCCTACGTGCGCTGTGACACACAGGCACATACGGCTTTGCACTTCATATTAAACTTAAGAAAGGCCATTGAAACAAATCCTCGAAAAAATGCTGTCAAGACTCGCCTCAACAATGACCTGTTACATCAATGACTCTCCATAATGGTACGGTCATGACCCGTTACAGTAACGACTCGCAATAATGTTACGGTAATGACCTGTTACAAGTATTGACTCAATGTCACGGTAAGCGCCAGCCTTCACACTGCTGTCTGACTATGTTTATCCTACATGACTTTGACCCATTCCCTCTCATCTGAATAGATTGTCTTTCATCCCCCTTTCTTAATCAACAAAAGGCCCGTCCTCCATAGCTTTTTACATGGTTTTACATATCATTATACATCATAAGCTACTGTACATACCAAATGGCACCATAGGGCCATATAGCTCTGGTATTGTTTTTTTTAGCACTATATAGGGAATAGGGTGTCATTTCGGACATATTCATTCAGTAGCATCTCATGAAAGGCAGGAATTCTACATGTAAACTTTATTTATTTACATTGACATTTTAGTCATTTAGCAGACGCTCTTATCCAGAGAGACTTTTTCTGATGCTGTCACTTTCTTCCTGAGGAAGAGGGGGGAGGAAGAATGAGAAATAAAGTTCCGCCAAATTTCATTAATCATAGAAATTGATCAAAAAGGAAGAAGAGAGAATGCCACGTTGACCTTGCTTGCCTGGTGAACGACACGACTGTTGTTTTGATTTATTTTGGAATTGATCTCGGAGATTGTGAGACTGCCGACCTTGGGTTTGACTCATTCCAAATGGAATAATAATGTCAGGGTAATGAGCAGCCTCGTCTTCTAACGCAAGTGCACAAACTATCGGTATTTCTCTGTTTGATCCCTTCCTCCTCTCAATTGTTTATCTCATTTTCTTTTGTTAGGTATTGGAATACATTGTGCTAATCGGACTTGATTACACATGTTTTTGCAGTGTTAACAGTCCTTATTCCCTTTCAGGTGCTGTCAATGACCAAGGAATATAATCTAGTACACTCTTAAAAATAAAAGCTCAAGGTTGGAACCAAATAAGGTTCTTCAGAGATGCCATGTGGGAACCTTTTTTCTTTTCTTTGAAGAACCATACAACAATCCAAGTAGAAACAAAAAACAGAAATGTTTCCGGCCCTCCAAGACCAGTGTGGTGATACTGATGATTTGCCATCACAGATGATTTGTTTACATAGCAGTTTACGATAATTAACGTGACAGGTCAGGTGAATTAACGTAGCAGGTTAGGAAAATGTTAGGCTGTTAATGTTAGGGTTAGGCTTAGATACAATGCTACAGTTGTCAACAACTTGTCCCAAACACGACCACTGGATGGCGCTGTAGGCCTACTCTATCTGGCCACAAAAAAAAACGTAAACAACCATCTGTGGCGACAAATAATCCGTTTCATAACACCGGAATTGAATAGCCCTGCTGTAAGGTGTTGAACATTATTTGCATATTTCCCAGGGTGCCTTTTCGAGTTAATTTTACCACCCGTAACTGTGTTTGCTAGTGACAGACATGGTGGTTGTATTGATTCATTTTCAGTCCTGTGGTCTTCACCAAGTGAGATCCTAAGTAAATATGTTGTCATTAAAATTAAATTATTTTGAGGGCCTAGATGCGGCTCAATTTTACCCATTTCCACTTTTTGAGTTGTCTAAAATACTAGTTAATCTCTTTTTTTATCCAGTAAATTAAATGACTTTTCCTCATTTAGGGTCATGAACCTAACTTCAAAATGTGGACACACTGATGTGTAGATTTTTAATACAGTTTGCGCTGTTCTGTGAAGGGACTAGTACACAGCGTTGTACGAGATCTTCAGTTTCTTGGAAATTTCTCGCATGGAATAGCCTTCATGTCTCAGAACAAGAATAGACTGACGAGTTTCAGAAGAAAGTTATTTGTTTCTGGACATTTTGAGCCTGTAATCGAACCCACACATGCTGACTCTCCAGATACTCAACTAGTCAAAAGAAGGCCAGTTTTATTGCTTCTTTAATCAGAACAGTTTTCAGCTGTGCTAACATAATTGCAAAAGGGTTTTCAAATTTTTTAAATGATAAACTTGGATTAGCTAACCCAACGTGCCATTGGAACACAGGACGGATGGTTGCTGATAATGGGCCTCTGTACGCCTATGCAGATATTCCATAAAAAAACAGCCGTATCCAGCTACAATAGTCATTTACAATATTAACACTGTCTACACTGTATTTCTGATCAATTTGATGTTATTTTAATGGCCAGAAAATGTGCTTTTCATTCAAAAACTGACATTTCTAAGTGACCCCAAACTTTTGAACGGTGTTGTATTTGTTGCTTAATTAATCAGTCAATGTACATGCAAAAACATAGATATTGAAAGAGACAATTCCAAAAAAATCTATCTTCAATAGAGCATGCTGGGAAATATGACACTGTAATGATGGCTGTGGTTTTGGTTCAACTCTGGTTATTTTACACCACATTTCAAGATCGTTTTAGAATTCTGAAGAACTGTAGATTCCAGGTCAAAACCCCCCACTTAACTCAAAGGTTCTTTATCAGGCTAAAGTTCTCCAAGGAACCTTAAGAGCTGAGGAAGAACCATTTAAGAACCTTTTTTCAGTGTATGTATTTCTCATAAAAAGTCCAGTGAGAGAGTTAAAGTATACTGCCATTGGTCTGGCCTAAAATAATATTTAGTGTCAGAGAAATGAGAGCCCTTTTCTCAACTATGTCCAGGCGTCAGAGCCGTTTTTGGAATGGGTCTCTGTCTCTCCATTACAGGGTTTCTTAAACAATGGGTCGAGACCCACAGGTGGATCCTGGCCAGTTCCTTTTGGGGTCTCGAGACATGGGGCCGCATTCCAAATGGCACCCTATTCCCTTTGTCAGGGCTGCCCAACCCTGTTCCTGGAAAGCTACCGTCCTGTAGGGTAGTACACTACTTTTGAATATGGTTCCATTTATGACACACAACTGGTGTGGTTTTCTTGGTGGGTCCCCAGAAACTGCTCAAGGCTTTAGGAGTCACTGCTTCTCTGCACAAACTCCCGCTGATAATCAGGAAACAAGTGCAACACTTCATCAAATGCAAACACACAACTGTCAGAAGCGAGAGCAAGCTCTGCACAGTGGGAGTGTCCGGTCTCATATTGTTAGCTAGATATGAACATATCATTACCAACATCCTCATATTCACAGTGACTCCCCACGGACTCCCACTAACTCCCACTTAGCTGAGACACCATTAAAGCAATGCAATGTACAGTAGGTTGCATTCTCATACACATTCGTGGCTGAGAGCAAGAGGCACACAACAGGACTATTGTCTACAAGGCCTCTATTGCTCAGCCCAGCAGATGACTGGGGGTCCCTTTAGAGGCCACACACACACACACACAAAGCTTTCCCCATCCCCTCAAAATGCCCCTCTTCTGTCCCCCTTTTCTCCCCTCCTTTCCGGCACCCAATACAACAGTGGAGCTATAAATTGGACAGGGCAATTATAGCTGCTATGCACCGTGTGACAATGGTACTAAATCAGTACTTGTTGTTGTCTCTTTCTTGCGTCTCTCAAAGGTCGGCTCGTAAAGAACAGGAAGAATGCAGAGGAAACGTCATCTGAATGGAGACCAAGCCATTCTTTTTACGCCGACTGATAATGCTTTAAGTTAACTCAGTCATTTATGCACGGAAATAACATGACTGAGGTTACATTTCAAACAACACCCTATCCCCTACACAGTAGGGTGCCACTTAGTCCCAATGGGGACTCTCTCGCTTCTCCTTTCTTTCATCGTGTGAAAGAACTAGACAATCAAAAGTCAATTCCCAGTGTTTTCAGGCTATAAGGGAGGAGAGAAAACAAGGAGACCACTTAAGACTATTGAGATGCACCCTTAGTGACATCATGACATAGCTGATGGAGACGGGGGTCTCCAGTGCTTCTGAAGTAGACGAGAGCAGGCAGCCTGGCGAGAAAGTGATGTCATCCATACAGATGTTCCCCTTGGCGCTGTGGACCACCTTCATTTTTTATTTTCCCCAGTGGGAAATTCTGCTGTGGCAAGTCCAATAAGATAAAGATATATAGTAAACATATAACAGCAACATTCACACAAGACGGATATATATACAATCAAAAAATCTATAACCAACTAAGTAGCAAGCATAGCCATAAAGCTTGCCTGACATAACAATGCAACTGCACAAAAGATGCAAACAACAATAAACATAAGTCAGTTACCGGCTATGCGTATCAACCCACATATAAAAAACTACACTTTACTACAGAATACTACACTACTTACTATAGAATTCTGTAGTATACTGTAGAATACTATACTACACACTGTAGTATCCCTCGATCATGTGTAGTACGTAGTATAGAATTGTGTAGTATACTGTAGAATACTATAGTAAATAATACTGTATTATCCACAAAAACAAAGTAGGAAATACCACAGTCCGTAAAACACTATATATTTTTTAAATATAGTAAATACTGCAATATTTATTTTGCATATACCCTGCCCATTCCCCTGCCCCATATCCCAATTTGTGCCACCCATAACTAAGAAACTGACATGCCGAGTATAGTGCATTCGTAAATTACTCAAACCGTTTAACTTTTTCGAAAATTTGTTACGTTACAGCCTCATTCTAAAATGTATTTAAAAAAATGTCCCTCATCACTCTTCACACAATACCGCATAATGACAAAGCAAAAACTGTTTTTTAGAAATGTTTGCTAATTTGTCGTTTGTCCTGTTGGAAGGTGAACCTTCGCCCCAGTCTAAGGTCCTGAGTGCTCTGGAGCAGGTTTTCATCAAGTGTCTGTCTGTACTTTGCACCGCTTACCTTTCCCTAGTCTCCCAGTCCCTGCCACTGAAAAACATCCTCACAGCATGATGCTGCCACCACCATGCTTCACCGCAGGGATGGTATTGGCTAGGTGATGAGCGGTGCCTGGTTTCCTCCAGACGTGGCGCTTGGCATTAAGGCCAAACATGTTCAATCTTGGTTTCATCAGACCAGAGAATCTTGTTTTGCATGGTCAGAGTCCTTTAGGTGCCTTTTGGCAAACTCCAAGCGAGTTGTCATGTGCCTTTTACGGAGGAGTTGCTTCCATCTGGCCACTACCATAAAGACCTGATTGGTGGAGTGCTGCCGAGACGGTTGTCCTTCTGGAAGGTTCTGCCATCTCCACAGAGGAACTCTTGAGCTCTGTCAGAGTGACCATAGGGTTCTTGGTCACCTCCCTGACCAAGGCCCTTCTCCCCTGATTGCTCAGTTTAGCTGTCTCGGAGCTCTACGGACAATTCCTCCGACCTCATGTCTTGGTGTTTGCTCTGACATGCACTGTCAACTTTGGGACCTTATGTAGACAGGTGTGTGCCTTTCCAAATCATGTCCAATTATTTTAATTTACCACAGGTGGACTCCAATCAAGTTGTAAAAACATCTCAAGGATGATCAATGGAAACAGGATGCACCGGAGCTCAATTTCAAGTCTCATAGCAAAGGGTCTGAATACTTATGTAAATAAGGTATTTTAATTTCTAAACATTTCCAAAACCCTGTTTTCGCTTTGTCGTTATGGGGGATTGTGAGTAAATGTAATCAATTTTAGAATAAGGCTGTACGTGAAAAAAAATAAAGCGGTCTGAATACTTTTCAAATGCACTGTATATAAAAGGGCAGAAGCTCTGAACTTTCCATTCAGATCCCAGTCCCCCCCCCCATTTCTATGTCAAAGATAATACAACAAAAACACTACAGTACAATTTTGATTTTATTTAACTAGGACACTGAGTTAGGAACAAATTGTTATTTACAATGACAGCCTACCTCTGCCAAACCCAGACGGCGCTGGGCCAAATGTGTGCCACCCTATGGGACTCCCAATCACAGCCAGATGTGATTCAGCCTGGATTCGAATCAGGGATTGTGGTGATGCCTCCTGCAATGAGATGCAGTGCCTTAGACCGCTGTGCCACTCAGGAGTATACTACAGTCTGCAAAAACACTAAAGTAATTACTATAGTATATACTACTATTTTCTTACTAGAGTATTTATACTATTATCAACTGTAAATACTACAGTATACTACAGTAAATACTACAGTCAAGTCCACACAAACACTACAGTGAATCCTATAGCATTCCTGCCATAATGTACACTATAGTATTTTTTGATGTGGGAAAGGATGATCGACTGACTGATATGATTTATTTAAGTGTCATACACCTACCGGTGGCCAGCCCACGTGAGCTTACAAGACACTACTAAACACAGTACCATGTTCCTACTCAAAACGAAATAACACTATTATACACATATACAATTATCACGGAAAGTACAGCTACCATTTAGCCACACTACACAGTTAATTCTTCCTTCTTATCCAGGCATTGTGAAGAAACTGAGCAATCTCACAGATGCCCTGTTCTGAAACTAAATTCAAGCCTATGCTCGTCCCGTAACTAAAATACCCCAGGGTTGACACCAAGAAGAAGAAGAAGAAATTGTCATACAGAGGACAATAAAGCACTATGGATTTCGTTTTTGATTTTAATAAGATCACACAGTAGGCAAATTGTCACCTCTTCAGGAGAAGAAGAGTCTTTATAGACAGAGCGAGGGTTCCAGATCTGAGTCGTGCTGCACAAACTGACTTTTGGCTTTTTATTAGGTTCAGGCGGACATATGATTCAGAGGTGTCGTTCTCTTTGATTAGAGTGTACGTTAGGGTGTAAGAGTAGGTTTAAACCATATACTGTATCAGCGGCCCATTTTTTTCTTGTGGATCTCAAAAAAGCGTAGCCATGATTTGGTTAATACCGCGCAGTCATTTGATCCTGAATATATATTGCAAATCAGTTTCCCCAAAAAAATTGATAAGAATTCTCTACCACACGAATAAGAATAAGTACAGTAAACGAGATCCTAACATATGTTAATTTTGTTTAACACGGACCCCAAGGCTCTACCTGCAGAATCTGCCAGTGATCTAATGCCATCCTCAATGGTCATGTGTTTATCTAGAGTGAAACCATGGTATTTATAGAGCCCAGTGTAGAATAAATGGGGTTGTACCAAAACAAAAAAGTTGTGTGCACTTCTCTGCATGCCCTTCTTTCTGAAATGAACTATCTGGGTCATCTCTTGATTTTATCGCTAGTCTCATTTAGTACACCATTAATTAACAACATTTAACATATTCTGGAGATCATCTTCTGTCTCGGCAAGGAGAACTATGTCATCAGCATACAACAAGACGCTCAGGAATATATCCGCCACTTCAACAGCAAGATTAGCATGTTTGATTTCTAGATCATTAACATATATTGTAAATAAAGTAGGAGAGAATACGTCTCGCCGATTCACACCATAAGAGGTTGGAAACCAGCCAGTCCTGAGGTCGTTGACCTGAACTGGAGCCCAAAAAAGAGCTCTGAAGAATCTTCCATCAATCCCATTATAAGTAGTCTAAAATCAAGTAGGTCTCTATTCACCCAATCGAAAGGCTTCTGAAAATAACTAAAACAGGCAAAAGTTGGTTCTCTCTTGAATTCTAGCTCGAACCACTCTGTTCATCTGCAAGCTGACCACACAGTTCTAGATAGTGGGATGGCCTGTGATTTAGAATGTAGGAATACCATTTGCATGCAGTGCTAATGGGACTAATCCCTCTATAGTTCAATGGGATTTTAGGGTACATTTTTGGAGGATAGATTTTTGAGATATCTTACATTCTGAGAGCATGGTAACCATGTTAGAGAGTGGCAATAAAACGGCACTCTAAAATGTGCAGTTTTGTCACGCAACACAATGCTACAGATGTCTCAAGTTTTGAGGGAGCATGCAACTGGCATGCCGACTGCAGGAATGTCCACCAGAGCTGCTGCCAGAGAATTTAATGTACTTTTTTCTACCATAAGTCCAACCGGCCTCACAACCGCAGACCATGTGTAACCACGCCATCCTAGGACCTCCACATCTGGCTTTAACAACATCTGGACAGCTGATGAAACTGTGGGTTTGCACAACCAAAGAATTTCTGCACAAACTGTCAGAACCCTCTCAGGGATGCTAATCTGCATGCTCGTCGTCCTCACCAGGGTCTTGACTTGATTGCTGTTCTGCGTCATAACAGACTTCAGTGGGCAAATGCTCATCTTCGATGGCCACTGGAACTCTGGAGAAGTGTGCTCTTCAAGGATGAACACAGGTTGAACACAACACAGGGGCCCCACAAGGGTGCTTGCTCAGCACCCTCCTGTACTCCCTGTTCACCCATGACTGTGTGGCCACGCACATGTCCAACTCAATCATCACGTTTGCAGACGGCACAACAGTAGTAGGCATGATTACCAACAATGACAAGACAGCCTACAGGGAGGAGGTGAGTCAACAAAACAAAGGTGTTGATCGTGTACTTCAGGAAACAGCAGAGGGATCACACCCCTATCCACAACTAAGGGGCCGCAGTGGAGAAGGTGGTGGTTCCTCGGCGTACACATCACTGACAAACTGAAATGTTCCACCCACACAGACAGTGTGGTGATGAAGGCACAACAATGCCTCGTCAACCTCAGGAGGCTGAAGATATTTGGCTTGGCACCTAAAACCCTCAAACTTTTACAGATGCACAATTGAGAGCATCCTGTCAGGCTGTATGGCATGGTATGGCAACTGCACCGCCCGCTACGGCAGGGCTCTCCAGATGGTGGTGCGGTCTCCCCAACGCATCATCCTGTGACATCATACAGCACCCGATGTCACAGGAAGGCCAAAAAGATCATCAAGGACAACAACCACTTAAGTCACTGCCTGTTCACCCCGCTATCATCCAGGCAAGGTCAGTACAGGTGCATCAAAGCTGGGACCGAGAGACTGACAAACAGCTTCTATCAGAAGGCCATCACTAGCACCTTAGATGATGCTGCCTATATACATCGACTTTAATCATGGAATACTAGTCACTTTAATAATGTTTACATATTTTGCATTACTCACCTCATATGTATATACGGTATTCTATTCTACTGTATTTTAGTCTATGCCGCTCCGACATTGCTCGTTCAAATATTTATATATTCCTAATTCCATTTCTTTACTCTAGATGTGTGTGTATTGTGTCTATTGTTGTGAAATTGTTAGATCTTACCTTTTACATATTACGGCACTGTTGGAGCTAGAAGCACAAGCATTTCGTAACACCCGCAATAACATTTGCTAAACATGTGCATGTGACCAATAAAATCTAGTTTGATTTGAGATATGTCACTCATGAGCATTCTTGGGATGCTCTGGATCAACATGTGCAACAGCATGCTTCAGTTCCCGCCAATATCCAGCAACTTCACACAGCCATTGAAGAGGAGTGGGACAACATTCCACAGGCCACAATCAACAGGCTAATCAACTCTATGTGAAGGATATGTGTCGCGCTGCATGTGGCAAATGATCACACCAGATACTGACTGGTTTTCTGATTCATTCCGTTACTTTTTTTTAAGGTACTGTATCTATGACTAACAGATGCACATCTGTATTCCCAGTAATTTGAAATCCATAGATTAGGGCCTAATGAATATACAGCGCTTCAATAGACTGATTTCCATATAGGAACTGTAACTCAGTAAAATCTTTGAAAATGTTGCATGTTGCATTTATATTTTTGTTCCCCTAACTAACAGAAAACTTGACACTCAAACATTAGGAGAATATTACGTGTAACATTACAAAAACGTTCTCTCTCCCTAAAAATGTTAGCTGGGATAGAAGGGTTGATAACGCCTGGGGAAAAAGTCAAATTTACAATTTTCCCAAAACAATATCAGTTTGATGGTGAAGTTCTCGATATTCCAATATAATTTCCTTGTGAATTTGCTTAACTTTTTGGGGGCCCAACTTGTCTCACTCCAAACCTGTCGTGGAATGTCTATAACTGCTCCAGTTGTAATGTCTGCCTACGACTAAATCTACACTTCATAGACCATCATCTTTTATCAAATTTATGTTGGCACGATTTAAATACATTTATTAACTCTTCCTTCAGCTTTTTATTTTCTTTACACTTTAGAAACGTCACCTGTGTAAATTGCTTCAAATTAATACATTTTGAATTAAGTCTGTAAATCAACAAAATGTGATATAAGTCAAAGGGTATGAATGCTTTCGGGAAGGCACTTTAGTTCCTTATTCCAGAATGGTTTACCAACTATCTTTCTTTCTGGAAGCATTTACAGAATTCCGCTTGACATGGTCATCTAATTCCCTATATAACACGTCACAGACGGTCATACAAGGAGTCAATGCCATCTAGAGTTTTCTGGTGTATTTCAAGTTGATTAATAAGCTCCAGCAGAGCAATACAACACATTTTTGATTAGAGGAAATGATCGAATAGGTTTCTGGGTCTTTGCTTGATACATACATTAGTCTGGCCTTCAGATACAGCTGAAGTTTACATACACCTCAGCCAAATACATTTAAACTCAGCATAGCCTAGTGGTTAGAGTGTTGGACTAGCAACCAAAAGGTTGCAAGATTGAATCCCCGAGCTGACAAGCTACAAATCTGTCGTTCTGCCTCTGAACAAGGTAGTTCAAGGTAGTACCCACTGTTCCTAGGCCATCATTGAAAATAAGAATTGTTCTTAACTGACTTGCCTAGTTAAATAAAGGTTAACATTTTTTTGGGTCAACTTGGGTCAAACGTTTCGGGTAGCCTTCTACAAGCTCCCCACAATAAGTTGGGTGAATTTTGGCCCATTACACCTGACAGAGCTGGTGTAACTGAGTCAGGTTGGTAGGCCTCCTTGCTCGCACACACTTTTTCAGTTCTGCCCACAAATGTTCTATAGGATTGAGGTCAGGGCTTGTGATGGCCACTCCAATACCTTGACTTTGTTGTCCTTAAGCCATTTTGCCACGACTTTGGAAGTATGCTTGGGGTCATTGTACATTTGGAAGATTCATTTGCGACCAAGCTTTAACTTGTTGCTTCAATATATCCACATAATATTCCTACCTCATGATGCCATCTATTTTGTGAAGTGCACCAGTCCCTCCTGCAGCAAAGCACCCCCACAACATGATGCTGCCACCCCAGTTCTTCACGGTCCCCATGTGTCTCCTTGTGCAGTTGCAAACCGTAGTCTTGCTTTTTATGGCGGTTTTTGAGCAGTGGCTTCTTCCTTGCTGAGCGGCTTTTCAGGTTATGTCGATATAGGACTCGTTTTACTGTGGATATAGATACTTTTGTACCTGTTTCCTCCAGCATCTTCACAAGGTCCTTTGCTGTTGTTCTGGGATTGATTTTCACTTTTCGCACCAAAGTACATTCGTCTCTAGGAGACAGAACGAGTCTCCTTCCTGAGCGGTATGATGGCTGTGTGGTCCCATGGTGTTTATAAATTGCTCCCAAAGATGAGTCAGACTTGTGGAGGTCTACAATTTTTTTCTCAGGTCTTGGCTAATTTCTTTTGATTTTCCCATGATGTAAAGCAAAGAGGCACTGATTTTGAAGGTAAGCCTTGAAATACAGCCACAGGTATGCCTCCAATTGACTCAAATTATGTCAATTAGACTATCTGAAGCTTCTAAAGCCATGACATCATTTTCTGTAATTTTCCAAGCTGTTTAAAGGCACAGTCAACTTTGTGCATGTAAACTTCTGACCCACTGGAATTGCGATACAGTGAAATAATCTGTCTGTAAACAATTGTTGGAAAAATTACTTGAATCCCAATCCCCCAAAGTAGATGTCCTAACAGACTTGCCAAAACTAGTTTGTTAACGATACATTGGTGGAGTGGTTGAAAAACAAGTTTTAATGACTCCAACCTAAGTGGATGTAAACTTCTGACTTCAACTGTATATAATTACAGACACTCAGAAAAGATTGAACCCTAGCCTGAAATGTCATGCTCAACAGAGTGGTCAAGTATTCTGAAGCGATCCCCAAATAAAGAGATACAGTCAACTGCCACACTTTCCGCCAACTCATCAGGAGTAAAAAATTACTCTCAAAACATTCATGGTGGGTAATGACGTAATCAACAACTGCTTTCCCTTTTGTGGAGATTGATGTGAAATGATCTTTCCCGGGGGATATTCTTCCATTTAGAATCCTTTAGGAATTCCAGTAAGATTTCAACATGCTTATTTAACACAGTATCTAAGTTGGCCCTGGGCGTAGCATCATCAACATCATTAAAGAAGGAATGAGAATCACATCCCCATGTCGAGCCCTCAGGAGACAAATTACAGGAGAAAAAAATGAAACAATACTCGATGCCGATACTCGATGCTCAAATCTCGGTCCCTTTATGCTATATACTGATTTTTGGTCACATTTACTTTATAGGACTCTTGTTTCTAACCACAAGTCCAACTCCACCAGATCATTTACGTACTCCTACATGCTTTTTCCTATTATGTCCAAACCAAGTGTACCAATCCATTTCAATTGAATGCTGAGCTGTTAGATGTGTCTCATTCAGGGATATAATGTCAGGATTCAGCGGAAATGAACATCAATAGTCTTAGTTCGCAGTTCAAAGCCGTCCAACCATTTAACTTTCCACTGAACAAAAGTAATGGTCGGCACTTACTAGCTGGGCAGGTGAGTCTCAGTCCTCTGTTCTCTCTCTCCTCCGTGGCTCCTGGCCCCTGCTACCAGCATCATGATCAAATGGAGGCTGTTGCATCACTCACCCACTCCCAGGGATGTAGAAGTTTATCCCGGTCGGGATCTCTGGCAGAAGAGTTCTGAAGTGTGTGTGACTTTGCCGATCGTAGATAGAATCTGCTGAACCTTTCGTTGTTCCTTAGCCTTTGTTTCTGCCGGAGGACAGTCACTTTCTCCTGGACAGAGCGTAGTTCCAGCTTGATCATGCCTGGGCCCCCTCTCTTTATCTCAATCTCTCCCTCTTCGAACTGTAGGCCTGCTATGATGATGGACACCTGGGGGTCGAATTTAGTGGATGGGTTTGAGACGGTCATTTTGGCTTCCATATTGTCTACTCTTGCCGCTAGGTACCTTATATCCAAGACTAAGTTAACTTAGATCTATTTTGGTTGTTCTTTCAATCTCTGTCTTAAACACCTCTCTGTTTACACAGATCTGTTTTTTGGGGGGTCACTTGCAGACTGTCAATTTCACTGTTTCTCAAAGCATATATTGTCGTTAATCAGCTTCAGCTTGTGTAGTATTCCAACCAAGTCAGACTTTTTCTTGTCTTTCCCTTTCCCTTTCTCACTCATGTTGTTAACGATGTTGACCTTCAACTGTTGCTTTAGTTGTAAAGTATTTCTGGGAGCGATATATACTCTATTTACAAACCTTTTTGTTTGGAAAACCTTTTGGGTGAAGGACCCAGAAAGGAAAAGGAGGCACACTCTGACCTGCCAGTTTACCTGGCCATAGAGATATACAGAGAGCTCACCTGCCACAAGTGTCATCCATCCCCACGTGACCATAGTGGTGGGTAGAGGGCACACCTGCCACGAATGCCCTCTCCCGCATCCCCGTCACCGAGCAAGGAATCCCGTACACATACCATCGGAATCATAGCTTTTCGGTGGCGTAGCTGGCTAAGGCGATATCAAGAGGGCATTCCTGTGTTTTAGCAAAACAGATGGTGAAAGATTAATGACAGGTAACATTCAGGACTTGTGAGCGAGGAAGATATACTGTTATGACAGCTGTATACTGTAGGCCGTCTTTGTAAATAAGAATTTGTTCATAACCGATTTGCCTAGTTGAATAAAGGTTACGCAAGCAAGCACAGTGACATCAGTTACACAAGAGCTGCATCCCATCTGACATGATGGTAGATCACAGCACAGCAGGGCCTATGTTATAGCTGGCCCAATTAGTGATGAACAGTCTGACACATTTTTTACCATTGACAGACTTTCCTGCAAGTGAAATTCAGTAAGTGTGAGACTCCAGTGAAGTCTGGGAAAGTAACGTAAAGCAGACCTGGGACTTGTGCTTTCTGCATTACCATTGACTTTTCACTGCACCACTCTTATTGTGAAAATCATTTTATTCCCAAAACCACCTCTCCTCACCGCAGACCATAAAAGCAAAGCAGAGGTCTGGTGTACTGTATATACAAAGGTCATTAGTTGTGATTTAACCTTTTAATCTCCGAAGCTCAGTCGCTCTTGCTTTCATTTCCTTCTATTTCCCCTGTTCATTGCTGCTAACCCGCAAAGTTAGTCGCTCAAACGCGCAGTCTTAATGAGTTCTACAGGGGTTTTCGACCAAATTCCACCAGATGCTGAGGGAGAGAGGGAGGCAGCTGGTACAATGTAAAGCCTCACTCTCAGGAGAGAAGACTGACTTACGGCTTCTTCTCTCCTCCCTCTCTTCCCCTCCTAATTCACTCAGTTTAATTGGTGCCTATCCGCTGCGTGTGTGATTGATTGACAGGTCCGGTGTGGGATGAGACAGACACAGCACAACACATACGAGGCAGTCAATCAGAACGCTGACTGAACGATGTGAGCTAAGTCAGTCAGAAAGAAAAAGAGAGCCCATGGAATTACTTCACTGACTGAGCTCAGCACACACAGAGGACATACTCACTGACCCAGCCCTTGAAACATATTTCCCTAATTCAAACTCATAATCTACCTAAACTTCCTCCCTTAGGCTGGCTGTAGGCTTGTATGGTGGATTATTCCAACTCAACACTGAATTTAACTTTAAAGCAAATAAACCAAATCATTACACGCCGTCACCTATGGATCCCTTGTGTCCATGTATTGATCAGATGACCCTTATATCTGGACAAGGCCCTGACCTTAACCTTTGACCTGAAGTTGCATGCTTGCTCCTGCGGCTGAGGTGGGGCCCTGAGATTCAGGCGGTGTCTCCAGCTGCCTGAGAGAATGAGCTCTGCACGTAGATAGTGTCCTGACGTGTCCCGCAGGGTGTGGTCTGTGGATGAGCCTGTGCCAATGGTCGCTGTGCTGCCCACTTTGTTCAGCCAATTGAGAGGGAGAGAGATATTAGTAAACTCACTATGAAATACTGTGGGCTTATAAATAACTTCACGTCGTTCTGTGACTGGCAAGGACCAGGTGGCTAATGTGGAGACCAGACTAACGTGTAAAATAATTATTATGGCTGAAAATACATGCATTTTGAATGGGGTGGCCAAGATGGGGCACAGACCCAGTTTACTGGGGCCATAACATTTTGAACTTTAAAAGGAAAAGTCCACCCAAAAACTATTTTAGTATTTGTTTCATTAGTCCATTGTTGACCTAGACCCAAAATGTTTTGCTTTTCACCAATCAAGTTTTCAAGAAATCACCCCCATATAAAGCATTTTGCATCATTTGATGCTGCGTTCTGCGTCACATTTTGAAAGTAAAATATCTTAACCTGATTGCTGACAAGCAAAACATTTTGGAACTATGTCAACAATGGACTAATGGCTGGAATTTTCCTTTAATAGATGCAAGGAGGATTTTCTTCTGTATAATTACGATGGCTAAACGCATTAAATGCTTCAGCTTAGGTTTGGTACATTTCCCCTGTTCAAAATCAAATCATAAATCAATTAGAAAAGTATCATTACAGTGTTTGCAGTCAAGGTCAGGATGTTATTTAAGTGTATTAGCATACAGCAGCAAATTCATGTGAAAGTGACATCCAGAATGAGAATTATACTGTGACACTTGGGGATTCTCCGTTATTTTAAAACGGCACCTTCCATGTGTGCACCTCCATTTGAATGGAAAGGGACATCTATTACAAATAACATAAGTGTAACGCTATTCAGCCTACAAAGTGGCATGTATTCATGGATCCCCAAGGGAACTCAGGCTTCTCCCACCCAAAAACAAATGTATTGAGGTACAGTACCAGTCAAAAGTTTGGAAACACCTGCTCAAACCAGGGTTTTTCTTTATTTTGACTATTTTCTACATTGTATAGTAATAGTGAAGACATTAAAACTATGAAAAAAACACATATGGAATGTCAATGTAGCCATCCTTCGTCTTGATGACAGGTTCGCACAGTCTTGGCATTCTCTCAACCAGCTTCATGAGGAATGCTTTTCAAATTTGGAATCATCAGACCAAAGGACAGATTACCACCGGTCTAATGTTCATTGCTCGTGTTTCTTGGCCCAAGCAAGTCTCTTCTTCTTATTGGTGTCCTTTAGTAATGGTTTCTTTGCAGCAATTCGAACATGAAGGCCTGATTCGCACAGTCTCCTCTGAACAGTTGATGTTGAGATGTGTCTGTTACTTGAAATCTGTGAAGCATTTATTTGCGCTGCAATCTGAGGTGCAGTTAACACTAATGAACTTATCCTCTGCAGTAGAGGTAACTCTGGGTTTTCCTTTCCTGTGGTGGTCCTCATGAGAGCCAGTTTCATTATAGCGCTTGATGGTTTTTGCGACTGCACTTGAAGAAACTTTCAAAGTTCTTGAGAATGTAATTGAAATGCCTTCCAGGTGACTACCTAATGAAGCTGGTTGAGAGAATGCAAATAGTGTGCAAAGCTGTCATCAAGGCAAAGGGTGGTTACTTTGAAAAATCTCAAATACAATATTTTTTCATTTGTTTAACACTTTTTTGGTTACTACGTGTTTCATAGTTTTGATGTCTTCACTGTTATTCTACAATGTAGTAAACAGTAAAAATAAAGAAAAACCCTTGAATGAGTAGGTGTGTCCAAACTTTTGACTGGTACAGTATGTTATTTAAATTTCAAATCTATATAAATCCAAATGCCTAAGGATTTATAAGCGGGAACACGTTCGATTGGAGAACCATCTAATGAGTGAACATGTAGTTCATCTGAAACATTCTTACGAGAGTTTAAAAACAACATTTATTTTGTTTTACATCAGCAAGGGATTCCTGCATAGCTATAAAACCTGACTGTAGTTTTGACAGCCACATCAACAGAGGGTAATAGCATACATAATATATCATCTGCATATAGATGAAGTATAACATTTTGAACAGATTGACCAATGGTGTTTATATAAATAGTGAATAAAACAGGTCCCAAAATCGACACCCCTGTGGCACACCCAAGAACGGGTGTCAGAGCTCGAGGACAACTTATTCCATAAAATTACATCAAGTTACATCAAGTTACAATTCATATAAGGTAATCAGTCAATTGACTGGGAATACAGATATGCATCTGTTGGTCACATAACTTAAAAAAGGTAGGGATGTGGATCAGTTAACCAGTCAGTATGTGGTGTGACCACCATTTGCCTCATGGAGCGTGACACATCTCCTTAGCATAGAGTTGATCAGGCTGTTGATTGTGGCCTGTGGAATGTTGTCCCATAGATGGATAATGGCAGGGAACTGGAACACGCTGTCATATACGTCGATCCAGAGCATCCCAAACATGCTGGTGAGTATGCAGGCCATGGTAGAACTGGGCCATTTTCAGCTTCCAGGAATTGTGTACAGATCCTTGCAACGTTGGGCAGTGCATTATCATGCTGAAACATGAGGTGAGGGTGGCGGATGAATGGCACAAAGGGGCCTCAGGATCTCGTCACGGTATCTCTGTGCATTGAAATTGCCATTGATAATATGCAATTATGTTCGTTGTCCGTAGCTTATGCCTGCCCATAGCATAACCCCACCGCCACCAAGGGGCACTCTGTTCACAACATTGACATCAAACCGTTCCCCCACACAACGCCATACACGCTGTCTACCATCTGCCTGGTATAGTTGAAACGGCACACTTCTCCAGCATGTCAGTGGCCATCGAAAGTGAGCATTTGCCAACAGAAGTTGGTTACGAAGCCGAACTGCAGTCAGGTCAAGACCTTGGTGAGGACGGCGAGCACGCAGATAAGCTCCCCTGAGATGGTTTCTTATAGTTTGTGCAGAAATTCTTTGGTTGTGCAAACCCAGTTTCCTCAGCTGTCTGGGTGGCTGGACAGCTCTCAGATGATCCAGCAGGTGAAGAAGCTGGATGTGGAGGTCCTGGACTGGCGTGGTTATACGTGGTCTGCGGTTGTGAGGTCAGTTGGACTTACTGCCAAATTCTCTAAAACAACGTTGGAGGAAGCTTATGGTAGAGAAATGAACATTAAATTAATAGCAACAGCTCTGGTGGACATTCCTGTATTAAGCATGCCAATTGCACCCTCCCTCAAAACTTGAGACATCTGTGGCATCTGTGACAAATCTGCACATTTTAGAGTGGCCTTTTATGGTTCCCAGCACAAGGTGCACCTGTGTAATGATCATGCTGTTTAAATCAGCTTCTTGATATGCCATACCTGTCAGGTGGATGGATTATCTTGGCAAAGGAGAAATGCTCACTAACTGAGATGTAAACAAACTTGTGCACACATTTTTGAGAATAAGATTTTGTTGTCTGTATGGAACATTTCTGGGATCTTTTATTTCAGCTCATGAAACATGGGACCAACACTTTACATGTTGCATCCATATTTTTGTTCAGTATAGATCGGCATTTCACCAAGACATGTTTTCATCAGGGTATCTAGGGAGGTCATGTGACCAACGGGCGTTATGGTTGCTAGTCACTAGAGCTCCGCAAACCCGATACCTCTTTCTCAGTTTTGATTGTATTATTTCAATAATTAGCTCCTACAAATCTAACCAAATACTGACTAACAATGCCGACTACTCATGGGGGCAAGAAAAACAACTGTTCACCGGGGTCTTCACCTTATGGTAAGCATCAGAAGACTGGCCATAGCAAGGAAACTGAGGCCTTCATAGCTGGCGCCATTTCTGAGGCGTTATTCAAGCAAAATAACTCTCTCTCGAGGCTACAGTGGGTGTCAGCTGAGGCGGTAGAACCACTCAACAAAAAACATCAAGAGACTTTAGTAGCTGTTGAAGATCTTACACGAGTCATTGAGAGATGAATGAAAGTGGTCAACAACTTGTCTACTAAAGTGGACAATCTGCAAGGTGAAAATAGGGGAAAGCCAACGGAAAATCAAGGACTGTTCTGAACAACTGGAGAAAATGCAGATCAAGACGAATGAAATGGAAGACAGATCACATCTCTCAAATTTGAGATAGATTTATTTCAAAGTGTGACGAGATCGACGATCGGATTGCATTCCTACAGAGAATGATCCCATCCACATCTCGCAAAGTAAAGGTAGAGCGAGCCCACCCCATCTACTCGGGCCCTGGAACCGGTAATGCTAGACCCCAGACGCTGATCTTCAGGGTTCTCCGGTATAATAACCGCCAAGCCATTCTACAAGGAGCCAGAGCAGCAGAGCCCATTCACCACTCCGGCAAGGTACTGCATTTTTTCCCTGACTACACCTCCAAACGCAGGAAATGCCTTCAGTGATGTGCGGAGCAAACTCAGACTAAGGGGCATCCAGTCATTCTTCATCTATCCACACACAGGGGAGAGTGGCTGTTACTCACCACAGAACAAGATGCCATGGACTTCTTGGCATCACTGGGAAAGGACAACCATGATACTGCAGTGAGCACGACACCGGTTGTGAGGAGGAAAACTCAGCCACAGGGCCATGCAAGCACTGGGGAACCTATATATTACATTAACTGGTCAAGAGGATGTATCCACAACTTCGAGCAACATTTGAGATCGGGACAATGGAGCAAATGTTGGATAACATTAGCAGCAAAGTACGTAATTACAACTGTTAGCTAACTATCTCTTCAGTGGTGTCCAATATTACCTACATGTGGATGCTAGATTAGCTAGCTTCTTCAATCTTAAAAGGTATTTACAACTCAATTTACAACATTAGTTTGTTTTTGTATTTTGTCTGGTGGTAGCTGGCTAGCTAGCTAAGATAACTAGCTAGCTAGCTGCTGGCTAGGTTAACTTATCCCGTCTTGACTCTGAGTTTATTTTATTTATTTTTTATTTCACCTTTATTTAACCAGGTAGGCTAGTTGAGAACAAGTTCTCATTTACAACTGCGACCTGGCCAAGATAAAGCAAAGCAGTTCGACACATACAACAACAGAGTTACACATGTAATACAAATTTTACAACAAAAGGACAAACTTAACAAACAAAACAAAAGATCCTACCCCTTCCAGTCGTCTATGTATGTCTGTAGTCTATCAGGCCGTTACTTATTGTTTTTCTTTTTCTCTCTGAGAGAAAATGTCCACAAATGTCAGAAAAGTTATCAAGTTTACCGTTAATTTTATAAATAAATCTTTCCCATGAAGCTGTTTCTGCCAAGGCTATGTGCCATTCCTTAATACGAGGGAGGTTCCTTCTCCCTCCAGTCTCAATATTACTTTTTTGGCTCTGGTTAGATCAACTTTTAGCTAGTTTAAACACGAGCTTCTCAGTCTATCAATATCGTTAGTGTCATTCAGTAATGGCGAAGCAGGATTTGCAAGTATTGTGGTACCCAGAATATCCCCCAATCTTTTCCATTACCTTCTGACAAAAAGTATGCAAGCTTGGACAGTCACAGAGCATATGGTTTGTGTCACCTGTACTTGACTGACATCTCCAGCGTAGACTGGGTTCTATCAAACCTATTCTGTTCCACCTCAGAGTAGTCCAATAAGTCCTATTGAACACTTTAAATTGAATCAGTTTGGATCGGGCATCTCTCATAGGGAGGAGCATCTGTTGTACTATTATATTCCATTCTTCTCCAATTTTGACCTCCCAAGTCTTTTTCCCATATGGCCTTTAGGCCCTTACAAGTTCCATTAAATACACCTATAAGGTGGCTATATAAACCCTGCAGTATGTGGTAATTTGCAGAGGATTTCTATTTTAAAACACTTATATCAGAATGGGCAGGGAATGCTACCTTAAACATGCAATCTCTAAATTCGAGAAAGTCTTCTTCTCCAAAAGTCTTCTTTCTGTAAATTATATTATACCTGTAAGTGAATGTGTTTTCTAGATATAGACAACCCATGTTCTTTCTCCCCTTTTATTTTTGTTTAACCTTTATTTAACCTTTATTTAACTAGGCATACCAATTTAATACCAATCTTTCCAGAAAAACATTTGTCCTACTATTTTTAATTTAGGTTTGTTCCATAACAAAGCAGAGCTTGTCATAGAAAGGTGAAGATCTTTCTCTCTCTTATGAAACTGACTCCATATATTTTTAGTATGGGAAACGATTGGATTCTGCAGTCCCAGCTTTTTTTGACTCAAATAATCTGATGCTCTGAATGGGGCATTACGTTCTTCTTCCATGTCCACCCAAATTGACCCATTAGAGTTCTCAATTAAGAGACAACCTCTTTGTTTTTTGGTTGAATGTATTATGGTAAGCACTGCCCACCCATCTCCCGTCTCCCACCCGAGGAGCATAGTGTCCCAGCAGGTGTGTTTCTTGGAACATAATCACGTCTGAGTGTTTTTGTTTAAATAAAGATAATTCAATACCTTTCGTCTTTTTAAATATGAACCTAATCCGTTCACATTCCACGACAAAACGTTGGTCATCATATCCGAAAGGTTGTAAATATATTATTACCAAAAGATGACGTTAGAATATTTTTAAATGAATGCGTTTCAGATAGACACTGCTTAGCGAATCAAAAGAAAGTGAACGACTGGTAGTGCCTCCCACTTAGAACCCTAACAAATATGTCAATTACATATCCTTAAAACTCTCCCTCCCCACTAAACCAGGCCTTCATCCTTGTGAAGGTGTCACAAGGTCTTCCGAGCACTGACGCTCCAACTAGAATAAGAACTTTTTAACCACAGCTAAATATAGGCATGACCATATAAGTTTTGAAATCACATTTGACATGTCATAGATCAACCAAAAACATTGAACATAAAGCTAGGCAAACCATTATACTCGCAAAGAGAAACTTTCTCATGTAGAACGATACATGAGCTGTGCCCATCACGCATGGCACAAACACGCCTGTTGTGGCCAATATTGACCACAGGAGGTTGTCTTTTGTAAAAATGTCTTTCATGCAATCCACCATATTTAGGTGGATTTCGGGAAATCCTCTGATCCAAAGTGTGTTCCTCCAAATGTAATTTTCCTGGTTATGAAGTCATTCTTCGAGTTTTTCGATCTGTCTCCATTTTCTTCAACAGTGTCATTTAGGCTGGTGTTCTTGTCCTCCAAAGTTGACAACCTCTCTTAAGCGTTTGTAACTTGGTTGTCGAGAGAGTATACTTTTGTTTTCAGTGCGCCCACTGTATGTTTTATTTCAGCCACATCTTCACCCGCTTTTGCAATTTTCTCTTCAAGATTTTTTTCATTTTGCGAATCTCCTTTTGAACTGGGTCATCAGGCTGTTCTCCGCCATGTTCCTTGCTAGCTGCAGGTAGAGATGACATTTTCTTGTATTTTGTAAAAAGTGTATGCTTTTGTGTGTTTCTAATTTCTTTGTCCATGTAACCGATATCTTGAACAATTAGTTAACAAAATGTGTAACTATGCGTTGAATAATTAGTTAAAATGTTGTTGCAGCTACACAGCCTCATTACTAGCTGCTGCCACATTGACAGAAGTGGTTGTGGACCATTCTTGATACGCTGAACAGTTTCCTGTGTGTGAAAAACCCAGCAGCGTTGCAGTTCTTATCACAAACCGGTGTGCCTGGCACCTACTACCATACCCTGTTTAAAGGCACTTAAATATTTTGTCTTTCCCATTTACACTGACTGGCACACATACACAATCCATGTCTCGATGGTCTCGAGACTTAAAAATCCTTCTTTAACCGGTCTTCTCCCCTTCATCTACACTGATTGAAGTGGATTTAACAAGTGACATCAATAAATGATCATAACTTTCACCTGGATTCACCTGGTCAGTCCATGTCATGGAAAGAACGTACTGTTTTGTTTGCTCAGTGTATGCATATATACTGAACAAAAAAATATATAAACACAACATGTAAAGTGTTGGTCCCAAGTTTCATGAGCTGAAATAAAAGATCCCAGAAACTTAGGAGTATTTCTGTCTGTAATAAAGCCCTTTTGTGGGGAAAAACTCATTCTGATCGCCCAAGTGGGTGGGACATGCCCTCCCAGGCACACCCATGGCTGCGCCCATGTCCAGTCATGTGAAATCCATGGATTAGGGCCTAATGGAAAAAAATGTATACTTATTTTATTTATTTAACAAAGTTATGCAACACTCAATTCCCCTGTGTGAAAAAGTAATTCCCCCTTATACTCAATAACTGGTTGTGCCACCTTTAGCTGCAATGACTTCAACCAAATGCTTCCTGTAGTTGTTGATCAGTCTCTTGCATGCAGAACTGCGACATTTGTGGGATTTCAAGGTTTTGGAATGGCCTAGTCAAAGTCCAGACCTAATCCCAATTGAGATGTTATGGCAGGACTTGAATTTAGCAGTAAATGCTGCTTGAAAACCCACAAATGTCGATGAGTTAAAGCAGTTATGCATGCAAGAGTGGGCCAAAATCCCTACACAATGATGTGGGTGACTGATCAACAACTACAGTAAGCAATTGGTTGCAGTCATTGCAGCTAAAGTTGGCACAACCAGCAATTGAGTGTAAGGAGGCAATTACTTTTTCACACAGGGGCATTGGGTGTTGCATAACTTTGTTTATTAAATACATTAAATAAGTATGTAATTGTTGTGGTATATGTTCACTCAGGTTCCCGTTATCTAATATTAGGTTGTTTGAAGATCTGATAACATTCAGTATCTAAAATTGGCAAAAATAGACAATTAGAAAAGGGGCAAATACTTTTTCACTGCGCTATACAACAACCAGGCACAGAGAAAATACATAGACAAGAACATGAGACAATTACTTAAGGGCAGTGCATTAAGTATGAATGCATTTAAAATGCAGGAAGGATTAATTCATGGGGAATAGGGTTGGGTAAGAATAAATGCACTGTAGTTGTCCTTGGAAGACCAAGGACAACTCTCTATGAAAATCAAAGGGGAAAACATGTAACTCAGCACGAAAACAATGTTCCCTAATCTTTATTTTCACCTCAACCATGAAATGGAATAAAGGGTAGTGTCCAATAAGCTTAGGTATGTGAAGCCTCAATTGTCCCACATACACACTGCACACACCCCACCCCAGGAAATTACAGAATTGGAGTACCAGAGTTGATGGCCATTCTGTCAACCTCAAGGACCTCAGATAGGCAATCATAGCCTGGACAGGTAAGTATCAGAAACACCATAATTCTGTCTCAGAGGGCTGTGATGGTGTTACTGCTCCTGGTGTTTGTGTGTGTGTGTGTGTGTGTGTGTGTGTGTGTGTGCGTGTGTGTGTGTGTGTGCGTGTGTGTGCGTGTGTGTGTGTGTGCGTGTGTGTGCGTGTGTGCGTGTGTGCGTGTGTGCGTGTGTGCGCGTGTGCGCGTGTGTGCGTGTGTGCGTGTGTGCGTGTATCCCAGCTAGCACATAACGTTCTGAGAACCATATGTTTCTTAGAGCTTGGTGAGAGCGTGGTTGTTCTCTGGTTATTTTGCATAAAACCTTCCCACTACTTCCTGTTGCTTGGCTTAGGAATGTTCTCAGCACATTTAAGGAACTTGACAAAAAAAACATTATTTTCTTGGTATTTAATTACTTTAACAGAACATTTCCTAAAATGTCAAACATGGGTACATTTAACTTAATTTTCGACAATGTTCTAGAATTGTTCTCCAAATGGTTTGACATGGGGAATGTTCAAGTGTTTCAGAGAACAATAAGAAACAACTTTCTTCTGTGAGTCACTCCAGCTTTTGCTTTGGCTCCTCCTCCTGTCCAGCTCAGGCGTTTGGCCTTCAAGCTGCCGCCAAACCTACTGCTGGCAAACGCCCTTCACGCATCAACCCCGGACTTGTCTCGTCATCATTACACACACCTGGTTCCAATCCCCACTCTATCACTGTATATATATACACTCCCTCTACCATTTGTCTTTGTCGGTCATTGCAAATGTTACTTGTTTTCCTGAGAGGACTGCCACTTTATATGTTGCACGTTGGGTTCGCCCTGTGCGTTTTGGTTTATGAAGATATATTTTGAGCACATCAGCGTTTGGGTTTTCTCCCGCTTTGATCTATGGTGCTTAAATAAACTCAGTAGTTCTAAACCTGCGACTGCCTCCTGCCTACTCCTCTCTACACCAGTGACAGTGGGAACGTCAGTACTTCAGAATAACATCTCCTACAGGTTTGAAGTCATGTTCTCCAACTGTAAAAAAGAACATTTAAGAAGCAATGTTCTTCTGTGGGAATTTCAATACTTCCAGTTGTTCACAACATCAATAAGCTCTAAATTCTGTTCTCAGATTATGAAGGAAACATTCCATAAAAAAACACAATGTTAGCAACTTTCAGAGAACACTAAGAATGTCATTTAAAAACATATACATTCCGTTCTTAGCATCAACAAAACTCTATCAGTTGGCTGGCCACACCTGATCCTAATGAGTGCTTGTTTCATTTGAAAATGGGGTCTGTTTGAATAGACTAAAATGAACAGCTTTCTGTGTGTAAAAAAACATGGCATGCTAGTTCCATCCTGGTGGTGCAGTGGACTAATTCCATGGATAGAGAGAAAAGCATAGGTCCAATCTCACTGATGCTGTGTAATTTTCATGAGTCCTATCTGTGCTTGGAGTAATAAAGAAAAGTTTAACCAAAATAAGCTTGCAATGTTAAATGTCTTATTGAAACATTCAGTAAAAGTTTTAACTTCTTATGGCTGCAGGGACAGTATTGAGTAGCTTGGATGAAAAGTTGCCCATTGTAAACGGCCAGCTCCTCAGTCTCAGTTGCTAATATATGCATATTAATTTTAGTATTGGATAGAAAACACTAAAGTTTTCAAAACAGTCAAAATATTGTCTGTGAGTATAACAGAACTGATATTGCAGGCGAAACCCTGAGGAAAATCAAACCAGGAAGTGGCTTCTATTTTGAAAACTCCATGTTCCATAGCCTCCCTTTGCTCCATTTTAAAGGGATATCAACCAGATTCATTTTCCTATCGCTTCCTCAAGGTGTCAACAGTCTTCAGACATAGTTTCAGGTTTCTATTTTGAAAAATGAGCCAGAAAGATAACATCGCGTCAGGTGGTCGCATGAGTTTTGATCGCGCAACAGAGTTTGGGCTGCCATTGCCTTTCCCTCTCCTACTGATAGACATTTGCGGTTGATATATTATCGATTACATATTTTAAAAACAACCTGAGGATTGATTATAAAAAAAAATGTTTAACATGTTTCTGTGGACATTACGGAAACTATTTGGAATTTGTCTGCGTTGTTGTGACCGCTCTTTCCTGTGGATTTCTGAACATAACGCGCCAAACAAACGGAGGTATTTTGGATATAAAAATAATCTTTATGGAACAAAAGTAACATCTGTGTAACTGGGAGTCTCGTGAGTGAAAACACCCGAAGATCATCAAAGGTAAACGATTAATTTGATTGCTTTTCTGATTTTCGTGACCAAGCTACTTGATGCTATGTGTACATTATGTTTTGTCGAGCGATCGATAATCTTACACAAACGCTTGGATTGCTTTTGCTGTAAAGCATATTTTCAAAATCTGAGACGACAGGTGGATTAACAAAAGGCTACGCTGTGTTTTCCTATATTGCACTTGTGATTTCATGAATATAAATATTTTTTGTAATATTCATTGAATGTGGCGCTATACAATTCAGCGGTTGTTGATGACAATTATCACGTTAATGGGATTGCAGCCATAACAAGTTAAGGAGGTTATAAAAAATAACTCAAAATAACCTATAATTTCCCTTATCAGAGTTTTCATAAAACCCACCTGGAAAAACTTCAAGGAATCAAAGTTAAATGTTTTCAGAATCTCCCTGCAACATAAAAATAAACGTTTCCAGAACAGGGAAACTGTTCACTTCTGTTCCCTGAATGTTTAAAAAAAGTTATGATTTACCGGTCAGGAAACGTGTGACTTCGTTCCCACAACCTGTGTGTGTACTGTATGTGCGTGCTTTCATGACTGTGCTTGTGACTCACCGGGGGTGGTCATTGACTGGCCGGTGGTTCTGCTCTCCGAGGTGTATGATGTTGCCCTGTATTGCCAGTGGAATGAATGGAGAAGGACAGAGGGAGCGGGAAAGACCCTCTCCCAACCACAGGAAGTGAGAGAGAGGAAATAAAGGCACCATTACACAATACCAATGGTCTTTGAAAATTCAGATCAAAAACATTTCTGATTCATGACAATTCTAGTGGCCTCGGTCTCCTCTGTGGATTAAGAGAGTGCACAGAAAGAGAGTGAGGGAAAAGACTCCAATAATACATTGCTGGTCAAATAACAGCCCAAGCCGTTTTGCCTTTGCGCTCACAATTAAAACGGTTACATGGGCAGACAAGACCTGATCCTAGATGGGCACTTGACACATACGGCCCCAGATCTGAGAGAACACGTCTACTACCCACCACAGTGCTATTCATCCAACCAGTCATGTCTGAAGTCACACGCCCTGCTCTCATTCCCACACTCCCTGTGCGCCCCACACACAAACTCTCCCTCTGGACAGATTTGGGGCTGTACTGTAGGGGCTTCTGTCGGGGAGAAGGCAAGTCCCCTGAAACAAACTAATTATCACACAACTAGGGTTGCAAAATTACAGGGGTTTTCAATAATAATTCCCCTGGTTTTCCAGAAATCTTGGTTTTCTTGCTTCCAGGATCCTCCAACCTCAATTTGGGGAAAACCAGGGTATTTATTGAAAGTTCCCGGAATCTTGCAACGCTACATACAACACATCTAACAAACTGTAACTCAACCTAGAGTGGGACACAGCTAATACTGTATGTACATGCTCGTGGTAAGGTATAACTACAAAGGGTCATCTTCCAGGAGAAAACTTGTGCTTGCTTCAGCTGCAAGCGAGTCAGCTGCAAGGACAGGTCATCAATGGCGATTAATGACTGTGCCCTCCACCAGAATCTGCCAAAACAGAGAACAAGGTCAGGTGTGTGGGAAAAGAAGAGTGCTCTGTGTTTTCCATTTCAATTCCTTGTGTTTGGCTGAATCCCAAAATGGCATCCTATTCCCTACATAGTGTAGAGCACTACTTTTGACCAGGGGCCATGGAATAATGTAATTTGAGACACAGCCATATGTCTCTTTCAGCCACACAGGTAGACATCTTATCATAGTTCTGACCTCAGCAGGTTAAGTCTATAGCCTGGTAACAATCGCTCTGCCAGGAAAGCAGCAAACAATTCACCCCACAACACAGTTGTAGATTGTCGATTCAGCATAACAGCAAAACGAGGAGAGAACCAGAGGCTAAACTACTGGATCTTGCGTTGAAAACCTGTTTGAGGGGCCATTTTCCAATCCTCAGCAAGCCAAGTACGACTGTGGGAAACAATTCAATTAACTGGTAGCTAGCAAGCAAGCTCAATTCTCTCAGCTCTGTTCTATTAGAATTCCAAACACACCCTGAGTTACAATGCAGCTTGTTGTGGGCTGATAGGGCAGAGAAAGTGTGTGTGTGTGCATGCGTCCGTGCATCTGCAGAGAGAATGCAGTCTGTGAGCCTATCCATCTCCTCCATCCAGACAGGGTTGTTTTCTGCTCCTCCTCTAGCTCACCTCAGGCCTGAGCTAATTAATCTGGGCTGTTAATTGGATGGGAGCTGGAAGAACCTGCAACAGCATATTAGCTAGTAACTTAAGCAGGTCCTCATTGCAATTTAAGCTCAAAAGGAAGGAAGTCTTCTGAACTAACTTAACAGAATCGCAGGGAAATCCGTGATTTTCGTTTGGGAGCAAAAAGGCTAACGTACCGATCTCACTGCTTTCTGTTGAGTCTCAGAGCAAGAATGGGCGTCTCTTCAGAGGAAGAAGTGTGATTTCATAGCAGAAACATCACTGACATGAACATTCTCAACATGAACCCACCATGCCTCACAAAGGCTCATTCACCAGACGACAACAATGAACCCATCACATATGAAGTAATCGTGATCCTCTGACACCCCTGCTGAAAAAAATGTTGGGAGGGATCTTAGACCATTCCTTCATACAGAATCTTTCCAGATGCTTGATATCCTTCATTCCCTCGTATGGACTGCCCCTTTCAATTCAAACCTCATGTTTTCAATGGGGATCAAGTCTTGAGACTGACTTGAAAATGTTGATTTTTGTGGTCAATTCAAAAATGTGTGTGTATTTTTTTATTAGTTATTGGGGTTATTGTCTTGCTGGAAGATCCACTTGCAGCCAAGTGTCAGCCTCCTGGCAGAGGCAACCATGTTTTTGGCAAAAAATGTTCTACAGTAAAATATAGTGGTGGATCTTTGATGTTATGGGGCTATTATGGTCTAAGATTCCTCCCTCCCAACATGTTTTCCAGTCTCATAAATCCTTTTCGAAAAAGGCTCAGTGTCTTTATCCTCTCAGGGGGATGGTGCTACAGTATTGAAAACAGTATGGCAATAAATTTGACCCCTATCTTTATGAGATTTGTTTTATTACTTGTTAAACAAAATATATTTCTCTGAGCAATTGTATTAGTATAAAATAACAATTTGCATATAAACTGTAGTTCAGTATTTTAATTATTTATTTGATACAGTATTTCCAACAATTATTGCCCTTACTGTATATCAGTAAGTCCTTACTTTAAGTGCTTAATTTTTCAATAAAACACTGGCTTTATAAGGCCTGCAAATCAGATTATGCTGGTTTGTTAAATTCTTACTGGAATCCAGTGGGGATATCCAACAATTTGAACTTTCATTCACACACAATCCACATTCAGGATAACTGCCAGGTTTAGTACAATGAATAATTTAGTACAATGACCAAATGAGACTACCTCAACCATCTAAACTGGAACAACCACATTTCAGTAACAGGTGCAATAAATCCAAGTAACAGATTGGATTTGTTTAGAAATATTTATGTTATTATCTTTCTATAGTATACAATAGATTTATTAATTCATTACTCAATCAGTGTACAAGCAAAAACACTGATATTAAAACAAACAATTCAAAAAATCCAACTGCAATAGAGCATGCTGAGAAATATGATAGTGATGGGTGTGGTTTTGCTAGCTAAACAGACCAGCCTGACCAGCTAGAGACCATACTGGACCAGCATACCAGCATCAGACCAGCACTGACCAGCATGGACCACCATGAACCAGCTTGACCAGCTGTTTTTTTCAGCAGGGACTGATTTGACGAGTGTTGAATGAGTAATCTGTAGGGTTGCAAAACTCTCCCTGGTTTTCACAAAATCCCGGTTGGAGGATTCCCAAGTTTCCTGCTTATTCTCTCCTGATTCCAGGAAACTTCCAAAATTCCAATGTTTTCTAGAAATCCTAGAAATGTTGCAACCCTAGATACCTGGAAGGACTTGAGGTAGAGGGTCTTCCTGTGCCACAAGTTGCCTTGGTCACCGTAGTGCACCCACAGCATGTGACCGCGGCCAGGGGCAATGATCTTTATGTATATGGCCAGCCGGAACACGAGACCCAAACATGTGGTAGTAGAAGCAGAACACACAGGGGTGCTGGGGGCCAGTGGCGATACCGGGGGGTATGCTGGAACACTGGGTAGGCCGTGTCCTTAAACTCCTGGAGGGGGGGGGGGGGGGGGGGGGGGGGGGGTGTTGAAGGACTCGATGTTCAGGTAGTTACCATTAACATTGCCCAGGGTGTTTTCCTTTCAGGGTCCAGTTTGCAGGGTGACCGTGGGTCCCAGGTTGCGCATTCAGTCAAAGATGAGAGAAGAGGAGTTGGCGAGGAAGACAATATGGACTGAGTGAACAATAGCTTCCTGTTATCATGTCACACCATATCGAGGTATAAGAGCCAAGTGCTCAGCCAAAGCTTTCTTATGTTGTTGATTCTATTATCTCACACATATACATTCTATTTTGACCTTATGGTTGCCTCGTTCTGTCTGTCTGCCTGTGTGCGTGTGACTCACATCAGTTGTCCTCGTTTGAGCTGTCCCCACAGTCTAGCAGGTCACACAGCTGCGGTTGCTACACACACATTCGGCTCCGCACACAGCGAAAGTGGGTGTGGCTGGGGCACTAACCCGTCTCCACCGCCGGGGGCAACGAGCAGCTCTGGAAGCAGATGTCGTCCAGGGCGGAGACTCTGTCGAACACGCCCAGGTTGATCTTGGCCAATGAGAACTGGAAGGGCTGGTTGATGCTGCCCAGCTGCACCTTGACATGCTTCCAGTGGTTGGTTTGGTTATAAAGTGTTTGCCACAGCACAAAGATGTTGTCCACACCAGCGATACGCAAGGACATTTCTGCAACCCCTACCAAGAGGCCTGAGTTGTAATGCCTAGGTGGGTGGAGGTAGAGAGGGACACTTGGACTGCATCCCAAATTACATGCTTTTCCTTATATAGTGCATTAGTTTTGACCAGGGTCCGTAGGTTACCATTTGGGATGTTGTAGCATTCAACATACTACAGATACATAACAGTCATTTGACCAGGTTGGTATGCAACCTATTACAGTTTGCTGTTCAAGTGTACTTTATCTCTTGAGATGAGGTAATGATTCGTCCAGGAATGATAATGCACCATGCTGGACATTAAAATGTGAACGTTTCTGCTTGCTCTAGAGAAAGATTATATTTATAAACTCTCAAATTGGCAGAAAATTTCAAAGGTAACATTTCAATCAGTCCTCTGACAGGGATTTTAAACAGCCATAAAACAAGGCATCCCAGAGTAGAAACAGCATTGAGTCCAGTGCTGAACCCTGAGGCACACCGGTGTGGAAACAGCATTGGGCACAGTGCTGTACCCTGAAGCACCCCAATGGTGTGTGTAATTTTCATTGCATCCTCCTCTACTCCGTGACCTGGAAAAGTGGTCGAGGAGAGCGACATTTCGTTAGTAGGTGAATGGAGGAGTATGCTTCCCTCCTTGATTACCTACTTTGGCAGAGGATGCACAAGAGTATCCTCCCGGCTGCTAGCGCATAGGTATTTTAAAATCTGTTTTTTTGAAGGAGAAAAGCATGCACACATTTAAAAACAATATTCTGCTTATCCTTTTATCTATAAAGTCTTGCATAACTAACTTACCTTTATTTTGGGATTCCACCTCTGCAAACATAATTTGCCTGATGACTCAAGAGGGGAGAAGAGGAATAAAACATCTAGGAAATGCTGCTACTGTTCTTCTAGACCAACATAAAGTGGCTTACAATGAGATGGGATAGTTTTTCAAAACCAGAGGCAGAGGATAACTTTACAACACAGCATAAAAACCTGAAAATACCTGAGCTGAGAGAAATGGACAAGGGAAGGACACATCATATAAAATAAACACGAGGAAGAAGGCATAAACGTACAAAATGGCCTGACCTCCACAAGAAGTTGACTATCCTGACAAAAAAAAAACTTGACAATAGCGAAAGGAGGAAGAGCATATACATTTTGGAAGCGGATGAAATATTGTGTTGTTTTTAATACCAGGCAGGAGAGATGTCGATATCCTCTCTATTATTCAGATGGCTGAGAAAGCGTTTCTCTCTCCAGCCGCCACTGCTCTCTTTGGCTCTGTACTTGCAAAAATACCAGCCAGGGCTTTTTCTGAAGAAGTGATTGAAAATAATATTACTCACAGATTAAATCAAACTGACAGCGTCGAGCCGACTCCCACACACCATTTTATCAGGCTATCACACCTCTGTGCTTATTCCATTAGATCACTCGGTTGGGGATATAACTGCCATTTTCAGACCAGAGTATTACTTCGTTTTGGTTCAAGGTGTTACATGCGGCTTGCCGACAGTGACGCTGTTAGCAAGTCATATCTAACACCCTGGACCAGAGCCAAGTGTTACTGTTCTTTTTGGAGTGTTGTGTTGACAGCGGTCCATCCCTCCTACCCTGGCTGCGGTTGGTGGAATAGTCCAGAGGAGGGATCTAGCCCTGGTGGCCCAGTGGTACAGTCGAAACCATCACCCTGGGCAAGGTCATACTCATGCCAGCCACAGGAGTCGCCCTCAAAGTCAGAGGGAAGCTGGGTGAATGGACTAAGTGTAAGTGTATTTAATGCTTTCTTCTTGGATTTATTTGTAACATAAATTAAACTGTACTAGCTTTTTACCCCCCCAAAAATAAAATCAACAAGGCAATGGATTTATTTGGCCCTAGCAGAGGGAGGGTCAGTTCCAACTACGTTCCAGTCAATGCACTGATTGATTTGCTTTCCTACAGTGAAATTCAATAAGAATGGAACTGATCCCATCTCTGGCCTGTAGACTTCATCTGACTATTTCCTACCTTAGACTACATTGGACAATGAAGGATGCTCTTACATAAAACTTCAAACACCTGAAGGATCACACGTGCCACTTAATATAATGTTTACATACCCTACATTACTCATCTCATATGTGTATGTATATACTGTACTCTATATCATCTACTGCATCTTGCCATCTTTATGGAATACATGTATCATTAGCCACTTTAAACTTTGACACTTTTATGTTTACATACCCTACATTACTCATCTCATATGTATATACTGTACTCTATACCATCTACTGCATCTTGCCATCTTTATGGAATACATGTATCATTAGCCACTTTAAACTTTGACACTTTTATGTTTACATACCCTACATTACTCATCTCATATGTATATACTGTACTCTATACCATCTACTGCATCTTGCCTATGCCGTTCTGTACCATCACTCATTCATATATCTTTATGTACATATTCTTTATCCCTTTACACTTGTGTGTATAAGGTAGTAGTTGTGGAATTGTTAGGTTAGATTACTAGTTGGTTATTACTGCATTGTCGGAACTAGAAACACAAGCATTTCGTTACACTCGCATTAACATCTGCGTGACAAGTAAGATTTGATTGATAGAACTGATATAGCCTACAACTGTGGCAAAAATAATAATAATCATTGAAACTGCAAAAAGCCTGAAGGTGTAGGATAGCACCTTGGACACGCCAAAGGGGGTTTGGAGTGTGGTGTGTTTGTTACTTGGCAACAGGGTTGGCAACAGCTGACTTCATCCTCCCCGCCAGGACAATGTGGGGTGAAGTCACACACCTAGCCCACATCAATACACAGGCGAAGGAGGAGGAGGGGCACAGAGGGGCTGGGGACACACTGCTATCTGGGGCTGGGAATGAAAACAGATAAAGATCAGAGGATGGAATACACACAACACATGACAATGCTATTACCGATAGTAGAAAGCAACAGCTTGTCATGTGCACTAGGGAGAGTGTACTGGAGGCCCTTTAGTGTCTGCGTCCCAATTTGAGACGCTGCTTCCGTAGCTCAGACAGAGCTCTATGTTTTGAGTTGTACCACATACAGACACTTACACTTCCATTTTCATCATCCATAAGAGTAAGTACACTATGTTATGTCAAAGACGATTTGGATTGGACCGTGAATTGATGCGAACCAATGGGAGCGACTAGTTATTTAGATCAATATTAAGCCGTAGACTCCATCTCTTAATTGGACAGAAATGCAATTCTGTCTTTTATATGAGAATTATCGGAAAAACGATGAATCAAAATAGCCTCATTCTTTTTTTGTATTTTCACCCCTTTTTTCTCCACAATTTCATGGTATCCAATTGGTAGTAGTTACAGTCTTGTCTCATCGCTGCAACTGTACGGACTTGGGAGAGGCGAAGGTCAAGAGCCACGCGTCCTCTGAAACACAACCCAACCAAGCTGCACTGCTTCTTGACACAATGCCCATCCAACCCGGAAGCCAGCCACACCAATATGTAGGAGGAAACGCCGTACACGCCGTACACGCTGACCGTGTCAGCGTGCACTGAGCCTGGCCTACCACAGGAGTCACTAGTGCACGATGAGACAAGGATATCCCTGCCGGCCAAACCCTCCCTAACCCAAATGTGCGCCGCCCCATGGGCCTCCCGGTCATGGCCGGCTGCGACAGAGCCTGGGCTCAAACCCAGACCCGGTGCCTTAGACCACTGCGCCACTCAGGAGGCTCCAATAGTCACATTTCCTGATGGGATCTGGCGGAATATTGAAAAGAAAATCTGTAAATGTCTAAATGTGTCTGTCAGCAGCAGGTAGCTTAGTGGTTACAGCATTGGGCCAATAACTGAAAGGTTGCTAGTTCGAATAATAAAATGGACTGTGGTGGAGTTAGTCAGTTAAATCATCCAGAAAATAGTACAACGAATATTGTGGACAAACTCAAATATATTATTTGATAAAAAAAGGTATAATCTTTCTAAATTATATCATAAATAGGACTGGTGGAGTTGTCACACATGCAGCTAACTCAAAGATATGGAAATGTCTGGTCTACCCAAAATTACAACCAACTAATTGCAGCCTTACGCCAAAAATGGAAGAGGCAAGTGGAAGGGGAAAAAAGTAAGAAGCTTTTCTGCCAGCCCTGCGTTAAAGACCAAAATTGGTTAAAGAAGATGGTGATAATGATAAATAAAAATATATACCAGTTTCATCAAAGGACCAAAAAATTGACAGCTGTGTCATACAGATTGAAAAATAGTTGGGAAGAGATTGTCAATGTACCAATTTTATGGCACAAGGTTTATGAATTGACACACAGAACAACGCCAGATTCCAAACTTTGAATTTTGCAATTTAAATTATACAAAATTCTTGCAACCAATAGAATGTTATATATATGGGGATACAACCTTTCCAGCTATGCAGATTTTGCTGTCCATATGTAGCTCTTTTTTGGTCAAAAATATCCAGAAATGGCTGAAGAATTGTAACATTTACCTGGGGATAATGCTGCAGATAGCAATACTATAACTGTTTGGCCATAATGACCATCGTTATGTTTGGAGGAAAAAGGGGGATGCTTGCAAGCCGAAGAACACCGTCCCAACCGTGAAGCACGGGGGTGGCGGCATCATGTTTTGGGGGTGCTTTGCTGCAGGAGGAACTGGTGCACTTCACAAAATAGATGGCATCATGAGGTAGGAAAATTATGTGGATATATTGAAGCAACATCTCTAGAGATCAGTCAGGAAGTTAAAGCTCGGTCGCAAATGGGTCTTCCAAATGGACAATGACCACAAGCATACTTCCAAAGTTGTGGCAAAATGGCTTAAGCACAACAAAGTCAAGATATTGGAGTGGCCATCACAAAGCCTTGACCTCAATACCATAGAACGTTTGTGGGCAGAACTGAAAAAGTGTGTACACCAGCTCTGTCAGGAGGAATGGGCCAAAATTCACCCAATTTATTGTGGGAAGCTTGTGGAAGGCTACCCAAAACATTTGACCCAAGTGAAACAATTTAAAGGCAATGCTACCAAATACAAATGTTATGTAAGTGTATGTAAACTTCTGACTGGCTGGGAATGTGATGAAATAAATAAAATCTGAAATAAATAATTCTATCTACATTCTTCAAATAAAGTGGTGATCCTAACTGACCTAAGACAGGGCATTTTTACTAGGATTAAATGTCAGGAATTGTGAAAAACTGACATTAAATGTATTTGGCTAAGGTGTATGTAAACTTCCGACTTCAACTGTATGTATGTATGTATATCCATGCATGTTTATATATACACTACCATTTGTTACGAATCTCTTTTGGCCCGACAGTCTAGGGGGGATGGTAGTGAGACCCGTAACATAACTCATGTAAATTATTATAGTGACAAAGTAAAAGTGAACGAAATAACCACGACAACCGAAATAATACCGTCAAACTCAGGGTTTATTATAAACACACGGTAATGGGGGGGGGGGGAGCAGGAAAAGGGGCTGAGCTGGACCCAAGGAAAGAAACAAATATGCAAAAACACCCCTAAGCTAGGCTAGCCTATTTCAACAACAGCTAACTAACTAACCAAAAATACAGTGGGTGGTCCGCCCAGTTCTAACTAGTGTGTTTTAACAAAGTTTACCTACGGGTAGTGTATGCCCATGGGCGACTTGTCTTGGTTTCCCCTTTTTCCCACCAGCAAACACCATAAACAAAAACAATACTCACAGGAGATGACAAAGTGATTTGGAGGTGCTCAAACAAAAGAAGAGGTTAATTATTACACAAAGAGCGAGATCTACATACATGGCATTTACAAAGAGATTGTGCTACTGAAATCTATCAAGAGCAGAGATCTACCAACATGTCATTACAAAGATTGAGCTCTCCTGAAATCTACAAAGAACAGCTATCTACCAACATGGCATTACAAAGATTGAGCTCTCCTGAAATCTACAAAGAACAGCTATCTTCCAACATGGCATTACAAAGATTGAGCTCTCCTGAAATCTACAAAGAACAGCTATCTTCCAACATGGCATTACAAAGATTGAGCTCTCCTGAAATCTACAAATGATGGGGTTTTTAAACCATGGGGAAGGAACTGTGATAGGGTAGGAAACAGGAGGAGGTGTGTCTTCTGATTGATGGGTTGATTGTTGACTGATTGGGGAGTAATGATTTTCACCTGTGAGGGGAGAAGGAGAGAAAAGAAACACACAGGATACACAGACACAGGATACCTGTATCCGTAACACTCCCACCCTTAAAAGAGCAACCCTAGGGATTGCGACCACAGTATTACAATTAATACTTACAACAACAACGTCAACCTTGCCAAAACATACAAAAATCATTTTACACACGAGACAAAGCATCTGCCAACACATTATCTGAACCCTTTTTGTGGCGGATCTCCAAATTATAATTTTGTACAATCAGCGCCCAACGCATAAGGCGCTGGTTCTGGTTGTACATTCGGTGGAGAAAAACTAAGGGGTTATGGTCAGTATACACAATCACTGGTAGGGCACTGGAACCAATGTATACTTCGAAGTATTGCAGAGCCAACAACAAAGCAAGAGCTTCTTGTTCTATTGTCGCATAGTTTGTTTGACATTTATTAAATTTACGTGAAAAATAACAAACGGGATGATCTACTCCACTCTTGTCCTGCTGCAGTAGAACAGCACCAGCACCTCTGGCACTAGCATCTACCTCAAGCTTGAACGGTTGTTCAAAATCCGGAGCAGCAAGTACAGGGGTACTACATAAGAGTGCTTTCGCTGATTCAAAAGCTCTCTTACAATCAGGGGACAACACAAATGGTCTTGCCGGACTGAGCAAATCAGTCAATGGAGCAACTACCGCAGAGAAATTTTTACAGAAGCTACGGTAATAGCCAACCATCCCTAAAAAGCGGCGTAGCTCTCGTCTAGTGGTAGGTGCAGGGAATGCAGTTATAGCCAAGACCTTGGCATCAACAGGGCGCACCTGTCCATGGCCAACCTCTTTACCGAGATAGGTAACAGTAGCCTTCCCAAACTCGCACTTTGCCAAGTTCAGGGTTAGAGAAGCAGTTGCCAACCGTTCACATACTACCCTTAGCAAGTCAACATGATCTGACCACTCAGACGAATAAATCACTAGGTCATCAAGGTATGCACTACAATTAGGAACGCCAGCTAATACGGAGTTAACCAGTCGTTGGAAAGTGGCTGGAGCATTTCGCATCCCAAAAGCCATGACTGAGTACTGTAGGAAGTTATCTGGGGTCACAAAGGCAGAAATCTCAGAAGCACGTGAAGTTAACGGAACCTGCCAGTAACCTTTTAAGAGGTCCAACTTGGTCACATACTTAGCGGCACCAATAGTGTCGATACAGTCGTCCAGTCTGGGTAACGGGAACGAATCTGGCATTGTGACAGAATTTACCTTTCGATAATCCGTACATAACCTGGACGTACCATCAGGTTTAGGAACCAGAATGCAAGGAGAACTCCAAGGGCTTGAACTTGGCTTAGCCAGGTCATTCTCCAACAAATATCTCACCTCATCCCTCATTATCTTCCTCTTGGAAGCGTTGATACGATATGGGTGTTGCTTGATAGGTGTAGCATTTCCAACATTAATGTCATGTTCCAACACATTTGTGCGAGTAGGAACGTCATTAAAGAGACATGGAAAACTGTGTAGTAGCCTCACAATATCATTAGCCTGTCCATCCGTTAAATGAACCAGACCTGACTGGATAGACAGCAGCATTTCTGAGTTGGGCAATCTAACACACTGCTGCTGAGTATTGCGCAACTCCAAGCCATCAACATCATCAATATGACAGTCCACTATCATTGCAGTAGTAGCAGAGGAGACAGCAGTACCTTCCTCTGTTTTTGAACTATCTAACTGTGTGATGGGTCGGGTGTGGTATGCTTTCAACATGTTAATGTGACACACACGAGATTGGCGTTTTCTATCAGGAGTTTGAAGCACATAGTCAGTTTCACTTATTTTCTTTTCAATTAAATAAGGACCAGAGAAACGAGCTGACAGTGAAGATCCTGGAACAGGTAATAACACCAGTACTTGGTCACCTGGCTGTAGTGGACGAGAAACAGCCTCTTTATCATAGTGTCTTTTCATGCTCCTCTGTGAGGAAGACAGAGCTTCCTTTGCAAGAGCACAAGCTTGGTGTAGGCGCTCACGAAAGCGACTAACATAGTCCAACACATTCTCATCTCTGGTACACAACTCTTGGGACAAGAACTGTTCTTTAAGGACTTTCATTGGTCCTCTTACTGTGTGACCAAACACTAGTTCAGCCGGGCTGAAACCTAGGGACTCCTGCACAGTTTCACGAGCAGCAAACAAAACTAGAGGAACTCCCTCATCCCAATCTTTCTCAGATTCCAAACAATATTTACGTAGCATAGACTTCAGTGTCTGATGCCATCTTTCAAGCGCACCCTGAGACTCTGGGTGATAGGCGCTTGATACACGGTGCGTAATTGATAAGGATTTCAACACCTGCTTGAAGAGCTTGGATAGGAAATTGGTACCTTGATCGCTTTGTACCACCTTAGGTAACCCGAATGTCGTGAAGAATTTTATTAAGGCTTTACTCACTATCGGAGCTGTAATCCTTCTCAGAGGAATAGCCTCGGGGTATCTTGTAGCCATACACATTATCGTTAACAAAAACTGGTTACCCGATTTTGTCTTCGGTAACGGTCCGACACAATCAACCACCACATGCTCAAATGGTTCACCTATTACAGGTATAGGACAAAGAGGAGCAGGAGGAATAACCTGATTTGGTTTTCCTGTTATCTGACAGGTGTGGCATGTCCGACAGAACTGAGCCACATCTTGTTTTAAACCTGGCCAAAAGAAATGTCGAAGGATCCGATCATACGTCTTTGTAATTCCTAAATGACCAGACCACTGGTGATCATGAGCAAGGGATAACACATTTTGTCGAAAGGCTGTAGGAATCACTATTTGGTAAACAGCATTCCAATCTCCACCCGCGTCAACATGGGATTTCCATTTACGCATGAGGAGATTACCATCAATGAAGTAAGCCACATTCTTCTTCTTCACCTCTTCTAACGAGACAACACTAGAAAAACATTTAGCAAGCTTGTTGTCAACCTTTTGGTTAGCAATCAGCTGCTCACGAGTGACTGGTAATTGTATTGCATCAGCAATAACTTCAACGTACTTTGATTCTTTCCTGAGCTGTTTGTCAGAGGTGATCAGCTTCTCAGAGGTATCACACAATCCATCCTCTTGATCATCCTCTTTGAACAGAACAGTGTTCGACAAATCTATCACGTCACCTTCTTGTAGTGCCTGAGCACGAGTGACAGCACAAGCGGGGAACACATGTGGATAACTCTGTGCCAACTCTTTCGAGAGAGAGTGGTCACTTTTATCCAATACTTCCAATACGGGTACTACCTTTCCTCCGGCAATATCGTTACCCATTATAAAGGTCACACCTTTCACTGGCAACTTAGGACGTACCCCCACTCTGAATATTCCACTGATTAACTCAGAGTGTACTTTCACAAAGTGCAACGGCACTGGGACAAAACCCATTTCAATACCCTGCACTAACACACTGGAACCACAGTATGTATCGTCAGATAAGGGCAACACATCAGACAATATAAACGACTGCGCCGCACCAGTATCTCTAAGGATTTTAACCGGACGCTGAGACGCTTCGTCATTCTCTAGGGACACAAACCCCTCGAAAATGAATGGTTCATAACTGCGGTCGAGGACTGGGTCTTTCAAACTACAGTTACCCTGAGGCACCTGTTTTGTTGCAGACCTCACAACCGTACGAATTAGACCAACACCTGTTGGCGGCTTGGCACGAAGAGGCATCCCTTGTTTGCGTTTAAGCAGGAAGCAATCATTAATCATATGTCCCACTTTATGACAATAGAAACAGGAACGCTCATTCTTCTGGCGTGCTTGATATACTACTGCGGGCCGACTAGGGCTAAAGGTAGGAAACTCAGTGGTTCTACTCTCAGTTTGAGCCGAAAACACACTCTTGTGCGTCAACACAAACTCGTCTGCCAACACAGACGCTTCTGCCAGGGAGGATACTTTCTGTTCGTTTAGGTAAACTACAATGCGTTCGGGTAAGCAATTTTTAAACTCTTCCAACAAGATTAACTCCCGGAGAGAGTTGAAATCAGTTACCTTACTAGCAGCATGCCATTTATCAAACAGATTTCCCTTGTCTCTAGCAAATTCCACATAAGTCTTACTAGAAGACTTTCTATGAGACCTAAATCTCTGTCGGTATGCCTCAGGCACAAGCTCATAGGCACGAAGAACAGTAGCTTTGACCACTTCATAATTCAAACTGTCCTCCAGAGGTAGCGCTGACAAAACCTCTTGGGCTTTACCAGTTAATTTACACTGAAGTAATAGGCACCATACCTCTTCAGGCCACTTCAATGCTACGGCTATACGCTCAAATACACAAAAATAGGAGTCAACCTCCGACTCTCTGAACAAAGGTACTAAGGCTATCTGCCTACTAATGTCAAACGTGTTTGAGGACACAGCAGGTGGGGACGGCTCACAAACAGGCACAGTAGGAACGAAGGCTAGCCTCGCTGTCTCTGCCTCCAGTTCCATCTGGCGCATTTTAAACGTCATCTGCCGTTGTTCTCGTTCTTTTTCTGCCTCCATTTTACCCATCTCCAAATCTAAATGCCGCTGTTCTCTTTCTGCCTCAATTTTACACATCTCCAACTGGAGAGTCTCTCGCCTAATTTGGGCTCTCTCTTCCACCTCTAGTTGGAACTGTGCTAAACGGACATCCCTTCTGGCATCACCGTTTGACAGTGGGGAGAGTGGTTCAAAATGGGACAATGTGGCTGGTGTTTTAGCCTCACCCTCATTATCAGATACCAATGGGCTTATAGGAGCAGTTACATCCCCTACAGGGTTAGTAGACTCAGGCAGCGGTAACACAAGCACCTGCTCTTCCAACAATACATTTAACACTAGCTGTTTAACCTCCGCCTTAACTACACTCTGCGGAATCGATATTGAGTAATGGTCAGCCAAGGTCATTAAATCAACTCTACGACATTTATCAAAAACCTCCCACGAAGGATTATCCAAAAAGGACTTCAAATCAAAAGTAGCCATCTTACACTACTTCACAAGAGCCAACGAAAATAGCAAACACTAATGCTACTTCAGCTATGACGCTCAACACTGAACTATACCACTACAACAATCTACATGAGCGGCATGGGTGTCAGTAAAGACAAATCCCGGATGAGCCCCCATTTATGTTACGAATCTCTTTTGGCCCGACAGTCTAGGGGGGATGGTAGTGAGACCCGTAACATAACTCATGTAAATTATTATAGTGACAAAGTAAAAGTGAACGAAATAACCACGACAACCGAAATAATACCGTCAAACTCAGGGTTTATTATAAACACACGGTAATGGGGGGGGGAGCAGGAAAAGGGGCTGAGCTGGACCCAAGGAAAGAAACAAATATGCAAAAACACCCCTAAGCTAGGCTAGCCTATTTCAACAACAGCTAACTAACTAACCAAAAATACAGTGGGTGGTCCGCCCAGTTCTAACTAGTGTGTTTTAACAAAGTTTACCTACGGGTAGTGTATGCCCATGGGCGACTTGTCTTGGTTTCCCCTTTTTCCCACCAGCAAACACCATAAACAAAAACAATACTCACAGGAGATGACAAAGTGATTTGGAGGTGCTCAAACAAAAGAAGAGGTTAATTATTACACAAAGAGCGAGATCTACATACATGGCATTTACAAAGAGATTGTGCTACTGAAATCTATCAAGAGCAGAGATCTACCAACATGTCATTACAAAGATTGAGCTCTCCTGAAATCTACAAAGAACAGCTATCTACCAACATGGCATTACAAAGATTGAGCTCTCCTGAAATCTACAAAGAACAGCTATCTTCCAACATGGCATTACAAAGATTGAGCTCTCCTGAAATCTACAAATGATGGGGTTTTTAAACCATGGGGAAGGAACTGTGATAGGGTAGGAAACAGGAGGAGGTGTGTCTTCTGATTGATGGGTTGATTGTTGACTGATTGGGGAGTAATGATTTTCCCCTGTGAGGGGAGAAGGAGAGAAAAGAAACACACAGGATACACAGACACAGGATACCTGTATCCGTAACACATTCAAAAAAGTTTTGAGGTCACTTAGAAAGGTCCTTGTTTTTGAAAGAAAAGCACATTTTCTGTCCATTAAAATAACAATAAATTGATCAGAAAAACAGTGTAGACATTGTTAATGTCGTAAATGACTATTGTAGCTGAAAACTGATCATTTTTTAAAATGGAATATCTGCATAGGCTTACAGAGGCCCATTTTCAGTAACCATCACTCCTGTGTTCCAATGGCACGTTGTGTTAGCTATTCCAAGTTTATCATTTTAAAAGGCTAATTGATCATTAGAAAACCCTTTTGTAATTATGTTAGCACAGGTGAAAACTGTTTGATTAAATAAGCAACAAAACTGGCCTTCTTTAGACTAGTTGAGTATCTGGAGCATCAGCATTTGTGGGTTCGATTACTGGCTCAAAATAGCCAAAAACAAAATAAACTTCTGAAACTCGTCAGTCTACTCTTGTTCTGAGAAATGAAGGCTATTCCATACGAGAAATTGCCAAGAAACTGAAGATCTCGTATAACGCTGTGTACTACTCCCTTCACAGAACAGCGCAAACGGGCTCTAACCAGAATAGAAAGAGGAGTGGGAGGCCCCGGTGCACAACTGAGCAAGTACATTAGTGTCTAGTTTGAGAAACAGACAACTCACAAGTCCTCAACTGGCAGCTTCATTAAATACTACCCGCAAAACACCAGTCTCAACGTCACCAGTGAAGAGAAACACAGAAAAAAAGGTTCCATACACCCGGAAATAACCTTTTGGGGTTCTAAAAATTGCCACACAGGGAGAACTTTTCCAGTTCAAAAAAGTCAAATCACGTGCATTCAGAGGTCAGCAACAGTTTTATACTGGCTTCATGGAACATAGTCCTCTCATCTGACTTCACACTGAAATAAAAGTAACAATTAGATAATTGCCCATGTCAGGCTTGGTCTGTGGCTATATTTGGTATATCCGATAAGAAAAATGTATTTGTAAGAGTTAGCTAACTTGTAAAGTGGCTCATTAAAGTAGCCTACCTTTTTCCTGTCGAACGGTAGCTAGCTTGAAACAACCTTATCTATGTAGCGTATAGCTTATCATATGACTTTGGTTTCAAATATTTAAATAATACAGTTTGCTTACCTTAATACACTGAAAAATAACATTATTGTTTGGCTATTTACAAGTTCAACCACCGTCCTCTTGCGTCATAATGCTGGGATGGCTGTTCATTTTATTTTATTGAATGGCAGTTGAAATTTGAATTGATCAAAAGGTCCCATATAGAACCCCTTTCTTTTATCTAAGAGTGTATGCTTTTGTTAAAAACAATTTCCTCTTGATTCTAGCTAGCATTTAGTTTGCAACTGCAGTCAGCAGAAGTTTGTATGAACATGGCTGTTTGCCATTCTGACCTCGGCACCTGTTGCAAGGTCTTCACTAGGTTTACAGTATATATATATATATATAGAACCTTTTTTAGTAAAGGGTTCTTTGATCTCGTCCAAAGAACCAAAGGCTTCTATATAAAGTGCCTTCAGAAAGTACTCACACCCCTTGACTTTTTTTCAAATTGTGTTGTGTTACAAAAGTAGGATTAAATGCATTTTGTTGTCTTTTTTTTTGTGTCAACGATCTACAAAAACACTCTGATGTCAATGTGGAAGAAAAATTCTATTCAATACATATTAGAATCACCTTTGGCATAGATTACAGCTGTAAATCTTTCTGGGTAAGTCTAAGAGCTTTGCATACCTTGATAGTACAGTATTTGCACATAATTTAGGTATTGTCCTGCTGAAAGGTGAAATTGTCTCTCAGTGTCTGGTGGAAAGCAGACTGAACCAGGTTTTCCTCTTGGATTTTGCCTGTGCTTAGCTCTATTCCATAAAATGTTATCCTAAAAAACTCCCTAGTCCGTTTCGTTTACAAGCATATCCATAACATGATACAGCCACCACAATGCTTGAAAATATAAAGAGTGGTACTCAGTGATGTGTTGAATTGGATTTGCCCCAAACTTAACACTTTGCATTCAGGACAAGAAGTTAATTTCTTGCCACATTTTTTTGCAGTTTTACTTTAGCGCCTTATTGAAACAGGACGCAAGTTTTAGAAAATGAGTATTCTGTACAGGCTTCCTTGTTTTCACTCTGTCATTTAGGTTAGTGTTGTGGTGTAACTTCAGTATTATTGGTCCATCCTAAGTTTTCTCCTATCACAGCAATTCAATTAATTACACTTTGACATTATGGGGTATTGTGTGTAGGCCAGTGACACAAAATCTCAATTGAATACATTTTAAATGCAGGCTGTAACACAACATTTGGAAAAAGTCAATGGGTCTGAATACTTTCTGAAGGTACTGTATATATAACCATTTTTTTTCTAAGAGTGTACACTATGGTGACTGTGAGTACTATAGTGACTATCTCCTTGATGGACTGAGTCCAGCAGTATGAGTTGTGACTGACAGAGAGATCCAGCCTGGCACTGAGTCCCAAATGGCACCCTATTCCTTACATGGTGCACTACTTTTAGTAACCACTGAAAGAGATCCAGACTGAGAAGCCAGCAGCCAGACAAGTGGGAAATGTATGAGGCAGTCACACCTCCAGAGCCCCAGACAAAACCAATAAGCATATCACTGGATCGGGTCAGAGTGATTCATTTGGAGCAGTTTGTTCCAGACAGACACCATACACACCCACCCACTCCCAATCATCCAAAAAGTCAAAAGACACAAACATCCAAAGCCATTTAGACAAACACACAAGTACACAAACATTGACTGGCATGTATATATGCAAAGTGGGTGTGTGTGTGTGTACATACATTCCTGCGTGCGTGCCTTCAGATGTGTCCCTTTGTATATATTTGCATTGCACCAAGGTGATATTAACTACTAATTATTTTCAAGGGACGATTTACAATAAATAACCTGTTACTGTCATGTTTGTGACAAAGCACTTTATCGGAATTTATGCAGGTTGTGGGGCAATATTCCACAGCTCCAAATTTGCAGCCGAATTGGATGCGAGATGAAAAATAAAAGCCATACCACATAAAGAAGCCACTGAGGACACATCGTTAGATATAGCAGACGTGAGAAAACAAAAGCAGACCCACAATGAACTTGAATGCACTGCAGCCTATCTACAGAATCATTTTTTTTTATTGGTTTGTAATCTGTTGTTTATTCCTATTAGGCTAATTGAAACTGAGGGACGCTTCAGGGCTCTATGCAGTATACATGAACATGATCTATACTGAACAAAAATATAAATGCAACATGTGAAGTGTTGGTCCCATATTTCATGAACTGAAATAAAATATCCCAGAAATGTTCCATACACACAAAAAGCGTATTTCTCTCACATTTTGTGCACAAATGTGTTTACATCCCTGTTAGTGAGCATGTCACCTTTACCAAGATAATCCATCCACCTGACAGCATCACTGCACAACTATTTTCAGGTCTCTCCAGAGATGTTCGCCCGGGTTCCTGTCCGGGCTCTGGCTGGGCCACTCAAGGACATTCAGAGACTTGTCCAGAAGCCACTCCTGTGTTGTCTTGGCTGTCTGCTTAGGGTTGTTGTCCTGTTGGAAGGTGAACCTTCACCCCAGTCTGAGGTCCCGAGTGGTCTGGAGCAGGTTTTCATCAAGGATCTCTCTGTACTTTGCTCCCTTCATCTTTCCCTCGATCCTGACTAGTCTCCCAGTCCCTGCCACTGAAAAACATCCCCACAGCATGATGCTGCCACCACCATGCTTCACCGTAGGGATGGTGCCAGGTTTCCTCCAGACATGATGCTTGGCATTCAGGCCAAGAGTTCAATCTTGATTTGATCAGAACAGAGAATCTTGTTTCTCATGGTCTGAAAGTCCTTTAGGTGCCTTTTGGCGAACACCAAGCGGGCTGTCATGTGCCTTTTACTAAGGAGTGGCTTCCGTCTGGCCACTCTACCATAATGGGCTGATTGCTGCAGAGATGGTTGTCCTTCTGGAAGGTTCTCCCATCTCCATAGAAGAACCCTGGAGCTCTGTCAGAGTGACCATCGGGTTCTTGGTTACCTCTCTGACCAAGGCCCTTCTCCCCCGATTGCTGAGTTTGGCCAGCTCTAGGAAGAGTCTCTTTCCACCACCCTCTCTGCCAAGAACATCATGTTTTCAGTTTTCACCTCCTCCTCAGACCACTCTCAGACAGTCCTAGCAAAAGTCTTGCTTGAGAAATTGCTCATTATTGCTCTTTGCTAAGAAGCTTATTTGATATTGAGATAAAAACGGCTGCATTGGTCCTTTAATTAAAACATGCTGACATGACTCAGAAGTAATGTTAAGTGCAGAGCTCAACACTTCCAGCTTTAACCAGATATGCTTCTCCCCCCAGATAGTCCATGAGCCAGGAGGGTCGGTCGGGCTCACTTGGAGCCGACGATGTCTCATTGTGATTTTTTTTTAAGGTCTATGTCCCTAGAGTTTAAAATGAGTGAAAACAGGGCACCAATGGTAGCTCTTCAAAAATAAGTGATTCAGCCAGCTTTTTGGGCACATTCTTACCACAATCCTGTGAATAATTCAACATCCTTACATATCTGGCACACCTGGATAATGTGGTTGTGTATTCTACATCACTATCAACATTTTAAGAGATTTTTGGGCACACTACAATTATATTTCATACAGGTATGATTAATATGAAATTGTCCAACAAGACCCCATTGTGTTGTTTAGCAGCCATACTAGAAAAAGGCTTCATGTTGGAATTCTGTGACCTGTTATAGCTGTGTGTCGCAATTTGGTGTATCTAAAAATATACCTGCCCCATTACATGGAATTCTATGGCCAAGCTTCCAACATTCTAATGTCAATTGCACATAATGGGCGATTTGTAAACAATAGTTGTAGCTGATGCGCTCAAAGTTGGTTAAATTATATATCATTTGAAAAGGTACTTTCATGACCTTTCAGAACCACTTGTCAAACAAAGTTTAAAATGTATCAGGGTTCCGTTTTGAAGCCATTTATACAGGTAATTCTTATATGTACCCTAGAGGTCAAAGGTCTTGGCCATGTTCTGTTATAATCTCCGCCCAGCACAGCCAGAAGAGGACTGGCCACCCCACATAGCCTGGTTCCTCTCTAGGTTTCTTCCTAGGTTTTGGCCTTTCTAGGGAGTTTTTCCTAGCCACTGTGCTTCTACGCCTGCATTGCTTGCTGTTTGGGGTTTTAGGCTGGGTTTCTGTACAGCACTTTGAGATATCAGCTGATGTACGAAGGGCTATATAAATACATTTGATTTGATTTGAAAGGTCAAAGTTCTGTTGACTTGAACTTTCCGAAAATGTGTCTGATGGATAACTGTGAATCGAAGCTTTCCAATTATATATTAAAGGGTATAAGCAAGCAACAATGAATGGGATGGAGGGGTGAAAGACAGTGTGATAACACACAGAAAGCTACCATTGCTGCACTGCTATCACACGTTTTCCAACTCTAGGGGCACCATGCTCCAACACACCAATACTGACAAATAGCGACTGTCTCTACCCCCTTCAAACCATGACAAAGGACTTTAGGGCCCAAAGGCACTTGGCGGGTGGTAAAATGAGAAAACCGATAGAGAAGTTACGACCTCTGTTTTATAGACACAGAGAGAAGGCACATAATCCTACCGGGTCAATTATTGAGGTTGTAAAGAGCAATATAAAAGACGCTATGGTGTGCTTTGTGCCCTGGGAAATATTGCTGTGGTAAAAATGTAAAATACAAAATAAATCACAGCTATTATAGGGTGGAGGTGCAACAGAATGGCCAATCCATATCGTAAATAAAAATATGTCTTGTGGGTACAGATTAACCTTCCATAGTCAATGCACACAGATAAATCCAAGGACTGTAGGCTACTATTCGAGATCATGTGCCAAGCAGTTGAATATCTGTGAACAATACTGAAGGAGGGCCTTGAGCCTGAGGTTATGGAAATTTTTCTCTAGAGGGTATAAAATTAAATTTGCTCAATGTATATGGCAATATGGATTTAAGATGGCGCAGTATTGGATGGCAGCTCTTTTGCAAGCTCAAACCCAACTTTGCCATTTTGTGATTATTTTGTTGTTTATTTTTACTCTATTTTCACCAAATGTATCCACTATTATTTCTTACAACTGACAAGAACTCTTGAACATCAGATCGGCAGCTACTTACCCCAAGAGATTAGCTGATGGATTCTCCATTAACCTGGAGGATAGTACAATGGAGTCAGGGAAATCGAGGGTGCCTCTTCATCAACTCCAAGTGGTATGCTAATTCCAGCACCTCTTGGAAAACCTGATGGTCAAACTTCCCGAGGTAGTTTTTAGCTGTATTTGTGACTGCTGTATATAGTCCACCTCAGAACAATTCAAATAACAAGCTGGCAATTGACAAACTATACAAGGTTATAAACAAGCAGGAAAACCTACACCCAGTGGCTGCCTTTCTGGTTGCCAGTGATTTTTAATTTGGCATCAGTAAGATACGTGATAACCAACTTCCATCAACACACCTCCACAATCACAGAATCATAATACACAGGCGCCGACTCCTGCCACATCTGGCAGGGGCTACAGTCCATTACGCAATACGAGGAAGAACCAACTGTGATCTGCCCAACAATGCCTCTTTACAAGACAAACTCAATGCACTTTATACACACTTTGAGAACAACAACATCAAGCTGGGTGTGAGGGCCGTCACCGACCCAAATGATTGGGTGACCTCGCTCACCGAGGCCGACGCGACAAGGATCTTTAAATCAGGTCAACCTGTAAGACCGCGGGCCCTGATGGTATTCCAGGGCGTGTTCTCAGAGCAAGCGTAGGACAGCTGGCAGGTGGAACAGTATAACTTTAGACCGTCCCCTTCCCATACCCGGGCGCGAACCAGGGACCCTCTGAACACATCAACAACAGTCACCCACGAAGCATCGCTCCACAAAAGCCGTGGCCCTTGCAGAGCAAGGGGAACTACTACTTCAAGGTCTCAGAGCAAGTGACGTCACCGATTGAAACGCTATTTAGCGCGAACACCACTAACTAGCTAGCCATTTCACATCCGTTACACTCACCCCCCTTTTGACCTCCTCCTTTTCCGCAGCAACCAGTGATCCGGGTCAACAGCATCAATGTAACCGTATAACTTTAAAACCGTCCCCTCGCCCATACCCGGGCGCGAACCAGGGACCCTCTGCACACATCAACAACAGTCACCCTCGAAGCATCGTTACCCATCGCTCCACAAAAGCCGCGGCCTTTGCAGAGGAAGGGGTACTACTACTTCAAGGTCTCAGAGCAAGTGACGTCACCGATTGAAATGCTATTTAGCGCGAACACCGCAAACTAGCTAGCCATTTCACATCCGTTACACAGGCATATTCACGGTCATTTATAACCTCTCCTTGTCTGTAATACCGTCATGTTTTAAGATGACCACAATCTTTCCTGTTCCTAAGAACTCTAAGGAATCAGGCCACAACGACTACCGCCCTGTAGCACTCATTTCTGTAATCATGAAGTGCTTTGAGAGGCTGGTTATGGCACACATCAACTCTTCCATCACAGCCACCGTAGACCCACTCCAATAGCGCCCCAACAGATCTATAGACGACGCAATCTCAATTGCTCTCCACACTGCCCTCACCCACCTAGGTAAGAGGAGCACATATGTGAGAGTGCTGTTCATTGACTACACCATTGTCCCCTACAAGTTCGTCACCAAGCTTAGGACTCTGGACTTCCTGACGGGCCGACCCCAGGTGGTGAGAATAGACATCACCTCCGCCACGGTGACCCTTAACATGGGCCCCACTGGGGTGTGTGCTTAGTTCCCTCCTGCTCTCCCTGTTCAACAACGACTGTGTGGACATGCGTAACTTGGTAGAATGACAGCTGACGTTTTACATGCTCTTAAACAACTGTGCTATTTTGTTATTTTTTTCACATTGTAACTTATTTTTTAAACTTATTTGTACATAATGTTGCTGCTACAGTCTCTTGTGACCAAAAATAACTTCTGGACATCAGAACAGCTATTACTCAACTCAAACTGGAAGAATAATCTTTCTTTAGCGAGTTCAACACAAAGGATATACTGCTTTCTCGGGAACAGGCCAAAATCCGCGTAATTTGCATGGAGAAAAGAGGTCGGGCTGCATTCTGAGAATTCGTAGGCGAGTGAGTAAACTCCCACTGCCATCCGTTCTATTGGCCAAGATACAATCATTGGAAAACAAAATGGATGACCTACGATCAAGATTATACTACCAACGGGACATTAAAAACTGTAATATCTTATGTTTCACTGAGTCGTGGCTGAACGACAACATGGATAATAGAGCTGGCGGGATTTTCCATGCACCGGCACGACAGAGAAGCTACATCTGGTAAGATGAGGGGTGGGGGGGTGTGTATGTTTGTTAATAAAAGCTGGTGCGTGATATCTAATATTAAAGAGGTCTCAAGGTATTTCTTGCCTGAGGTAGAGCACCTTATCATAAGCTGCAGACCACAATATCTACCAAGAGAATTCTCATCTATATTATTCATAGCCTTCTATTTACTAAGACCGCACTCAACCAGCTGTATAAGGCCAAAAGCAAACAAGAAAATGCTCATCCAGAAGTGCCGCTCCTAGTGGCCGGGGACTTTAATGCAGGCAAACTTAAATCGGTTTTACCTCATTTCTATCAGCATGTCACATGTGCAACCAGAGGAAAAACCACCTTTACTCCACACACAGAGATGCATACAAAGCTCTCCCCCGCCTACCATTTGGCAAATCTGACCATAATTATATCCTTCTGATTCTTTCTTACAAGCAAAAACTAAAGCAGAAAGTACCAGTGACTCGCTCAATATGGAAGTGGTCAGATGACGCGGATGCTACGCTACAGGAATGTTGTGCTAGCACAGACTGGAATATACTCCGGGATTCATCAAATGGCATTGAGGAGTATACCACCTCAGTCATTGGCTTCCTCAATAAGTGCATCGACGACGACGTCCCAAAAGTGACCGCACGTACATATCCCAACCAGAAGCCATGGATTACATGCAGCATCTGCATCGAGCTAAAAGGTTAGAGCTACCGCTGTCAATCAGCGGGACACTAATCAGGATGCTTATAAGAAATACCGCCATGCCCTCAGACGAACCATCAAACAAGCAAAGCGTCAATACAGGATTAAGATTGAATCCTACTACACCGGCTAGTTGAATGTGGCAGGGCTTGAAAACTATTCCAAACTACAAAAGAAAACTGGGCCGAGAGCTGATCAGTGAGGCGAGCCCACCAGACAAGCTTTTATACTCGCTTTGAGGCAAACAACACTGAAGCATGCTTGAGAGCACCAGCTGTTCTGGACGACTGTGTGATAACGCTCTCGGTAGCCGATGTGAGCAAGACCTTTAAACAAGTCAACATTCACAAGGCTGCAGGGCCGGACGGATTACCAGGACGTGTACTCACAGCATGCGCGAACCAACTGGCTAGTGTCTTCACTAACATTTTCAACCTCTCCCTGACTGAGTCTGTAATACCTACATGTTTCAAGCAGACCACCATAGTCCCTGTATCCAAGGAAGCGAAGGTAACCTGTCTAAATGATTAATGTCGGTAGCCATGAAGTGCTTTGAAAGGCAGATCAACAGCTTTGAAAGGCACATCAACAGCATCCTCCCGGATACCCTATACCCTCGCATACCGCCCCAACAGATCCACAGATGATGCACTCTCAATCACACTCGACACTGCCCTTTCCCACCTGGACAAAAGGAACACAGAGTGGGGCGAAAAAGTATTTAGTCAGCCACCAATTGTGCAAGTTCTCCAACTTAAAAAGATGAGGCCTGTAATTTTCATCATAGGTACACTTCAACGATGACAGACAAATTTAGAAAAAAAATCCAGAAAAATCACATTGTAGGATTTTTAATGAATTTATTTGCAAATTATGGTGGAAAATAAATATTTGGTCAATAACAAAAGTTTCTCAATACTTTGTTATATACCCTTTGTTGGCAATGACAGAGGTCAAACGTTTTCTGCAAGTCTTCACAAGGTTTTCACACACTGTTGCTGGTATTTTGGCCCATTCCTCCATGCAGATCTCCTCTAGAGCAGTGATGTTTTGGGGCTGTTGCTGGGCAACACGGACTTTCAACTCCCTCCAAAGATTTTCTATGGGATTGAGATCTGGAGACTGACTAGGCCACTCCAGGACCTTGAAATGCTTCTTACGAAGCACTCCTTCGTTGCCCGGGCGGTGTGTTTAAGATCATTGTCATGCTGAAAGACCCAGCCACGTTTCATCTTCAATGCCCTTGCAGATGGAAGGAGGTTTTCACTCAAAATCTCACGATACATCAGTCGTCCTGGTCCCTTTGCAGACAAACAGCCCCAAAGCATGATGTTTCCACCCTCATGCTTCACAGTAGGTATGGTGTTCTTTGGGTGTAACTCAGGATTCTTTGTCCTCCAAACACGACGAGTTGAGTTTTTACCAAAACGTTCTATTTTGGTTTGATCTGACCAAATGACATTCTCCCAATCTTCTTCTGGATCATCCAAATGCTCTCTAGCAAACTTTTTTGTACTGTCTAGGTTTTTTTTTAGGTTTTTGGGGTTGTTTACTATCTAGGTGTTTTATATGTCTATGGTTGCCTAGATTGGTTCTTAATTAGAGGCAGGTGTGTATCGTCTCTGATTGGGAACCATATCTAGGCAGCCATCTTCTTTGGGTATTTCGTGGGTTATTGTCTTGGTCTATGTCTAGTTGAATGTGTATGCACAGTTATATTATAGCTTCACGTTCGTTTGTTATTTTGTATAGTTTGTTTGTGTTCTTCGTCTTATTAAAGAAGATGCTGCGCCTTGGTCTCCTCCATACGACGAACGTGACAATGACTCAAGTAATTTTTCCAACAATTGTTAACAGACAGATTATTTCACTGTATCACAATTCCAGTGGGTCAGAAGTTTACATACACTAAGTTCACTGTGCCTTTAAACAGCTTGGAAAAATCCAGAAAATGTCATGGCTTTAGAAGCTTGTGATAGGCTAATTTACATAATTTGAGTCAATTGGAGGTGTAGCTGTGGATGTATTTCAACGCCTACCTTCAAACTCCCTGCTTCTTTTCATGGGAAAAATCTAAAGAAATCAGCCAAGACCTCAGAAAAAGAATTGTAGACCTTCACAAATCTGGTTCATCCTGTAGGTACCATGTTCATCAGTACAAACAATAGTATGCAAGTACTATTGCCTGACCAAACGGTGTCTGTATGTAGCCTCGCTATTCCTCTAGCCTCGCTACTGTATATAGCCTGTCTTCTTACTGTTGTTTATTTCTTTACCTACCTATTGTTCAGCTAATACCTTTTTTGCACTATTGGTTAGAGCCTGTAACTATGCATTTCACTGTAAGTTCAACACCTGTTGTATTCAGCGCACGTGACAAATAAACACCATGGTACTGCTCAGGAAGGAGATGCGTTCTGTCTCCTAGAGATGAAGGTACTTTGGTGCGAAAAGTGCAAATCAATCCCAGAACAAAAGTGAAGGACCTTGTGAAGATGCGGGAGGAAACCGGTAAAGAAACCGCCATAGAAAAGACAGACTACGGTTTGCAACTGCACATGGGGACAAAGATCGTACTTTTTGGAGAAATGTCCTCTGGTCTGATGAAACAAAAATAGAACTGTTATGCCAAAATGACCACTGTTATGTTTGGAGAAAAAAGGGGGGGCTTGCAAGCCGAAGAACAACATCCCAACTTTGAAACACGGGGTGGCAGCATCATGTTGTGGGGGTGCTTTGCTGCAGGCGGGACTGGTGCACTTCACAACATAGATGGCATCATGAGGCAGGAAAATTTCTGTGGATATATTGAAACAAAATCAAGACATCAGTCAGGAAGTTAAAGCTTGGTCACAAATGGGTCTTCCAAATGAACAATGACCCCAAGCATACTTCCAAAGTTGTGGCAAAATGGCTTAAGGACAACAAAGTCAAGGTATTGGAGTGGCCATCACAAAGCCCTGACCTCAATCCTATAGAACATTTGTGGGGAGAACTGCAAAAGCGTGTGAGAGCAAGGACGCATACAAACCTGACTCAGTTACACCAGCTCTGTCAGGAGGAATGGGCCAACATTCACGTAACTTATTGTGGGACGCTTGTGGAAAATTGTTTTACCCAAGTTAAACAATTTAAAGGCAATGCTACCAAATACTAATTGAGTGTACGTAAACTTCTGACCCACTGGGAATGTGATGAAAGAAATAAAAAAGTTTAAATCATTCTCTACTATTATTCTGACATTTCACATTCTTAAAATAAAGTGGGGATCCTAACTGACCTAAGATGGGAATTTTTACTAGGATTAAATTTCAGGAATTGTGAAAAACTGAGTTTAATTGTACTTGGCTGAGGTGTATGTAAACTTCCGACTTCAACTGAACCTCCATCACTCCAGTATCCCTGCACATTTAAATATGGTTTTGAATTTGACTTTTTAAATATTTTCTGCATATAGTATGTTTACTTACCTAATTGTGTATTTCATTCTTTCTAGTGTCTTTTTTTCTAGTAATACATTTTAATTGATTATTGCATTTTGAGTTTAAGAAAGGCATTTCACTTTACTTGTGCATGTGACATTAAAACTTGAAACAACTCTAACAATGTGGAGCTTTTGGGCGTCTCACATTCAGTGCTATCATTCACAAATCCATGTCCAGCACATAAAACACACATCATGGGATTGAATTATGACTTCACATGGCCACATCACTGCATCACACAAACAGCCATAAATTAAGATGGCGTGCTCACACTTTGGGGCGAATTTACTGTCACATGATTAAGAGGGCCTCCGAGTGGGGCCAGGCACAGCAAATAAGAGAAAAGACAACCAAACATTGCCACCTTTTTGAGTTATGAGTGACTGCTCAAGCCCTGGCAACCTGCCTGTCAGAATACCAAGACACAGAACAGGATTGTGGGTGTATTGTTTGTGACATTTGAATTTCATTGACAACTATATCCCCTCTTCTTTACTGTGTAGCTCTGATTCTCATTATTTTTAACCATTGTCATGGCCTGACATCTGTGTGTACAGTGAGGTGGTATGGAGGAAGACCTTACAAGGGACAGCCATCACAGAAAGAGATGTCATCTATGACCAGGGCCTCAGAGGGGTTACTGTCACCAGAGAGCTCTCCTAGTCTATTGTTTCCCAACCCTAGTCATAGAGTACCCCTAACAGTAAACATTTTCATTGTAGCCCTGGCCAAGCACGCCTGTTTCAACTTGTCAACTAATCATCAAGCCCTCAATGAGTTGAGGGCTACAATAAAAATGTGTACTGTAGGGGGTATGCTAGGACCAGGATTGGGAAACACTGCCCTAGGATGTGTGTGTGTGTGTGCGCATGTGTTTGGTTAATAGTGCAATTAGTTGAGGCGTCTTAGGACGGTATTCATCTGACCAACCCTCTTTGGTCTCTGTCATGGCTAATGCCTCAGCTGTTCTGGTCCACAGGCTATATTTTCCACGTTGGAGTTTACAACTAATGTGATTAGGACTGATTTATGACTGTATGAATCAGTGGCTTGTGACACACTGGCCAGCATATGCTATGACTCAACATTTCACAATTCTGTCAACAAGAGACTAAACTGATGCATATTGCATATAAACCTAATTTTGATGGGCAGATTCCATCCCAAGTCACTGCATCAATACAAAGCTACCATCTTATCCTCTGACATGTATGATCGGAACATGTGTTTGTGTCTCAAAGTGAAACTGAATGTCAGCATACATGCAGTTGACCTCTATTGCGTAAATTCTTCAGCCATTTTGTGGGATGTAGGCCCAGTAGCAGATGACCGGATGATGAGAACCGGCCTGTATCTGTAGAACAGCAGCAGGTTTCAGTAGAGTAGAGTAGCATCTAGTTTGGTCAGAACCATCTATCTTGCCCATTAAGTGTGTATCTCTGCTCTACACTAAACCTGACAGCTTTATTTTATCTTTATTTAACTAGGCAAGTCAGTTAAGAACAAATTCTTATTTTCAATGACGGCCTAGGAACAGTGGCAGAACGACAGATTTGTCAGCTCGGGGGTTTGAACTCCAACGTTTGAACTCCAAGTCCAGCGCTCTAACCACTAGGCTACCCTGCCGCCCCGTGGGTCAATAATGACCATGCAGGCCAAAAACAAACAGAGATGAGATAGTTAGCTGTTGATCTGTGATGTCTGCAATACCTTGGATGGCTGCATGTATAACATACCAAACTATACAGTCACTAAGCGTACGGTTTGGGATTGTGAATGCCAGGTGAATACTGCAGGTTGATATTGACCTGGAATTGGTGAGCACTGGTGAAAGGTATCACTGTCCGTAGCCATGTGTGTGTCTGTGGTTCTGACTTGTTCCACACTGGGTGGCTCCACCCTGGGTATTTTCTATTCCAGACCTATACACCACTCACTGCCCACACATAGTAATAGGTCACCTATATAGGGGAGGAGACATGGCATGTCAGTGTCATAGTTGGACAAACTGGCTATGAACCTAATCTGTTTATTTTACCTTTATTTAACCAGGTAGGCAAGTCGAGAACAAGTTCTCATTAACAACTGCGACCTGGCCAAGAAGCAAAGCAGTGCGACACAGAGTTGATCATGGAATAAACAAACATTAAAAAAGCCTATATACAGTGTGTGCAAATGAGGTAGGATAAGGGAGGTAAGGCAATAAATAGGCCATAGTAAATACTGGAGTGATGGATCTGCAGAAGAGCAAGTATAGATACTGGGGTGCAAAGGAGCAAAATAAATAACAGTATGGGGATGAGGTAGTTGGATGGGCTATTTACAAATGGGCTATGTACAGGTACAGTTGTAGCGGTATTTATTAGAGAGGGGTAAAGAAAGCTTTTGTTCGGGCGCCAGGCAGGTATTAACCATGCCGAAAGGAAAATAGTAGAATAGAGAGAACCACTACCAGACCCACACACATCAGCAGAAGAGACTGCCTAGAGTGTAGCCTGTTTACCAGATAGCCAGTGGAGAGAAAAGAGAATACGCACCATATAAAACCCACATCACAGCACAGGGGTAACCCAAACAAGAATACCTCATACAATAATACTAATACTAATAATGGCATAGCAATTCAACAGCAACTTCATACAAGAACGAACCCAGTCATCAACATAGGATTTGCAATAATCTGTATTATTTTCTAGTGGATGAGTGCAGAGGGTATGAATGTGGGGGGGGGTGTTCATCAACACAACAAAGGCCTTAAAAATGTCCAGTCTTCTCGGCCACATGTCATTAGTACATCTCAATACAGTTCACATAACAATACACAATTTGCAAGCAACCTCCGTTTTAACTGAAATGTCCAAATACTTCTGACAGGGCAATAATAGTCCAGCTCTAATGAACTTCAATAGGAAGTGCATTGGAAAAATAGAGAGTCTGTTGCAGGGTAAAGCACTGGAACGATAGAGGGAAGAGAAAAAGAGAAAAAGAGAGATCTTAGCTGTGGTCTTCAGGCATGCAGGTGTACTGTCTGACTTTCCGATGGTTTGAATGTTAAAGCTTCGCAACAATGTTGCTACTAATCCATGCGATCCATAACGGGCGCGGTCCCAAACGAAAACAACCACGACCTAGAGCGATTACACCGATGATGGAGTTAAACACTCTATAAACTACACACGCTGAAAACAAACAAAACTTCTGCAGCACAGCACACACAATCAAACTGTCGCGCCACCAAAGAGCCCCTCCCCAAAGAGCTGAACGAGCTCTCTTTATTTTCTCCTTCCTTACTGCTCATGCGCTCTTAAAGTGGCAGTGCACGGTGAAGGCTCCGTGCAGATTTCGCCACACACCTCCCCCCATGAAAAAACAATGCCTGTAGAAACAGAGAGGATGCAGGCTTTGACAGGTTCATGTTCCTGCTACACAGAACCAGGGAAGTCCTCCTCATCAGAGTCCTCCACGAAGAGGTCCTGCAGGTGTTGCTTTTGCCTGCGATCCAGCTCTTCTGCCGTAGGGTAGCAGGGCTTTAGGTCAACAACATGCACTGTCCTGACATCTTCCCCAGTGTCCTCCAAACAGACCAAGTAGTTCACTGGTCCCAACTGCTGCACTACACGGTATGGACCTTTCCATCTCGAAGCTAGCTTGGCAGTGAACTTCTTAGATGCCTTTGACAGATGATGTGAACGTACCCAGACACGAGACTGGGGTGGAAAACACACGTCTCGTCTATGTTTGTCATAGTTTCTCAGCTGTCGTTGTTTGGCTTTGGTTTTGCTGGCCTCCACTCTGGCTAGCAAGGTGTGATGGTGTTGTACGGCATCAAACGCTGGGCAGTCAGGTGAAACATTCAAACTTTGCAAGACCCTGTCCATCGGACCTTTTAGGGGTCTTCCCAGATGGAGTTCGGCAGGAGTGACCCCAGAGGTCTCCTGCACGGCAGAGTTCAGTGCAAAGCGAAATTCTGGAAGATGCTGATCCCACCTTGTGTGCTGATCCCCCACAAATGAAGCAATCATCCCCTTCAGGGTTCGGTTTACCCTCTCGGTCAGGTTGGTCTGAGGATGGTAGGCTGTGGTCAGCTTGGCAATTACACCCCAGTAGGTACAGAGCTCTTTGTATATTCCTGATATGAACTGCGGACCTCGGTCAGAGAGGATTTGGTCCGGAATTCCGAATCTGGTAAAAACCTCCCTTCGCAGAATTAGAGCAATGGCTGATGCAGTGGCTTTGCGGAGGGGAAACAACTCCACCCAGTGTGTGTAGTAGTCCACTACCACCAATAAAAATTCATTCCGTTTCCCCTGGCTGGGAGGAAAATGTCCCATGAGGTCAATTCCCAACATTTCATTTGGATGGTTCACCACGGTCTGCTGCATTTTCCCGGCAGGTCTGCCAATGTCTGGTTTGTATTTCTGGCAGACTTCACACTGCTGTACAAACTTCCGGGTATCAATCCACATGCCTGGCCAGTAAACCACCTCTTGTAGTCTTCGATAAGTTTTAAAAACTCCAAGATGGCCACTCGTGGGATTGGCATGATAAGCTTGGATTATCTGGTCACTCAATGTAGAGGGAATGAAGATGTGATAATGGGTGCTGTGTATTCCATCTCCTCTTGGAGTTTTTCGATACACTTTATCCTGAATTATGCTATACTTATCACTGAAGCGACTCTTGGAGTCTTCAGACAGACTCTTGTGGATCACCATGATGGCAGCATCTTTCTGCTGTGCTCTCCATACACTCTCATCATCCAGAGGAAAGGAATCATCCAGACATTTAGCGGTAGTATAGGTACTGCACAAGGGAGGACAAACATTGGCAGTCTCTGTAATCCGAGAAAGGGCATCTGGTACAACGTTCAGTTTTCCTTTGCGATACTCAATGATGAAGTCAAACTTCTGCAGTCTGATAGACCAGCGAATAAGACGGCTGTTGGTCTTGCCTGATGCCAGAACCCACTGCAGAGCAGCGTGGTCTGTGACAACGGTGAAGATCTTTGCCTCCAAGTAGTAGCTCCATTTCTCCAAAGCCCAGACCACAGCGAGGCACTCCCTTTCAGTCGTTGAATAATTCCTCTCGGCTGAATTAAGGGTGCGACTTGCATAGGCAAGAACTTCTTCTGTTCCAAGTCCTGTTTGTTGAGCCAAGACTGCTCCAAGTCCTGTTTGACTTGCATCCGTGTACACAATGAAATGAGCATTCAGGTTAGGATGTCCAAGCACTGGAGGAGTAATTAGACTGTTTTTGAGTGCTTCAAATGCACCTTGGCATGCAGGGGTCCATTGGAATTTCACACCTTTCTTCTCAAGGTGGTTGAGGGGTTCGGCTACCTTTGAAAAGTCAGGCACAAACCTGTGGTACCATCCAGCCATACCCAGAAACCGCTGAACAGCCTTGAGGGATGTGGGAATTGGGAATTCCTGCACGGCTGCAACTTTGGCTGGATCTGCATGGATACCTTCAGCATTAACCACATGACTAAGGAACTTGAGTTCTGGCAGACAGAAACGACACTTCTTCAAGTTCAAGGTCAAACCTGCAGCCTTTAGTCTGTCGAAGACGGACTGAATGTCTTGCAGATGATCCGCAACAGAGGAGGAGTAGATTATGATGTCATCCAGATAAACAAGACAATTTCTACCCCTCAGAGCTCCCAGGACAGTCTCCATCAACCTTTGGAATGTTGCTGGAGCATTCTTCAAACCAAAAGGCATGACTTTGAAGGAGTACAAACCAGCAGGGGTGACAAAGGCAGTCTTGTCTTGACTAGCGTGATCCATTGACACCTGCCAATAGCCACTGTTCAGATCCAGATTACTAAAGATGGATGCTCCTGCCAGAGATTCCAGTATGTCATTTATGTTTGGTAGAGGGTAGGCATCACTTTCTGTTATGGCATTCGGCTTCCTGTAGTCCACACAGAATCGATATCCACCATCTTTCTTAGGAATCAGGACAACCGGAAAAGCCCATCCGGAAAAAGAAGGTTCCACAATTCCATTCTCCAACATGCTTTTGAGCTGTTCATTGAGAATGGCCAGTTTGGCGGGGGACAGCCTGTAGGGACGCTGCTTAATGGGGACCTCATGTCGGGTATAGATTTTGTGTTTGAAGACGGTTGTACGGCCGAGTGTAAGAGTACAGACCTCATTGTTCACGTCCAACATCTGGGATAGCTGCCACCTTTCATCATCCGACACACATGCCTGTTCCACCGCTTGTTTGATGTAGAAATCAGCATCAGGTTTGCTTTTGCTCTCGGATAGAATCGGGGGTACGGCGGTAATCAGGGTGATAGTTGGGTTCTCAGACTTCACTGGTGGAACATGTTTTTGTCTTTGTCTCTTTATATTTTCTCTGTCTCTGACTTGACCTTGTCCGGACTCTGCATAATGTAGCAGGCTCCAACCTGAAATCAGTGCATTACCGGGTTGAAATGGATGAGGCTGAGAATAGTCAGAGTGCAGCCGATAGGAGGGTTCGGACATCGAGATGGTCAGTGCACTGAAGAACAGGAAGTCTAGGCCAAGGACTACAGCAAATGCAAGGCTTGAATCTGCAAGAATTGCCACAGGAAGGTTAATAGTCTCACCATGCAGTTGTATTATTATACTAATCCAGCCCAAGGGAGTGGTAGGTTCTCCATTGGCCAAGTACAATGGTCCCTCCTCCCATGTTAGTAGCTCCTCATGAGGTAATGCCATGTTCTGCCACAGGGCCTCTTGCATCAGGGTGTAAGATGCCCCTGTGTCGATTATGGCCTTCCCTCTCCAGTTCCTAACAGTCAGAGGAACCAATAGTTGTTGCGGAATAGGAATAAGACCGCTAGCTGTGCTGTCTAAAGGCTTCATGGTGGGCATTCAGGCTGACCCAATTGTATGCAAGCCACCACGCCTGTCTAGACTTTCAGTCTTCGGTCCTTTCCAACCTTTTCCAGAATCCTGACGCTGGACATAGAGTGGGCAAGAATCTGGAGGATGTTGGACTTTACACCTCCAACACATAACTGGACTTTTGTCCTGGATCTTGGGTACAAATATCTGAGACGGTTTAGCCCCAGGAAAGTTATTGGTATACTGGGATGAGGGAACCGGGTTTTTAGTTTGGAGGTGGCGCTTCCAGTCCTTCTCAAACTGAGTCCCAAGACGCACCAGATCATCCACATTTTGCACACGTTCTCGAAGTTGACTAGCAAGGCGGGGAACCATGTTCTTAAAAAGGAGTTTGACCATCTCCTGCTCAGTAATGTCAGCCTTCCATCTCCTACATAGAACTCGATTGGAGAAGGCAAAGTCCCGTATTGGCTCTGCTTCACCCTGGACTCTGTTACGAACACGTTCCGCCAGTTCATCCCCATAGTCCTCTGAGAGGAAGGCTAAGAGGAATATTTTTTGAAACTCCTCCCAGGTTGACACATGTTCACGGGCTATCTCCCACCAGTCTCTTGCTGTACCATGGAGAACACTGCGGAGGGTGGCAAGAACCTCCAAGTCAGTAAGGGGCCGGATAGAAAGAAAATCATTACACTTAGATAAGAAAAACAGTGGATCAACATCATCTTCTGGGCTGCCAAAAGTGGGGAAAAGTAGTTTGATAGGGAGGGAGCGCTCTAGACGAGGCATGACAGTGGCAGCGGGAGTTCTGTTGTTTAACAGTATCTTCAGAGGCGTTTTTGTAGTACTACCTGTTCCTATTACCTTACTGGCCAAGCCAGTGGCAGAGGTAAAACCTGAGGGAGGTGCAGAAGATTTGTCCAGAAGAGAAAAGCACTGCATTACCTCCTGGTGCAGCCCTTCCAGTTGAAGGTCTGTGGCCTTCTGTGCTTTTTCCATCTCATTAACGGTGTCCTTAACGATCAAAAATCGTAGTTCCCCTGTGAGAGTGTTCTTCATGTCCTCCATAACTTCCTTCAGATAAGAACACACTCCCTTCACAACAGAGGCTGACTCCTCTGCTCTCTGTTTTTGTTCCTCCTCAAGATAGATTATGACTTGATAATGGTTAGTTTCCATTTGTGTTTTGAACCAGTGCAGTTTTCCTTGAATATCCTGCTTCAGAGAATCTTGTAAATATTTCTGTCTCTGAACAATTTGTTGTTGGTTTTCCTCCATTTGACAGGGAAGGTAATCCAACCTGCGCTGCACATCTGTCTGATGAGCCTCCACACATTCACTGAGTTTGCGAATGGCGTTCTCCTGCATTGTCAAACTATGATTGATGTGTATCCATTGATGTTCCAGTTGTCCAGGGATCACAGAGACACCTCTCCCAGTCTCTCTGGACACGGTAACCGGAAGGGTTTGAGGGGAGGGTAATGGTGGAGATGTTATAGGTGAGCCAGAAACCTGGGGATTAGAGTCAGTGCTATCCAACTCCATTAGTTCATCAAGCCCTTCCACATTGAAAGAATCCCGAACATGATTACCATCAGGTGTGTCTACATTGACACAGTATGGGGTTCCAACAACAGACATGATTCAACCTTGTGTGGATGGTGTCATGGGTGTTTCTCTTCAAGTCCCTGTTCGGGCGCCAATTCTGTAGCGGTATTTATTAGAGAGGGGTAAAGAAAGCTTTTGTTCGGGCGCCAGGCAGGTATTAACCATGCCGAAAGGAAAAGAGTAGAATAGAGAGAACCACTACCAGACCCACACACATCAGCAGAAGAGACTGCCTAGAGTGTAGCCTGTTTACCAGATAGCCAGTGGAGAGAAAAGAGAATACGCACCATATAAAACCCACATCACAGCACAGGGGTAACCCAAACAAGAATACCTCATACAATAATACTAATACTAATAATGGCATAGCAATTCAACAGCAACTTCATACAAGAACGAACCCAGTCATCAACATAGGATTTGCAATAATCTGTATTATTTTCTAGTGGATGAGTGCAGAGGGTATGAATGTGGGGGGGGGGTGTTCATCGACACAACAAAGGCCTTAAAAATGTCCAGTCTTCTCGGCCACATGTCATTAGTACATCTCAATACAGTTCACATAACAATGCACAATTTGCAAGCAACCTCCCTTTTAACTGAAATGTCCAAATACTTCTGACAGGGCAATAATAGTCCAGCTCTAATGAACTTCAATAGGAAGTGCATTGGAAAAATAGAGAGTCTGTTGCAGGGTAAAGCACTGGAACGATAGAGGGAAGAGAAAAAGAGAAAAAGAGAGATCTTAGCTGTGGTCTTCAGGCATGCAGGTGTACTGTCTGACTTTCCGATGGTTTGAATGTTAAAGCTTCGCAACAATGTTGCTACTAATCCATGCGATCCATAACGGGCGCGGTCCCAAACGAAAACAACCACGACCTAGAGCGATTACACCGATGATGGAGTTAAACACTCTATAAACTACACACGCTGAAAACAAACAAAACTTCTGCAGCACAGCACACACAATCAAACTGTCGCGCCACCAAAGAGCCCCTCCCCAAAGAGCTGAACGAGCTCTCTTTATTTTCTCCTTCCTTACTGCTCATGCGCTCTTAAAGTGGCAGTGCACGGTGAAGGCTCCTTGCAGATTTCGCCACACAGTGATCTGTGAGATGCTCTGACAGTTGGTGCTTAAAGTTAGTGAGGGCGATATACGTCTCCAGCTTCAGTGATTTTTGCAGTTCGTTCGTCATTGGTAGCAGAGAACTGGAAGGAAAGAAGGATGAAAGAGGAAATGGCTTTGGGGGTGACCAGTGAAATACAGTGCCTTGCGAAAGTATTCGGCCCCCTTGAACATTGCGACCTTTTGCCACATTTCAGGCTTCAAACATAAATATATAAAACTGTATTTTTTTGTGAAGAATCAACAACAAGTGGGACACAATCATGAAGTGGAACGACATTTATTGGATATTTCAAACTTTTTTAACAAATCAAAAACTGAAAAATTGGGCGTGCAAAATTATTCAGCCCCCTTAAGTTAATACTTTGTAGCGCCACCTTTTGCTGCGATTACAGCTGTAAGTTGCTTGGGGTATGTCTATTAGTTTTACACATCGAGAGACTGAAATGTTTTCCCATTCCTCCTTGCAAAACAGCTCGAGCTCAGTGAGGTTGGATGGAGAGCATTTGTGAACAGCAGTTTTCAGTTCTTTCCACAGATTCTCGATTGGATTCAGGTCTGGACTTTGACTTGGCCATTCTAACACCTGGATATGTTTATTTTTGAACCATTCCATTGTAGATTTTGCTTTATGTTTTGGATCATTGTCTTGTTGGAAGACAAATCTCCGTCCCAGTCTCAGGTCTTTTGCAGACTCCATCAGGTTTTCTTCCAGAATGGTCCTGTATTTGGCTCCATCCATCTTCCCATCAATTTTAACCATCTTCCCTGTCCCTGCTGAAGAAAAGCAGGCCCAAACCATGATGCTGCCACCACCATGTTTGACAGTGGGGATGGTGTGTTCAGCTGTGTTGCTTTTACGCCTAACATAACGTTTTGCATTGTTGCCAAAAAGTTCAATTTTGGTTTCATCTGACCAGAGTACCTTCTTCCACATGTTTGGTGTGTCTCCCAGGTGGCTTGTGGCAAACTTTAAACGACACTTTTTATGGATATCTTTAAGAAATGGCTTTCTTCTTGCCACTCTTCCATAAAGGCCAGATTTGTGCAATATACGACTGATTGTTGTCCTATGGACAGAGTCTCCCACCTCAGCTGTAGATCTCTGCAGTTCATCCAGAGTGATCATGGGCCTCTTGGCTGCATCTCTGATCAGTCTTCTCCTTATATCAGCTGAAAGTTGAGGGACGGCCAGGTCTTGGTAGATTTGCAGTGGTCTGATACTCCTTCCATTTCAATATTATCGCTTACACAGTGCTCCTTGGGATGTTTAAAGCTTGGGAAATCTTTTTGTATCCAAATCCGGCTTTAAACTTCTTCACAACAGTATCTCGGACCTGCCTGGTGTGTTCCTTGTTCTTCATGATGCTCTCTGCGCTTTTATCGGACCTCTGAGACTATCACAGTGCAGGTGCATTTATACGGAGACTTGATTACACACAGGTGGATTGTATTTATCATCATTAGTCATTTAGGTCAACATTGGATCATTCAGAGATCCTCACTGAACTTCTGGAGAGAGTTTGCTGCACTGAAAGTAAAGGGGCTGAATAATTTTGCACGCCCAATTTTTCAGTTTTTGATTTGTTAAAAAAGTTTGAAATATCCAATAAATGTCGTTCCACTTCATGATTGTGTCCCACTTGTTGTTGATTCCTCACAAAAAAATACAGTTTTATATATTTATGTTTGAAGCCTGAAATGTGGCAAAAGGTCGCAAAGTTCAAGGGGGCCGAATACTTTCGCAAGGCACTGTATACCTGCTGGAGTGCGTGCTACGGGTGGGTGCTGCTATGGTGACCAGTGAGCTGAGATAAGGCGGGAATTTACCTAGCAAAGGCTTATAGATGACCTGGAGCCAGTGGGTTTGGCGACGAATATGAAGCGAGGGCCAGCCAACGCGAGCATACAGGTCGCAGTGGTGGGTAGTGTATTGGGCTTTGGTGACAAAACGGATGGCTCTGTGATAGCAAATTGGATGCAGTCTGAGTAGAGTGTTGGATGCTATTTTGTAAATGACATCGCCAAAGCCAAGGATCGGTAGGATGGTCAGTTTTACGAGGGTGTTTTGCAGCATGAGTTAAGGATGCTTTGTTGCGAAATAGAAAGCCGATTCTAGATTAAATTTTGGATTTGCGATGCTTAATGTGAGTCTGGAAGGAGAGATTACAGTCTAACCAGATGTAACAGTTTAACTTTTGTCCATCCCCTCGCCTCTACCCGGGCTCGAACCAGGGACGCTCTGCACACATAGACAACTGACACCCACAAAAGCCGTGACACTTGCAAAGCAAGGGGAACAACTACTTCAGGTCTTAGAGTGAATGACGTCACCGACTGAAACGCTATTAGCGTGCACCACCGCTAACTAGCCAGCCATTTCACATCGGTTACACAGACACCTAGGTATTTATAGTTGTCCACATATTCTAAATCAGAACCGTCCAGAGTAGGGATGCTGGTGTCGTGTCTTTGGCTATGCCGGATTAAGTGATAGGAAATGCTATTCTATAAAAGACTTTCTCCGTAATTAATATTACCTGATTGAGCTAATCATGTAAATGTAATTAACGAGAGTCGGGGCATCACAAAATAATATTTATAGAGCTGTTATCTTCCGAATAAACTCTTAAAGACCCAGTAATATCAATCAATAGCAGTCAATATTAATCGTCACCTTAATTCAGCCTCATCTCAAAGTTGTAAATTCTTAGTTATCTGCACGAACCCTGGCTAACAAGTTGAATCAGCAATACAACATTGGGTTTAATTATTTATTTACTAAATACCTAACTAATCACACAGAATTATATATACAAAGAATGAATCATACCTTGATTACAAATTACGTCATTAAGGAAAACGTCCCTAGCGGGCAGAACAGATATGACAGCTGGTTACACAAAAGAAAAGGGGCTGGGTTTGAGTGAAAGAGCGGGAAGACTGAGGGACAAAGGGAGAAGCTGTGCTATCGTAAATACAGTATCTTATGCATTCTAAATGACCGCCCATTTGGAAAAGGAAATGCAATAATGCAATATTTACTCTGAGCTGCGGTAGTTTGGTGGTAGTTGGAAGGCTGTGTTGCCAAACCGTGTAATTTGTCCTTTGAAGAATGTCTCTGGTGGTCAATTGGATACGTTGTAGTAACATCTTTGTGTGGTAGACGGGATACTCTGTCTGTTCTTTCCTAGCCCGCGTTTGCAGCTGCTGTGGCTAACTCAACGGCTAGGAGGTATCACTTCTGTAGCGAATAAGAATTCATACCATTCGCAACCAAAGCTCACGCTGAGGTTGGCTTAGTTGACATGTTAGTCCTTTTAACGCAGAGGCTGCAGACCTCACGTACTTGGAACAGGAGGTTATATTGTTGTCAATGGCTTATATAGTGGAGGGAGAAGGGCGTGTTTCACAGTCTACAGCCCATGTCTCTTCACAGGTGCAGGTCACTGATTGAGCAGAGCCCTCACCTTATGAACCCAAATCTCTCATTTGGAAGCTAAAATTACATTTAATCTTTTCACCAATGATTTTATATTCAAACATTTAAATTGAACAACAATTCCATGTGAATCCGAAAACTCTGATGTGTAGACTTTCCACTGTAGAGTTTGTCATCCTATCATCGATGAGAATGTCTCAGATGACAACCGAACTGACATCATATTCATTAAGTACCACTGCATATGTTCAATTGGTAGGATTACCAAAATATTGTTCATTTCCCCCCACCTTCTGATGTTCCCAGAATCTCTATGTTAACCAAGGGATTTTCAAATGTCACATCAATAGAGAGAGGAAAAAGGGGGGAAAGAGGGATTTATGACTGTCATAAACCTACCCCCGGGCCAAAGTCATGACACTGGACAGGTGGGCAGCGATCGGTTGAAGAGCATGCATTTAGTTTTACTTGCATTTAAGAGTAGTTGGAGGCCACAGAATGAAGAAGAAATTCATCTGGAGGTTAGTTAGCACAGTGTCCAAACAAGGGCCAGAAGTACACAGAATGGTGACGTCTGCGTAGAGGTGGATCAGAGAATCACCAGCAGCAAGAGCAACGTCATTGATGTATACAGAGAAAAGAGTCGGCCCGAGAATTGAACCCTGTGGCACCCCTATAGAGACTGCCAGAGTTCCGGACAACAGTCCCTCCGATTTGACACACTGAACTCTATCTGAGAAGTAGTTGGTGAACCAGGGGAGGCAGTCATTTGAGAAACCAAGGCTGTTGAGTCTGCCAATAAGAATATGGTGATTGACAGTCGAAAGCCTTGGCCAGGTCGATGAATACAGCTGCACAATATTGTCTCGTATTGACCGTGGCAGCTTTCCAATCTTTGGGGATCTAAGACAATACGAAATAGAGGTTGAACAGGCTGGTAATAGGGGTTGCATTTGTAGGGGTCCAGATTTTGCAGGTCATTCAGAACATCAACTATCTGGATGAAGGAGAAATGGGGGAGGCATGGGCAAGTTGCTGTGGGGGGTGCAGGGCTGTTGACCGGGGTAGGGGTAGCCAGGTGGAAAGCATGGCCAGCCGTAGAAAAATGCTTTTGGAAATTCTCAATTATCACGGATTTATCAGTGGTGACAGTGTTTCCTATCCTCAGTACAGTGGGCAGCTGGGAGGAGGTGTTCTTATTCTCCATGGACTTTACAGTGTCCCAGAACTTTTTGGAGTTTGTTCTACAGGATGCACATTTATGTTTGAAAAAGCTAGTCTTTGCTTTCCTAACTGCCTGTGTATATTGGTTCCTAACTTCCCTGAAAAGTTGTATATTGCGGGGGCTATTCAATGCTAATGCAGTACGCCACAGGATGTTTTTGTGCTGGTCAAGGGCAGTCAGGTCTGGAGTGAACCAATCTGTTCCTTGTTCTACATTTTTTGAATGGGGCATGCTTATTTAAGCTTGTGAGGAAGGGCACTTTTAAAGAATAACCAGGCATCCTCTGACAAAATTAGGTCAATATCCTTCCAGGATAACCGGGCCAGGTCGATTAGAAAGGCATGCTCGCTGAAGTGTTTTAGTGTTGGTCGTTTGAACGCAGACCCATTACGGACACAGGCAATGAGGAAGTGATCGCTGAGATCCTGGTTGAAGACAGCAGAGGTGTATTTGGAGGGATGGTTGGTTAGGATGATATCTATGAGGGTGCCCGATTTGGGGTTGTACCTGGTATGTTCAATGATAATTTGTGTGAGATTGAGGGCATCAGGCTTAGATTGTAGGATGGCCGGGGTGTTAATTATGTCAAAGATGGGGGGAAATCAATTCATATGGTGTCTAGGGCACAGCTTGGGGCAGGAGGTGGTCTATAGCAAGCGGCAAATGGTGAGAGACTTGCGTCTGGAAAGGTTGATTTTTAAAAGTTGAAGCTCAAATTGTTTGGGCACAGACCTGGATACTAAAACAGAACTCTGCAGGCTAACTCCGCACCCTTTGGCAGTTCTATCTTGGTGGAAAATGTTATAGTTAGGGATGGAAATGTGAGGGTTTTGGTGGTCTTCCTAAGCCAGGATTCAGACATGGCTAGGACATCCAGGTTGGCAGATTGTTTTATTCACTGCTTTAACACAAACTTGGTTGAGGAAGCTTCTAATGTTAACATGCATGAAACCAAAGCTTTTAAGGTTACAGAAGTCAACAAATGAGAGCGCCTGGGGAATGGGAGTGGAGCTAGGCACTGCAGGGCCTGGATTAATCTCTAAATCACCAGAGGAACAGAGGAGGAATAGGATAAGGGTATGGCTAAAAGCTATAAGAACTGGTCGTCTAGTACGTTCAGAACAGATAGTTAAAGGAGCAGGTTTCTGGGCATGGTAGAAAAGGTTCAAGGCATAATGTACAGACAACGGTATGGTGGATGTGAGTACAGTGGAAGTAAACCTATGCATTGAGTGACGATGAGAGAGATATTGTCTCTAGAAACAATTTAAAGCAGGTGAGGTCACCACATGTGTGGGAGGTGGAACTAAAGAGTTAAGGCATATTGAGCAGGGCTAGAGGCTCTACAGTGAAGTAAGGCAATCATTACTAACCAGAACAGCAATGGACAAGGCATATTGACAATAGGGAGAGGCATGCATAGCCGAGTGATCATAGGGGTCCAGTGAGTAGCTTGGCGGGCCGGAGACACGGCTATTCAGACAGCTAGCGAGCCTAGGCTAGCAAGCTAGCTAGCAGAAGGGCCTTAGAGGGAAGTCGTGACGGAAGAAGTCTGTTGTAGCCCCCTCCTGATGTTACGTCGGCAGATCAGTCGACATGGATCAGCAGGGCTCCGTGTGGTAAAAGGGTCCAGGCCAATTGGCAAAATAGGTATAGTGGCCAATGAATTTGTCCGATGGTCTCTTCAGCTAACAGTCCGATATGATCTAGACAGATAGCGGGCCGCGTATAGCAGGCTAGCAGATGGGCATTCAAGGACATCGTGTCAGAGGAGCCAATTGAACAAAAAAACCTTGGGCGGATTACGTCGGTAGTCCAGTCGTGATGGGTCGGCTTGGCTCTGTGTCGGCAGTAAAAGGGGCCCAGGCCATTTGGCAAAATAGTATTGTAGCCCAAGGAGTGGCTGATGGACCTCTTCGGCTAGCCAGGAGATGGGCCTAGCAAAGGCTAGTTCCAGGCTAATTGGTTCTTGCTTCGGGACAGAGACCATAGCCAGGATCGGCCACTTGGATAGCAGCTAGTTAGCTGTGATGATCCAGGTGAAAAGGTTCAGAGCTTGCGGTAGGAATCCGGAGAAAAATAAGTCCGATTTGCTCTGGTTTGAGTCATGCTGTACAGACTGGTGAGAGTTGTCCAGGCTAAAGGCTAGCTGACTACTAGCTAGTAGAGAGTTAGCTGGCTAGCTTCTGTTGGGGGATCCGGTTCAAAAGTTAAGAAAATAGCAGATCCATACCACATTGGGTGAGGTGGATTGCAGGAGTGTATGTTGAAGTTGAGGTTAAGAAAAATATATGCGAAGAAAAAAAAGAGAAGATATATACACGGGACACGAGGACAAAAGACGTCTGACTGTACGCCATCTTGGATAATGGCAGGATTGATTTAGTATTCAAGCAAAGCTCTGTTTTACCCAGCACTTCTTTCAGGGTAGGGACACAGGACTCTTCAAGTAAGCCTGGGCTGCCTCCTCACACAGGCAACAGAAACAAGTAATGAGCTGGAGGTGGGAGAGAAAGGTAGAAAAATGGTTTTAAAAAAACGAGACAGAATCTTATCAAATGTCCAATGTTCTTGAGCGCTTGTGTATTTTGACTAGGCAAATGTTTGCATCATGTTCAAGGACAGCCCATATCATTTTCCAAAGTAGGTTCTTAGAATCTGAACTCGTCATTGCGGTGCCTGATTGGTTGTTGGCGTAGTCTTGTTTGAGTCCAGTAATGTTGAATTCTGTTCATCTGGTTCATCCTGAGTGTGTTTCAGTGCTGGGTAACAGGTCACAGAACCCCTGTTTGAAGCCACATCTAGTGTACTCAGAACCTGTGAGGCTGCGTCCCAAATGGCAACCTATCCCCTGCCTAGTGTATTAGATAGCCCATAGGGCTCTGGTAAAAAAATGTGCACTATAATTGCAGTATACGGTAGTATTTACTGTAGTGTTTTTGAGTACTGTACTATAATGTAGTACTTACTATTCAGTCATTTTTACTGTAGTGTTTTTGCAGACATTACTGTAGTACTTACTATAGTGTTTCATTATCTTTGACATAGAAGGGGAGGAAACCTACAGGAGAAATGTTCCATAGCCATTAGGTAGGTTAGGCTGGTATTTCAGCACTTTTCTATAACCTGTAGGGAACACAATATATGGTCAATATAATATTTTTGACAGAGAGCCATGTTCTCTTCTGCAGTGCTCAATTTAGATGTAAAATCAGGCAAACCGAATGCAGTCTGATTTTCAATATGCTTAGTTGTTTGAAGTGTGTTCTTTCGCTAGGACAGTATCTCTTATTTATGTACACTCAAAGGTGAAGGCTACTTGAGCAGATACTGCACGTTATTAATGCCTACAACAACCAGAAATGACTGAAGCTAAAAATCGAACTTTCATCTATTCACACTATTTAAAATTCACATAGCGGCATCCCATCATAGGTCAATAATCGAGACAGATTATTCTTCATCTTTAATAAATCAAAAGTATACCGTAATCAACAAAAGACAAACGATTAAGACCCTTACAGAAAAAACACCTAAAATTGAACACTTCTCATGTGATGATATGTCACTTGAAGATTCACTGCAAACAAATTGCTTGTTAGAGTCTCTTCAATTTAAATACTTATTATTCAACATGTCCTCACCTGGGATTTGAACTCACAACCTCTTGCTTGACAGCATTCTGAGCTTCCTGCTACACCACCATGTTTGTGTCAAGGACTGATTTACACAATTCCTGACATTTAATCCTTGTAAAAAATTCCCTGTCTTAGGTCAGTTGGGATCACCACTTTATTTTAAGACTGAAGAGTCAGAATAATAGTAGAGAGTGATATATTTCAACTTTTATTTCTTTCATCACATTCCCAGTGGGTCAGAAGTTTACATACACTCAATTAATATTTGGTAGCGTTGCCTTTAAATTATTTTACTTGGGTAAAACATTTTGGGTAGCCTTCCACAAGCTTCCCACAATACATTGGGTGAATTTTGGCCCATTCCTTCTGGCAGAGCATGTGTAACTGAGTCAGGTTTGTAGGCCTCCTTGCTCGCACACGCTTTTTCAGTTCTGCCCACACATTTTCTATAGGATTGAGGTCAGGGCTTTGTGACGGCCACTCCAATATCTTGACTTTGTTGTCCTCAAGCCATTTTGCCACAACTTTGGAAGTATGCTTGGGGGCATTGTCCATTTGCAAGACCCATTTGACTGAGGTCTTGAGATGTTGCTTCAATATAGCCACATAATTTTCCTTCGTCATGATACCATATATATTGTGAAGTGCACCAGTCCCTCCTGCAGCAAAGTACCCCCACAACATGATGCTGCCACCCCCGTGCTTCACGGTTGGGATGGTGTTCTTAGGCTTGCAAGCCTCCCCTTATCCTCCAATCATAACGATGGTCATTATGGCCAAAAGTTATATTTTTGTTTCATCAGACCAGAGAACATTTCTCCAAAAAGTACAATCTTTGTCCCATGTGCAGTTGCAAACCGTAGTCTGGCTTTTTTATGACAGTTTTGGAGCAGTGGCTTCTTCCTTGCTGAGCGGCCTTCAGGTTATGTCGATTTAGGACTCGTTTTACTGTGGATATAGATACTTTTGTACCCGTTTCCTTCATTGTTTGTACAGATGAACATGGTACCTTCAGGCATTTGGAAATTGCTCCCAAGGATGAACCAGATTTGTGAAGGTCTACAATTGTTTTTCTGAGGTCTTGGCGGATTTCTTTTGATTTTACCATGAAAAGAGGCATGGAGTTTGAAGGTAGGCCTTGAAATACATCCACAGGTACACCTCCAATTGACTCAAATTATGTCAATTAGACTATCAGAAGCTTCTAAAGCCATGACATCGTTTTCTGGAATTTTCAAAGCTGTTTAAAGGCACATTCAACTTAGTGTATGTAAACTTGTGACTTAAGTGACTTAAGTGAAATAGTCTGTCTGTAAACAATTGTTGGAAAATTACTTGTGTCATGCTATTGGACTTGCCAAACTATAGTTTGTTCACACATTTCTTGTTGAGTGGATAAAAAACTAGTTTTAATGACTCCAACCTAAGTGTATGTAAACTTCAGACTTTTTGGTTTATACAGTTGATCTCTTAAAATGTTTTGTTTATTTTTGTAATATCTATACAATAGGCCTGGCATATTCCCACGTTCAAGAAGCTTCCCGTTTTGATTGGGATATTTTGCCAAAAACCCTTTAGGCCTATATATTAAAATAAAAAACTCTGCATCTCTGCCCAACCTGGCAATAGTGGCCAAAAGGGTGTTTAGCATCCCCAGTGGCTCTGCAAGTCTGGAGAGGGTATTCTCCGCCTCTGGCCAGCTATCTAAGAACCATTACATGAGCCTGAAGCCACAGACTGACCAAACTCATGTTTCTAAAAATGAGGTTAACTAAGTCATTTTTTGTTTAATTTGTATTTCATTCTAAGTCAGCCTACACTACCGTTCAAAAGTTTGGGGTCACTTTGAAATGTCCTTGTTCTATCATTAAAATAGTACCCGGAAAACACCAGTCTCAACGTCAACAGTGAAGAGGCGACTCCGGGATTCTTGCCTTCTAGGCAGAGTTGCAAAGAAAAAGCCATCTCAGACTGACCAATAAAAAGAAACAATTAAGATGGGCAAAAGAACAAAGATACTGGACAGAGCATCCTGGAGTCGCCTCTTCACTGTTGAGACTGGTGTTTTGGGGGTACTATTTAATGAATTGCCAGTTGAGGACTTGAGGCGTCCGTTTCTCAAACTAGACACTAATGTACTTGTCCTCTTGCTTGTCCTCTTTAACAATGTGTATACTGTATTTCAAAATGTGATTTTCTTTCAAAAAGAAAATACATTTTCTAAGTGACCCCAAACTTTTGAACGGTAGTGTATGTGCAATTTATAGACTTTAATACAACAAAATATTGTTTAAATGCTGAGCCCTTTATGTCCCTACTGTAACATTGGTGCTGGGAGTCGGGAAGCAAGTTCAGGGAGTGAATAATTTAATAAATAAATGAAACATAATACAAAACACGCACCTCCAGCCGCAGGACGCCGAGAACAGGGACGATCCCGGGGATCAGGAGCGAGCCGTTCACCTTTGCTGAGGCACAGAAACCAGACGAACCGGCTGAGGCGTAAGAGCCTGAAGAGCCGGCCGGGGTGTAGGAGCTCGAAGAGCTAGCTGATGCGTGAGAGCCCGACAAAACGGCTGATGCACGAGAGCCCGACAAACCGGCTGATGCGTGAGAGTCCGACAAACCGTCTGAAGCGTGAGAGCCCGACTAGCCGGCTGAAGCGTGAGAGCCCGACTAGCCGGCTGAAGCGTGAGAGCCCGACTAGCCGGCTGAAGCGTGAGAGCCTGATGAGGCCGTTAGCTCCAGTACTGCCACCCGGACCCGACATGACCTCCAACACAAAAACACTCCCTGATGCTTCCCTTAGGTGAGGCGTCTGTAATGTCTGTGCTGGGAGTCGGGAAGCAAGTTCAGGGAGTGAATAATTTAATAAATAAATGAAACATAATACAATGCATAGACAGGAAACTGAAACAGAAACAATAATGCCTGGGGAAGGAACCAAAGGGAGTGACATATGTAGGGAAGGTAATCAGGGAGGTGATGGAGTCCAGGTGAGTTTGATGACGTGCTGGTGCGCGTAACGATGGAGACAGGTGTGCGCCATAACAAGCAGCCTGGTGACCTAGAGGCCAGAGAGGGAGTATACGCGACACCTACCAGCCTATTGGGTCGCACTCACATATGCTTCACAATGTATTTCTTTGTAGGCTATAGCCTTGCAATAATATAAATAATATAGCCAGGTAGTCACAAAAATAGATAGGTGTTTTTTAAATTAAATTTTAATGGAGTGGCAGTTTTTTTTCCTGAGAGTGTGGAGGGGTTTTTAGCGGAGCAGTTGGAAAGGACATGGAGCACAGCGCAAGCACCAATGAGCAATGAGCGGGATCCCAACCGCTCATATCCCACCAACATTGGACAACTACACTATATTACACTAACCCTCAAATTGCTGAAATATGTCAATTAAATCAATGATGAGAGAATAGTCAGATTAACTGATAGCAGTGCAGATAGCACTCTTTTGCTGGGTGCAGAGATGTATTAGAGGTAAGGAATCTGTATGGGACATCTGAAAATACCACTAACTTTGTAGCGCAGCTGAATGATCAGGGTATCCCAAATACAGAGGTTGTGAGTTCCAATCCCAGGTGGGGTCATATTGAAAGGAATATGAGAATATGGAATCATATTGTTTTTCATTAAAGATTTTTACACTATTTTAGCTGAACAGCGTACCACTTTCCTTAAAACACCCATAACAGTTCATTATTTCCCTTACTTTTCACATCGAGCTGAAATGTTTACATGTGAAAATAAATGTTTGCATGTATTCAATTTAGAGTTAACACCACCTTTTCACATGTGAGGAGAACAACATATTTTTATTCTCCTCATGTGAAAATCATTTTTTTAAAAGTTTAAGCCTCATGTGGAATTGGATATTCACATGGCAAAAACTTCCATGCTAAAATGTCATTTTTCACTTTCACGTAAAAAAATAAATAAATTCACATATGATATTGCATTTTCACATGTGAAAAAATTCACGTACAAATTGAATTTGCAGTCTCCATGTGAAATCTTTCAAATGTTGTCACGTGTGGTGTCATGGAATGACATGTAAGAAATGTTGCATCCCTATGTTGTCACATTTATGTCACGTGAAATTCATGTGTTTTTTCCGTGTAAGGGGAATACACAGGCTGTGTGCTCACAGTCTCCCTTGTCGCTGCCATCCCTACAGTCATCATCAAAGTCACACAACCAGTCTTTGGGGACACAACATCCATAAAGTCTCCTGGCCACACACAGAGACAGCAGAGAACAGGCCAGCGGGCACAGAGGCCTCCGCAGTCGTCAGGAAGGGTGTTCTGATACTCAGGCTGGTCCACGATCACACAAGAGGAAAGCATAATCACGACAAAGGTAATGCTTCACGAATCACAGTGTACTTAGATTGACAGTGAGCGTGTGTTCTAGCTGGTGTTCCTCGATTGGCTTTAATGACTGTTACTCAATGGCATGTGTGTGTGTCTGTGTGTGTGTGTATGTGTGTGTGTGTATTTGTGTGTGTCTGTGTGCATCCGAGTCTGGGGAATAAATATTTTTTGTCCCCGAGGCTGTAATAAAAGTATTACAGAATGTAAGTAATCAAACATTTCCCTCTCAACATATTCAACAGCATGTTTAACAAGCTCTAGTCATTTGCATACGATGTATTTGTATGCAATTGAAGACGGCTGTTGCCTTGCTCATAATTAAGGGAGTACAATTTACATTGTGGGGTCCAGATAAGGAAATTGACCACAAACCAATTATAATTCAAAGGGCTTTGTGACAACACAGGATAGCGATGATCTCTGCATGGAAATATGAACTACAAACACGAGGACCATTACTTCTGTCTGACAGGCCCACTCGCAGTTTACAAATGTGTGTTCAAACATAATTTCATTTCACATGAATCAATAACTAAAGGATATCATTCAGGTGTACGTGGCAAGCCGCTACAAGAGGGGACAAGAGGGACGATCAACAGCTCGATAGAATTTAGCCCAGGGAGAAATGGATCAAGACAAAGACAGCATCCCAAATGGCCCCATATTCCTCTATTTAGTGAACTACCTTTGACTCGAGCTCTGTGCAAAAGTAGTGCGCTATATAGGGAATAGGGTGCTATTTGGGGAAGCATGAGAGATATCATGGGTCTATTGATCTGTATTAGTAGCAATATACCCTGGCCAGTTTAACATCCACCCGTTAATGTTCTTTCATTATCTCATCATGTCTGGTCGAAATCTCTCATCCCCCATTGTATTACAGATCCTTAACTGGCCTATACCCGCTCAGACATGATGAAGCCTAATTGTCAGCCAATTAAGGAGGCCATCTGGGATTGGCACAACCATTTTTGCACTTTGTTGTTGTTTGAATTCCATATTCACCCTTTAAAGAGGTAAAATGTAGGTTGTAGACTGGGGCCTCTTATGATACTCTGGACTGGATCAGTATTATAGACTATACGACGGACAATGACATTTGAATGTCAGGAATTCTTGGACATGCAACATACATCTATCTAATTATGAATAAAAACCATTAGTGTGGGAACTAATGGAATTGCGGCATGAAATCAATCTCTGGCCATTTTCAGAGAATACCAATGAGAGCAAAACAGCTTGACATCATACTTCTTTGTCTCTTTTCCGGAAAGAAACTCAGAATGGCAACATAGTGTAGCGGAAGTGACTCATCTAAGTATAATTCATTGACATCATCAGGGAGAGTCATTACCTGCCACCCCTAACAAGCCAAAGAGCTAATTTACATGCAAAGTAAGTTAGACTATATCAATAGATTAATTTTCTTACAAGCATTCAGTGTTCATATTTACGGAAACTATATAATGTTAATTATTTGATCTTCTATACAAAAACATATAATGGCTGTTAACTTCAAGGCATTCTGTCCAGAAGGGTTGGCATAGATTGGGGGGTTGGTTACCTTCATTCTCCTCCAATGTATCTGCACTGCAGAGATGAATCTGATGACACAGTTTAATATTCATAATGTGCTTTCAAGTGTATTCTTCTGTAGGTTAAAAATGGAAAACGTTGAGGTGAAGCAATTGATGAAATCGACAGAGGATTAAAGCCACAACACAGGTTTCCTCCACATTCTCTCTCGTTAGGCCAACCTCTGAAATGTAAGTCAAGATACGTCTTTCCCCTTCCTCTCTCTTCCTCCCTCTCTTTTCCAGTTTATGAATTTGTAATGGGAATCAATTCCCATTCACAGGCAAGAGAGAGGTCAACCTGCTGCACCATGGTAAGTGATTTTAATCAAAAATACAGCTAATGTTGGTCCCTAGGGCTGGTGGAACCACTGCACCTATTTGTCACGACACCAATCTGCTTTTCCCAGTGTCTGGTTCACATTAAAACCTAGATATGATTGAATTTTGTTATAATTTGCAACCAGTCTGGTAAGGATGTTAGGACAGCCACTTTTGACCTCTGTTCCTGACATCTTGAACCATATTCCTAAAGACATTCTCTCTAATGCCTTGCCAGTTAGATAGTGGGGAGTCCATAGACAATAAGCACATGAATACAAGTGCACAATAGTGTATACAGCCGGCATACAAAAGTGAGGTCAAATCCATGCAAACAGGTAGGACTGGCTACAACATACACACAACGTCCAAATCATACCTACAAGAGAGAACTCACATCCTACGCACACCTGTACAGACAAACACATTGGTTAAACAATATTTCCATTTAGCAGATGCAAGAAAACCAATTACTGTGTCTGGTGCACCAATTACACAACAAATCATAGAAAATTCATATTTAGGGGCGCCAAGAAGACCACACTAGGAGAAGGGGAAAACAAACCAAATGTAAGTCCTGTTGACTCTTCATTTGTCTTCCTAATAGATTTTTCAATCCAGCTCCTTTTAGACATCCTGTTAATTTGAATCTATTAAAACATGGGAGTCTGAGTTCCCATTAGGTTTCCATTCCGTTTGCTTCGGAGATGGTATTCATTGCCCAACTAACTCCTGGTATGAGCCCAAAATGGCACATTATAATGCACAACTTTTTACCAAAGCCCTATGGGCCCAGGTTAAACGTAGTGCACTAAAAAGGGAATAGGGTGCCATTTGAAATGTAGACCAGTTATTCATGGCAGGCTGAGTGAGCACATCATTTGAGTGGGTTGACTAAACTTCGCACCTGCAGACGATAGCTATAGAAGTGGCCCACCATTCTCCTCTGGCACTTTTACTCTCTGATCAAGGAAAAGCTGCCTGGAACGCTGCTCAATTTATTGTATACTGCAATACACAGCAGCATTCATGCCCCTATTTTTATACTGCAAATCAAAAAAATCTGAACTGGAGAGATAAGAGAAGTGCAAACAAGCACCAACTCTGCAGGTAGAATCTACTGGGAGGTAAAAACCTTGGCTACACCATTAATCAACTAAGCCTTACCCTCTTAGAAAAAAATGGTTCTATCTAGAACCAAAAAGTGTTATTCGGCTGTCTCCAAAGGATAACCCTTTGAAAAACCCCTTTTGGTTCCAGGTAGAACCGTTTTGGGTTCCATGTATAACCCTTTCCACAGAGGGTTCTACATGGATCCTAAAAGAGTTCTACCTGGAACCAAAAATGCTTATATCATTTCCATATGTCTGCCAGTGGTCAATATTATAGTCTCACAGCTGTCACTCTCCCCTGATGTGAGAATGAACAGGTACAAAATTCCACCCTATTCTCTATCTAGTGCATTACTTTTGACAAGGGTCCATAGGGCTCTGTTCAAAAGTAGTGCACAAAATAGGGAATATGGTGCCATTTGGGACAGACACATAGTGTATGCGGGCTTTCAGGGACTTCAGTCAGAGGTGTTTGACTTGGGGAAATTGTTAAAATATTAATAATCCTAATTCCACTAATTAGCAATGAATTAGTGTGCAACACACACCCATAAAATGTTGCATAACGAAGCATGACACATTTCTTCATGTGTCTAAAACCTGCACCTGCTTATGAATTGTGAGAAGCAGCTGATTGGACAGACACATGAGTTGCGACCCCTCTACACTCCATTCCGGCTCCACCATGACACAGCTTCGTTAGTCACCAGGCTACCAAGGGAGAACATTAGAGAACTGGAGACCTGAAAATGTTGTGTGAGTGCGCCCTCAGTAGGAATCTGAGAATACATCATCCTATCTTAACTTTTTTGAGGCAAGTAGAAACGATGTGGGTTACATTACATCCGCCCCTCCTAAATCAGCATGCATTCATCCCTGCATGTACTACTCCACTACTGATGAAGTAAGGCAAGGGAGCAAGCACAAACTTCCCCTTTCATTAACTGTTTCAAAATGAATTAACTGACTAATTTTGGAGGCTAATTGATCATTAGCAAGAAGATTTTTGATTAAACATAGACACTAACCTACATGCGCCAGAGGTTCAAGTTTGATTCCTCTAATTACTGTTATCCACAGTAAATAAAAACCCACCCCTCAATGACATACGCTCTCTTCTCTGATACTGTCAATATACAGTACCAGTCAAAGGTTTGGACACACTGTCGTGAAGTGACTATCATTAATCTGATGACTGTTATTTATCGAATCAAACTGTTTGATTGTTACTCGATTTAAAAAAAATCATATAACAATTAACTAATTAGGAATTTGGTGCACCACGGGAAAAGTTGTTTAATGAATTACTATCTCCCAACTTAAACTCTAAAGATATCTGCATATCTCTTAACCTCTCTGGGATATGTTGGACGGTAGCGTCCCACTTGGCCAAAAGCCAGAGAAAATGCAGATCGCCAAATTCAAGTAAATTCCTATAAAAATCTAACTTTCATGAAATCACACATGCAAGATAGCAAATTAAAGCTACACGTATTGTGAATCCAGCCAACATGTCAGATTTCAAAAAGGCTTTTAGGCAAAAGCAAATGATGCTACTATCTGAGGATAGCACCTCCATAAACAAAAGAGAGAAAACATATTTCAACCCTGCAGGCGTGAATCAAACGCAGAAATAAAAATATAAATCATGCCTTACCTTTGACGAGCTTCTTCTGTTGGCACTCCAATATGTCCCATAAACATCACAAATGATCCTTTTGTTCGATTAATTCCAAATTGTCCATTTATTTGGCGTGTTTGATTCTGAAAAACACTGGTTCCAACTTGCACAACTTGACTACAAAATATCTCAAAAGTTACCTGTAAACTTTGCCAAAACATTTCAAACTACTTTTGTAATACAACTGTAGGTATTTTTTAAAGTAAATCATCGATAAAATTGAAGACGGGATGATCTGTGTTCAATACAGGAAGAAAACAAACTGAAGCATGCTTTCTGGTCATGAGCCTCTATCAAACAGTACACATGTCCTCGTTCAAGATGGCCGTACTTCTTCATTACACAAAGGAATAACTTCAACCAATTTCTAAAGACTAGTGACATCCTGTGGAATCGGTAGGAACTGCAAGCAAGTCCCTTAGAAATCTGGATTCCCCCAAAAAATCTGAATGGTTAGTCCTCTGGGTTTCGCCTACTACATAAGTTCTGTTATACTCACAGACATGATTCAAACAGTTTTTGAAACTTCAGTGTTTTCTATCCAAATCGACTAATAATATGCATATCTTATCTTCTGGGCATGAGTAGCATGCAGTTGAATTTGGGCATGCTTTTCATGACAAAATTCCAAATGCTGCCTCCTTTCCTAGAGAAGTTAACAGTCAATTATGAATTATTACCTCATCAGTCTCATTCTGAACGTCACATAATCTGTGGGTCTGCAAGAACCCTGGCCCTTTTGAATATTCAGTACTACACAAATTCATTTAATAATTTATTTATTAACTAACTAAATAATAACACAGAATACCATACACACTTACACGAGATAAAAGTCCCTAGTGGACTGACACGATATGACGGCTTGTTACACAATGGAAAGGAGGTGGGGAAAATAAACAAAGGGAGAGACAAAGAGTGAATTTATCGTACATACATTTGGAAACTATGCTCATAGTAACCAGAATACTTAGCACCCTAACCACCACTCATTTGGATTAGAAATGCAATATATATTCACGTGTAGATGTCTTTCTCTGTCGTCTCTCTGTTGAAAAAATATATCTGTCTATGGGTAGTGGCTTGATGTAAGGCTCTGGTTGTCCACCAAAGGTCACAATGTCCTTATTTGTAGAGATTCTCTGCTCTTGGAATGTTTGTTGGAATGGATACTTCAGACGTACCAACATTGTATCAGGGGGATTGACTTCCTTCCCCCCTCGTGTCTTTAGTCAAAGTTCTAGGACCACTTTTTACATGCATAGCTGCAGGCTTTGAATGTTTCTGGTCTCCTAGGTGAGGTTATCTTCCTCTGTAGAGACTCCGAGTTTCACCATTTTCAGCCGTGTAGCCACCACTCCACGCTGTCTGGTCTCAGGACAAAGTTTCTAACTATTTCAACATGTGCACCACGGCCTCACATCTTTTTGGTCTTGAAGTTTTAACCATTCGTGACGTCCGGTTCACTCTTTCCATCTGCTTGGTCTCAATGGTTGATTATTCTATTTTTAGCGAGTTCTTTTAAGCACTCGGGCTAAAGGGGCGTTCCGTCATGCTGGCACGAATTCTGAGCTTACTTGGGCGTGGCTACTGAGAAAAATAATTATCTCATTTAGACGGCGGGGGTAGCTGTACCAGACAGGGGGAGACAGGCCAGGGCAGACTGTGAACAGATCACCAGGTGGAATCCAAGCAGCAGTGCAGCAGGCAACGGGCGTAGGTGTCACACCCACATGGGAGAAGCTTTTTTTTCCTGGAAGCAGATTTCTTGTAGAAAATGCCAGTGAATGGTCTTTGAAAAGCAGGAAGGGGCTTCAGAGGACGCTTCAAAGGCTCCTGCCACTTGTCGACACCTTTTACTTCACACCTTAATGCTAATTGAATTTGTATCTGGTCTGTCCTTGCAAGCCTGGGAGCCTTAACTCAGCATTCAGTCCCCATAAAGTAAAATACATCATTATTTTACTTTTCTTCTTGGCTTTCAAAATAGCATCAGACCAAACACTACTCACTCAGTTCCAGGTTGGATGGTGTCCTCGGGTCTCTGCTGTTTGTTTGCTAGAGCAACCTCCATGTAGCTTGGGAAAAGAAAGCTCTGAAAGCAGTAATCTCTCTGGTTAATTTTGGTCAAAATTAGGTTGTAGGTTTGGAGTTTTGATCTGGAGCGAAGGCCATGCTGTGCAGGGTAGCCTCCTGCATATGTACCTGCCGAAAAGTCCAGGTTTATCAAACTCCATCTATCCTTTTGTAAAAAATGTACCAGAGGCCACCAAAAGGGAGCTTGTTTGGCAAAAATGTCTTAACCCGGGGCTGGTTACTCTATGCTGTTAATGGAAAACACAATAAAGTACAGGGAAAGTGTTTGAAGAACTTTCAGCAAGACGGGTCGAAGAATTGGATATACAATATGGATATGAACAAAGATGTAAACACAACAATTTCTAAGATTTTACTGTGGTACAGTTCAAGGGAATCAGTCAATTGAAATAAATAAATATATGGATTTCACATCACTGGGAATACAGATATGCATCTGTTGGTCACAGATACACTACATGACCAAAAGTATGTTGACACCTGTTTGTCGAGCATTAATATGGAGTCCCATTCAGCCACAAGAGTATGTTGGGCGCTGGTGTTGGGCGATTAGGCCTGGCTCACAGTCGCCGTTCCAATTCATCCCAAAGGTGTTCGATGGGATTGAGGTCAGAGCTCTGTGCAGGCCAGTCAATTTCATCCACACCGATCTCGACAAACTATTTCTGTATGGACCTCACTTTCTGCACGGGGCATTGTCATGCTGAAGCAGGAAAGGATCTTCCCAAACTGCTGCCACAAAGTTGGAAGCACAGAATCGTCTAGAATGTAATTGTATGCTGTAGTGTTAAGATTTCCCTTCACTGGAACTAGACCAAACCATGAAAAACAGCCCAAGACCATTATTCCTCCTTCACCAAACCTTACTATGCACTGGGGCAGCTAGAGTGGCATTGGCCAAACCTAGATTTGTCCATCAAACTGCCAGATGTTGAAGCGTGATTCATCACTCCAGAGAATGCATTTCCACTGCTCCAGCGTCCAATGGCGGTAAGTTTACACCACTCCTGCCAATGCATTGCGCATGGTGATTTTAGGCTTGTGTGCGGCTGCTCGGCCATGGAAACCCATTTCATGAAGCTCCCTACGAACAGTTGTGGTGCTGACGTTTAAAATGCAATGTGTTCGTTGTCTGTAGCTTATGCCTGCCCATACCATAACCCCACCGCCACCATGGGGTACTCTGTTCACAACGTTGACATCAGCAAACCGCTTGCTCACACAATGCCATACTGCCATGCTGTTTGCCCAGTATGGTTGAAACCGGGATTCATCCGTGAAGAGCACAGTTCTCCAGCATGCCAGTGGCCATCGAAGGTGAGCATTTCAAATCAAATCAAATTGTATTTGTCACATGCGCCGAATACATCATCTGTAGACCTTACAGTGAAATGCTAACTTACAAGCCCTTAACCAACAATGCAGTTTTAAGAAAATACCCCCCCCCCCCCCAAAAAAAAACAGTAAGAGATAAGAACATAATTATAGAGTAGCAGTAAATAACAATAGCGGGGCTATATACTGGGGATACCGGTACAGAGTCAATGTGCAGGGGCACCGGTGTTGAGATAATTGAGGTAATACATACATGTAGGTGGCAATGCAAATAGTCTGGGTAGCCATTAGATTAGCTGTTCAGGAGTCTTATGGCGTGGGGGTAGAAGCTGTTTTGAAGCCTCTTGGTCCTAGACTTGGCGCGCTGGTACTGCTTGCCATGTGGTAGCAGAGAGAACAGTCTTTGACGAGGGTGGCTGGAAACTTTGACAATTTCTAGGGCCTTCCTCTGACACCCCCTGGTATAAAGGTCCTGGATGGCAGGAAGCTAGGCCCCGGTGATGTACTGGGCTGTACGCACTATCCTCTGTTTGCCCACTGAAGTCAGATCAAGACCCTTGTGATGACAACGCAGATGAGCTTCCATGAGATGGTTTATGACAGTTTGTGCAGAAATTCTTTGGTTGTGCAAACACACAATTTAAACAGCTGTTCGGGTAGCTGTTCTCAGACGATCCCGCAAGTGAAGAAGCCGGATGTGGAGGTCCTGGGCTGGCATGGTTATACATGGTCTGCGGAGGTGGCTTATGGTAGAGAAATGAACATTCACATCTCTGGGAACCGCTTTGGTGGACATTCCTGCATTCCTGCCCTCAAAACCTGAGAAATATGTGGGATTGTTGTGACAAAACTGCACATTTTAGAGTGGCCTTTTATTGTCCCCAGCACAAGCTGCACCTCTGTAATGATCATGATGTTTAATCAGCTTCTTGACAGGCCACACCTGTCAGGTGGATGGATTATTTTGGCAAAGGAGAAATGCTCACTAACACGGAAGTAAACAAATAAGCTTTTTGTGCGTATAGAACATTTATGGGATCTTTTATTTCAGCTCATGAAACATGGGACCAATACTTTACATGTTGCATTTATATTTTTGTTCAGTGTACATTCTTTTTCACATTTGTCTCATTAGCCATGTCTTGTAGCCCTCTCTTTCGCACTGGGAGAATTATATGGCTGGCGTAGTTCCATTCTCACGTTAACAGCAATTACAGAACGGCGAAACATGAAGGTAAAGGCAGGCGGCTAATCTGAAGTGATTAAATTGTTTTCCGATAGCTAAGCGCTAATGGAGCAGAGTCCAATTGGACATTAAACTCCTCCTGTTATTGCCATCAAATGAGAAGGTTCAATAGACTTCTGTCTTGTACTTCTACAGGTGTAGCCTATTTTGTGAGATGTTTAGATAAATGTCTGTTTCCTCAAACCTCTATTGGGATGGGTTCCTCATGTGAGGGAAATTCACAGAATTAAAGGTTCAAAAGGTGCCCACCGTCAGCATGACATGGAAACTTTGTGACAGGCTTACGTGGAGCGTGTCCAGAAGGCTTCTCAGAGAAATAATGTTTCCTCCCCCGAGTTTCCCTCATGGTCCACCCCTGGGGAGCTGTTTTCAACCTGTCAAAACAGATTTGTCAGTTTTTACCTCAGCAAAACCCCAAGGGCACTCCCCCCCACTGTGTTGTCGATCAGCACCTCTGAACGCCTCAGATACAGTCTGTGACTACTGTGAATAGAATATTTTATTTTGATATAGAATTGATTTGCTCCACAGATACTTTTCCCAAGTCACAGGCTATAGCCACCAGACAACAAACCTTTCTCGGAAACACAGCAGAAGTCTAAGTGCAATCTCAGTCTGAGCACTATGAACTCTATTTGCAAATGCTCTCAGCTGGAAAGAGATCTGAGGCCAGACATCCCTGAGCTCTGTAATAAACATGATGCATACCCAGCGATCTCCTTTGTCTTGAGATCCCTCACAGTAATGTTTCACATGTGATCTCACGTGACCTAATGTGAAGTTAATGTCATAACGTGACAACATGAAACTACACATGTGAACATAAATGTGATATGGGGATGCAAAATGTCTAGTTTTTGTGCAATTTCTACTTGAGGTGAAAGCATGGTATTCTTCTCACAGGTGAACAGGTGGTGTGAACATATACAGTTGAAGTCGGAAGTTTACATAGACTTTGGTTGGAGTCAAGAAAACTTGTTTTTCAACTACTCCACAAATTTCTTGTTAACAAACTATAGTTTTGGTAAGTTGGTTAGGATATCTACTTTGTGCATGACACAAGTCATTTTTCCAACAATTTTTTACAGACAGATTATTTCACTTATAATTCACTGTATCACAAATCCAGTGAGTCAGAAGTTTGCATACACTAAGTTGACTGTGCCTTTAAACAGCTTGGAAAATTCCAGAAAATTGTCATGTCTTTAGAAGCTTCTGATAGGCTAATTGACATCATTTGAGTCAATTGGAGGTGTACCTGTGGATGTATTTCAAGGCCTACCTTCAAACTCAGTGCCTCTTGCTTGACGATGGGAAAATAAAAAGAAATCAGCCAAGACCTCAGAAAGAAAATTGTAGACCTGCACAGGTCTGGTTCATCCTTGTGAGCAATTTCCAAACACCTGAAGGTACCACGTTCATCTGTACAAACAATAGTACGCAAGTATAATCACCATGGGACCACGCAGCTATCATACCGCTCAGGAAGGAGACGTGTTCCGTCTCCTAGAGATGTACGTACTTTGGTGCGAAAAGTGCAAATCAATCCTAGAACAACAGCAAAGGACCTTGTGAAGATGCTGGAGGAAACCGGTACAAAAGTATCTATATCCACAGTAAAACGAGTCCTATATTTACACAACCTGAAAGACCACTCAGCAAGGAAGTAGCCACTGCTCCAAAACCACCATAAAAAAGCCAGACTACGGTTTGCAATTGCACAAAGATCGTACTTTTTGGAGAAATGTCCTCTGGTCTGATGAAACAAAAATAAAACTGTTTGGCCATAATGACCATCGTTATGTTTGGAGGAAAAAGGGAGTGGCTTGCAAGCCGAAGAACACCATCCCAACCGTGAAGTATGGGGGTGGCAGCATCACGTTGTGGGGGTGCTTTGCTGCAGGAGGGTCTGGTGCACTTCACAAAATAGATGGCATCATGAGGGGGGAAAATGGTGGATATATTGAAGCAACATCTCAAGACATCAGTCAGGAAGTTAAAGCTAGGTCACAAATCGGTCTTCCAAATGGACAATGACCCCAAGCATACTTCCAAAGTTGTGGCAAAATGGCTTAAGGACAACAAGGTATTGGAGTGGCCATCACAAAGCCCTGACCTCAATGTTGCTACTTGGCTGTCTGACAAATGTTCTAGTTTTTTCCTCACTCTACTTTTTTTCATTCAACTTTTTCACCCCGGACGCTTTATCTGGACATGGTTCTACAGGACCTCCACCAGCCGAAAAAGTTTAGTAGTAACATTAACACTATGCCATCTGTTGATGATTGAATTACAGGAGAGTTGAGACAAAATCACGTACGCTGGACAGAGTGGATTTCAGTTGTAACAAAAGGCAGTTTTAATGAGTCAAAAGATATCTTGTCCTGCAGTTTTACGTGCACGGACCTAGTTCATATAACTCATTAAATGAGTCAGGTGAAAAAGGGACTTAGACAAAGGTTACAACAGTTTTTATACATGGAATGATGTAGGTGGAGTCTTGTCGTGGTGGTCTTCTGACTGGTCCTGAAGAGTTGGAGGCGGGCCTGCTCCAGCCAGAGCAGGAGCCTCATTGGTGCACAGCAGAGTCTTGTTCTGAGCACCCGACCAGTAGAGGGGGGGTGAGATGTGTGTTTATACAAGGAGATATTTGTGTGTCTGGAAATCTGATACAGGAGAGCAGAGGGGGTCGTGAAAGAAGAGGTCAGAGGGGGTCAGTTTTATGGCTGGGTGTATGTGTTCTTGCGATGGAATGTCTTTGTTTCCTGTGGTGGTAAGACAACAGAGCTGAGGGGGGGTAGTTTTATTGCTGGGTGAGTGAGCTGGTTCCTGTTTTAGCAGGGATAAGTAAGATGACTTGAGTCAGGCGGTTTGGCTTGGCGCTGTATAATATATGAGCTATGTGTATGAATGTTTACATATATATATATATATATGACACATCCAATTGCAGTCGCTGTACTCATCATATACAGGAGAACTCCCGCCTTATGGTGAGGATAGCCGTTTTGCAAGCACAGCTCCGGATGCAATCTTCAGGCAAGGGCAATTTAAGTGTAGGAAAGGATGAAACAGCGTCTGTAGTAGTATAAATCTCCCTCGCACAGTCCCCGCAGCCGGACACTTTTCTCAAGGCTTCTAGAAAGAAATGCTGTCCTCATGCTCAACTGGAGTTGCTATATGAATCTTTCTACCGGTTCTCCACATTAAGCAACGAGTCAGAGGCTGAGCCTTCTCAGGTTTCTCCCCCACACATTACGTTGTCTGAGCCGCCGAAGCCTCCCACCATTAGCTCTGACAAATTGAAAACCCTAGTCATTGATGACTCCATTACCCACAATATTAGACTTAAAAAGAATCATCCAGCGATCATACACTGTTTAACAGGGGGACAGGGCTACCGACGTAAAGGCTAATCTGAAAATGGTGCTGGATAAGGCTAAACCTGGCGAGTGTGGAGAGTATAGGGATATTGTTATCCATGTCGGCACCAACAATGTTAGGATGAAACATTCAGAGGTCACAAAGCGCAATATAGCTTCAGCATGTAAATTAGCTAGAAATATGTGGCGACATTGAGTAATTGTCTCTGGCCCTCTCCCAGTTAGGGGGTGTGGTGAGCTTTACAGCAGTCTCACAACTCAGTCACTGGTTGAAAACTGTTTTCTGCCTCTCCCAAAATATAGAATTTTGAGATAATTTTCCCTCTTTCTGGGACTCACCCATGAAGCCTGGCCTACTGAGGAGTGATGTACTCTAACCTAGCTGGAGGGGTGCTCTCATCTTATCTATCAACACAGACAGGGCACTTATTGAGATAGGGTGCAGGCCAGCCAGCTTAGTGGAGTCTGCCAATAGCGCAGTCAGTGTAGTCAGCTCAGCTATCCTCATTGAGTTCGCGTCTGTGCCTCTAGGTTGAGCAAAACAAAACATGGCGGTGTTCGCCTTATGTTTTAAATCATTTAACTAGACAAGTCATTTAAGAACAAATTCTTATTTTACAATGAAGGCCTCCCCAATCCTGGACAACACTGGGCGAATTGTGCGCCGCCCTAAGGGACACCCAATCACGGCTGGTTGTAATCCAGCCCGGGATCGAACTAGGGTCTGTAGTGACGCATCTAGCACTGAGATGCAGTTAGACCGCTGCGTCACTCGGAAGCCTTAGCATTCTCACTGGAATAAAGACCTCCTCCATTCCTGTCAACATTGAAAGAGATTGTGATACCTCACATCTCAAAATAGGGCTACTTAATGTTAGATCCCTCACTTCCAAGGCGGTCATAGTCATTAATCACTGATCATAATATTGACGTGTGACTGAAACCTGTCTCAAACCTGATTAATTAATTTACTGTGTACTGGGGCCTCTCCTCCTGGTTACATTAGTGACCGCAAAGGTGGAGGTGTTGCTAATATTTAAGACAGCTAATTTCAATATATATATATATATATATATATATATATATATATATATATATATATATATATATATATTACTGCTCAAAAAAATAAAGGGAACACTAAAATAACACATCCTAGATCTAAATGAATGAAATATTCGTATTAAACACTTTTTCTTTACATAGTTGAATGTGCTGACAACAAAATCACACTACACAAAATCAAATTTAGCAACACATGGAGGTCTGGATTTGGAGTCACACTCAAAATTAAAGTGGAAAACCACACTACAGGCTGATCCAACTTTGATGTAATGTCTTTAAAACAAGTCAAAATGAGGCTCAGTAGTGTGTGCGGCATCCACGTGCCTGTAGTAGTAACGCCTGGTGAGGTGGCGGATGGTCTCCTGAGGGATCTCCTCCCAGACCTGGACTAAAGCATCCTCCAACTCCTGGACAGTCTGTGGTGCAAAGTGGCGTTGGTGGATGGAGCGAGACATGATGTCCCAGATGTGCTCAATTGGATTCAGGTCTGGGGAACGGGCGGGCCAGTCCATAGCATCAATGCCTTCCTCTTGCAGGAACTGCTGACTCACTCCAGCCACATGAGGTCTAGCATTGTCTTGCATTAGGAGGAATCCAGGGTCAACCGCACCAGCATATGGTCTCACAAGGGGTCTGAGGATCTCATCTCGGTACCTAATGGCAATCAGGCTACCTCTGGCGAGCACATGGAGGGCTGTGCGGCCCCCAAAAAGAAATGCCACCCCACACCATGACTGACCCACCGCGAAAACCTGAAGAAGTGCCTTCTATTTTGAAAGCTCCCTGTTCCATTGTATGCCTTCCCTCCATTTAAAGGGATATCAACCAGATGCCTTTCCCCATGGCTTCGACATGGTGTGAACAGTCTTTAGACATAGTTTCAGCCTTTATTCTGAAAAATTAGTGAGAACGATCACTTCGCATCAGTGGATGGCTGGGTGCCCGCAGAGTTTTGCATGCGCCAACAGCTTGGAGCAGACATCTTCTCTCTCCTATTGAAAAAGCTACGGTCCGATTGAAATATTATTGATTATTTATTGTAAAAATAACCTGAGGATTGATTATAATTTATTTTGACATGTTTCTTTAACCTCTTGCGACGAGCAATCCCGTATCCGGGAGCGTAATCATAGCCTCTAACGCATTAGCATAACGCAGCGGACATAAATACCCCTAGAAACTTTTCCTATTCATGAAAATCGCAAATGAAATGAAATAAATATATTCAAACACAAGCTTAGCCTTTTGTTAACAACAATGTCATCTCAGATTTTCAAAATATGCGTTACCGCCAACGCTAGACAAACATTTGTGTAAGTTTATCATGGCATAATGCTATGCTAGGCTCTGCTGGCAGCAGGCAACATTTTCACGAAAATAAGAAAAGCAACCAAATTAAATCATTTACCTTTGAAGAACTTCAGATGCTTTCACTCAGGAGACTCCCAGTTAGATAGCAAATGTTCCTTTTTTCCCAAAATATTATTTTTTTAGGCGAAATAGCTCCCGTTTCTTCATCATGCTTGGCTGAGAAATCGACCGGAAAATGCTGCAACTATAACGCCAAACTGTTTTCAAAATTTGCTCTATAATATCGACAGAAATACGGCAAACGTTGTTTAGGATCCATCCTCAAGGTGTTTTTAACATATATATTCGATAATATATCCGTCGAGGCAATTGGTTTCTCATAAGAAGCGATTGGAAAAATGGCTACCTCAGTATTTTACGCGAGATTTTCTGCGGGAGACACCATGTGACCACATGCTATATATGGTCCCTTACAGCCATTCTTCAATGGAAATGCCTAAAAAGATGTCACAATGCTGTAGACACCTTGGGGAAAACGTGGAAAACGTAAGCTCATTCGTAGCTCATTCACAGCCATATAAGGAGTCATTGGCATGAGGCGGTTTCAAAAAATGCGGCACTTCCTGGTTGGATTTTCATCTGGGTTTCGCCTGTAACATCAGTTCTGTGGCACTCACAGACAATATCTATGCAGTTTTGGAAACGTCAGAGTGTTTTTTATTTCCAAAGCTGTCAATTATATGCATAGTCGAGCATCTTTTCGTGACAAAATATCTTGTTTAAAACGGGAACGTTTTTCATCCAACATTTTTAATAGCGCCCCCTAATGCATAACTGGTTTTAAGATGTTGCTTCAATATATCCACATAATGTTCCTACCTCATGATTCCATCTATTTTGTGAAGTGCACCAGACTCTCCTGCAGCAAAGCACCCCCACAACATGATGCTGCCACCCCCGTGCTTTACGGTTGGGATGGTGTTCTTCGGCTTGCAAGCGTTCCCCTTTTTCCTACAAACATAACAATGGTCATTATGGCCAAACAGTTTTGTTTCATCCGACCAGAGGACATTTCTCCAAAAAGTACAATCTTTGTCCCATGTGCAACAGCAAACCGTAGGTCTGGCTTTTTTATGGCGGTTTTGGAGCAGTGGCTTCTTCCTTGCTGAGAGGCCTTTCAGTTTATGTTGATATAGGACTCGTTTTACTGTGGATATAGATACTTTTGTACCTATTTCCTCCAGCATCTTCACAAGGTCCTTTGCTTTTGTTCTGGGATTGATTTGTGCCTTTCGCACCAAAGTACGTTCATCTCTAGGAGATAGAACACGTCTCCTTCTTGAGCGGTATGATGGCTGCGTGGTCCCATTGTCACGCCCTGACCATAGAGAGCCTTGTTATTCTCTATTTTGGTTAGGTCGGGGTGCGACTAGGGGGGGGGGGGGGGTGTTCCTATCTAGGTTAATTATTTATATTTTGGCCTGGTATGGTTCACAATCAGAGGCAGCTGTTTATCGTTGTCTCTGATTGGGGATCATATTTAGGCAGCCATTTCCCCACTGGTTTTTGTGGGATCTTGTTTCTGTGTAGCTGCCTGTGAGCACTGCTTGAGCTTCACATATCGTTTATTCTTTATTGTTTTTTGTGCGTTTGGACTATCAATAAAATATGGCAAACCGATTCCACGCTGCTCTTTGGTCTGAGTATGATTACAACGACAATTGTGACACCCATGGTGTTTATACTTGTGTATTATTACCTTCAGGCGTTCGCCTAAATGGCACGAAAAATGTTTCCCTTTTTATTTTACTACTACAAGCTGTTCGTCGGGCAAAACTGGAAAAAAACTACTTGTGTAGAAAGTAAACATCCACACCTCGACGGTGTCAACTGTGCTTATGTCTGCATAATGAAAAGGTAGAGAAAAAATACAAAAAACTTCTGACTATTTCTGGTCTAGCGATCGATGCTCGGTCTTACATAATTACAAAGAGGAGATTCTCTTGATAAAAATGGTGCCCGACTTGAAAAAAAATCTTAATATACACAGTGAGATATTTGGCAAAATAGACCCCCATAGGAAACAATGGGAAGACCGCAGAGTTCCAATATCATTTTTTTGTTGTTTACATTTGAACTATAAAACAATGTGAGCAGGTCTCTTTGCCAACAATAGCGAAGCAGGCATTGTGACGTTGAACAATATGCTGGGAATAGAACATTCAGAAGGCGAGTTGGTGCCACGGTGCTCAATAAAACTAATAGGAGCTGGCAGGGTGAAAAATGCACAAAAATTAGGCCTGTTTTTTCGCAATTGCTTAAAAACGACGGCAAGCAGCTGGAAAATATGGTCATATTATGAAACTGGCTGTCCACAGTCCAACTGGTCGTGCTGCAACTCCAGTTTTAACTGTTCTGCCTGCAGCTATGGAACCCTGTCCTGTTTACTGGACGTGCTACCTTGTCCCGGACCTGCTGTTTTCGACTCTCCGTCTGTCTCTACCGCACCTGCTGTCTCGACCTCTGAAAACTTGGCTATGAAAAGCCAACTGACATTTACTCCAGAGTTTCTGACCTATTGTACCCTCTACAACCACTGTGATTATTTTACCCTGCTGGTAATCTATGAACTTTTGAACATCTTGAAGAACAATCTGGCCTTAATGCCCATATACTGTACTCTTCACCCGGCACAGCCAGAAGAAGACTGGCCACCCATTAGAGCCTGGTTCCTCTCTAGGGTTCTTCCTAGGTTCATGCCTTGCTAGGGAGTTTGTCCTAGCCACCGTGCTTCTACATCTGCATTGCTTGCTGAGGTTTTAGTCTGGGTGGAAAATGAATGACAGTCATCCACTCCTATAAGTGATGCTCATTGTAATAAGATGTCTTTAATAGAAATAAGGCCATGCTCATAAAAAAAAATGTCCTCCTCATATTAAACAGCACCGACTGCCACTGGTGTCTACATATAGACTGTCTTAAAGATGTCTTCATTTTCTAAGACATATCTCGAGATTGTCTCAAGACATGGTGATGGCTGGGTATGTGGAAAATGATACATGGGTACAGTGAGTCTGTTCTTATCTTGAGGTAGGGAGCAGGGTCAGAGCAGATAATTCCAGCACCAGCAGCATAGCTACTCTTTACCACAGCCCATTCTGTTAAAAACACAATTTATTTCCCCCTTTTATCCAGAGTTCGAGATAACACAGAGCAATTCAAGGGAATTCACCCATGACAGGTCTGGGTTATAAAGAAGTCTCATTGACGATTTCAGCCACGTTTTGTTGCAAGCTGCCCAGGTGCCCACAGCTCCAGCCTGCCTGTGCATGCCAAACTGTATTATCCACACCTACTGTCAGTGTCTGCTTTTCTCTATTCAAGATCTGACTTCTGCCTAACCACACTCAGCCCATGTCCTCTGACCCCAGCTATCTCCTCCAATCACCAGTGTTGCCTGGTGTCTGCCACTTCAAAGCAACTGCAGAGGGAACTGGAGGAGGAGGATAAATTATCAGAGGAGGCACATTTTACAAAGCTTCCCGTCGAATGAGGTTCAAGAGAGGACGTTACACTGCATAAAAGCTTGTTTCGAAATTATTTCTAAATTCTGCACAATTAATTGTGTATTGACTTATGTCAAAGGCTGGTTCTTCAGGAGTGTCATGGCTTTCTTCTGTTGAAGGAGAGGCGGACCAAAACACAGCGTGGTTATTGTGATACATCTTTAATAAAGATGAAAATAGAACAATATACAAAAACCGTGAAAAACCAAAACCAGCCCTATCTGGTGTAACAAACACAAAGACAAGAACAATCACCAACAAAACCCAACACAAAACAGGCTACCTAAATATGGTTCCCAATCAGAGACAATGACTAACACCTGCCTCTGATTGAGAACCATATCAGGCCAAACACAGAAACAGACAAACTAGACACACAACATAGAATGCACACTCAGATCACACCCTGACCAAACAAAACATGCAAACATACAAAGCAAACTATGGTCAGGGTGTGACAAGGAGACAATTATTTTAAGGTGAGAAAGCATTTATATGATTGTCTTGAATCCCCTTTGAATTGCTGTTTGCACTTATCTTAATTTGTGATAAATCTATAGCAATATAGAGTGGGAAGTAGCCGTGCGTTTGAACAATTAATAGACACTGCAGTAAATAAAACCATCTGTCTTTGCCCAGGACCTGAGTCTACGCTGACTGGTGTGCCATAGCAAACCAGAGTTACAGTAGGCTTGTATGCAAATAAGCCGTTTTACCACACAGACCTGCCACCATTCACTTTGAACTGGACTGTGTTCTTACAGGCTGTTGCAACAGCGCAACTTTAGTTCGACGTTTCTTAAAGTATGGGTCGTGACCCACGTACAACGTAAATGTATCATTATTACTGGAATTGATTTGGCCAACTGCGCTCTCAGTTCAGTTTGGCAGCTGCGCAAGTGGGAGTGGTAAGAGGGAGATTCCCATGTACTTTACCTGATCTTTTATCTGCAGTTTTCTTGAAGATCATTCCGCAACCCACACGCTGCAGCACTGTGGTTCAAACCACTGACTTATTCTTTTTTTTATTTATAAATTTTTATTTTACCAGGTAAATTGACTGGGAACATGCTCTCATTTACAGCAATGACCTGGGGAATAGTTACAGGGGAGAGGAGGGGGATGAACGATCCAATTGTAAACTGGGTATTATTAGGTGACCGTGATGGTTTGAGGGCCAGATTGGGAATTTAGCCAGGACACCAGGGTTAACACCCCTGCTCTTACAATTAGTGCCATGGGATCTTTAATGAACTCAAAGAGTCAGCACACCCATTTAACATCCCATCCAAAAGACAGCACCCTACACAGGGCAGTGTCCCCAATCACTGCCCTGGGGCATTGGGATATTGTTTTAGAGCAGAGGAAAAAGCACCTCCTACTGGCCCTCCAACACCACTTCCAGCAGCATCTGGTCTCCCATCCAGGGACTGACCAGGACCAACCCTGCTTAGCTTCAGAAGCAAGCCAGCAGTGGTATGCAGAGTGGTATTCCCACTCACCATCACTCACCTCCGTCATGAAATGGACTCATGCTAGCCACAAGTTCTGACTGAGCTCAATCGTCATGAAACACATATACAGTGATGACTTTTTGTCTCTTCAATACAAACTTTGAGAAATAACGAGGAGCGCACTAAATTTGTTTTGTGTGGGGAAGTGCTTAGTAATGAGTTACTCAAAATGAACAAATTAATAAAACGACATGTCCTGACCAAACATCCAGGCACAACATGATGGTAAACCCAGGGAATTATTTCAGAACAGGGCAGAATGGTTCAGGAAACACTGCTTCGAAAATGGAAAAGTAAGTCAACTATCAAGGCATTGTTGTAATTTTATAACAGATGATAAGCAGGAGTACTATCTCTCATAGTAGTAGATGTTAGTTTATCTTTCAAACAAACCCCATGGCCTTGTAACGTTACACAGCTAATAGCTAACGATAGTGCAACCATAAGAAACAGTACAGATGAAGATGAAAAATTCAGGCCTACTGTACATTTTACTGTAGAAATTGTTGAAAACAAGTCTAGGTTGGAACTGTTGCTGTTACAAGTAATATTTTTTATTCTGAACTGGAATAAACTGATTGAAGCAAGATGCTATTTGGGGCAAACACTCACACAGTTCCTTGTTGTGCATCTGCAGCAGGAAGCGGTCTCCTGCCTGACTGAGAAAGCAGTAGATGTTCTGATCCAGTTTTTGCACTACATACCTATGCAAATCAGGGTTCTCAAGTACAGAAACAGTGTCAATGCTGAACATGACTTAAGTGTTGCACTGTCAAAAACTGAGCCCAGAATAGACATGCTTGTTGAAAACTTCAACCAGCCATCACAGTCTACATCTGTGTGATATGATCAGTTTATTCCAGTTCAGAATGCATTTTAACAGCAGCAGTTCCAACCTAGACTTTTTATCAACAATAATTTATACAGTAAGATGTACAGTAGGCCTGAACATTAAAAGATTTATGGGTATTTCATTATTTGTTTTTGTCTATATTGACTTTTCTTTTGGCATGGCAATGAAATGTATCGATATTTACGTATAGTTGCATATTTTCCAACGCTTGGGTCCCAGGAAAACACAGAATTGCTCATTTGGGTCCCAGGGTGAAAAAGTTTAAGAACCCCCTGCTTTAGATCATTGGAATGCATTTGCCAAAAGCCACAAAATACACCTGAATGGATGTCTGCAAATATATATATATAAATACCACGGTACCACGGTAGCTGTAACGATGTACGCTGAGAGTCGGGAAGCAAGTTCAGGGAGTGAATACATTTAATAAATAAATGAACAAAACAAGAAACACGAACAGTGCACCGACGTGAAACAGGAACAATGATGACTGGGGAAGAAAACAAAGAGAGTGACATGAAAAGGGCAGGTAATCAAGGAGGTGATTGAGTCCAGGTGACTGTCATTACGCGCGTAACGCTGGTGACAGGTGTGCTGCCGGAGAGGGAGCACACATGACTGTACCCCCTCCATGGGGATCAGGAGAGGACCGGTCACCTCTGCCAAGGCGCAGGAACCTGTCGATCCGGCTGAGGCGCGGGACCATGACGACCTAAAGCGCCGGAGAGAGAACATATGTGACAGTACCCCCTCCCTGGCGCGTTCGAGCTACAGCCGCAGGACGCCAACCAAAGGGTCGATCGCGGGGATCTGGAGCGGACCGGTGGCCTCCGTGGGGGCGTAGAAACCTGATGAACCGGCTAAAGCATGAGAGCCTGATAGCTTTGCTGAGACCTCCCTGGTTGCCTCGGTCGAGACACGGGAACCTGTACACCAGCTGAGGCATGGGAGCCTATCGAGGCCGCTGAGACATGGGAGCCTATCGAGGCCGCTGAGACATGGAAGCCTATCGAACCCACCGAGGTATGGCAGCCCGTCGAGCCAGCTGAGGCATCGGAACCCATCAATCCCACTGAGGTATGGAAATCCGTTGGGCCAGCTGAGGCAGGGGAACCTGACAAACCCTCTGAGGCCTCCCAGGAAGCTCCGGTTCGGACACCCGGACCCAACATCACCCCCAACACCCCAAAAAAAACACTCCTTGATGCTTCCCTTTGTTGAGTCGGATAGGTCAAATTAGCTAGCAAGTGCAAGCTAACTAGCTAAATTGCCATAAATGTTTAATGCTTTTCGACCTGTCCCCAAATGAATGTAATTGGTTTAGAGTTAGTTTTGATATTTTAACCTGTGTGTCGTGATTGCGTGTGGTGTAGTGGGACAAAATATATGTATGCACGATGCCGATTTGGGTTCCTTGTTAGGCTGTTTACATGTTATCTAGAGAGTTCAACTATTACATTTTTTGCCTACCTTTACTGACACCGGACATATTCCACGGGTGTTGCCCATTCCTAAATGTATCCGTTATTTTGTGGTCTGGCACACTCAAGACGAGAGTGCTCTGAAATCGGAGGAGATAGCCAGAGTGAATTTGCAAACGCAAGAGATATGCTAACTGGATAACAACCAAATTACAATTTTATCTGTAGCTATGTATGGCCACCGCAAAAATGTATAAATACGCTAGCCTATTAGCCAAGTTATGGCTGACTTGTGATCATTTCCCTTGCTAGTGTGATTGTTTTGACATTCCCAGCCTTAGTTACATAAGTGTGTTTTTGTCCAAAATATTGAGGTATTCATACTGAAACAGTGCATCCCGAATGGAGGCAGCAAACAACTATCAGGCCAGCTGTGATTTAAAACCCGATAAAAATATTTTTGGGACTACCAAGAAATATTGGTGAATTCTATTAATTATGCATTATTAAACTGCATCCATCTACTCTGCAAATAATGCCTTAGTGTACGTCCTGGAATGTTCAGTCAAATAGAACCTAATTTTAAAATCTCTTAAAAAGTTGTTTTTTGTAGCATCAACTGGGAATTGGATATTTTTGACTGATTATGATTGTCTGTTTCATATCTGCAAAGTAGTTAAAACGCTGTCTGTTCCACTTTAAAACTCGTAAACAATTCATGGTAACCTGGTAAACAATACATTTAGATCTGGCGTTTATCTGAAACAGGCATTTATTTGCTGAAATATGTGCTTAAAAGTTAAAAGGTACAGGTGGCTATTTGTTTAATTGGCGTTTTACGTTAATAACCATGATAAATGCATAGAATATACTGTACCCTACTATGGATATAGCTATACTATTTACTTATCCACTTTTTAGTAAGTAGGTTAAACTTACTAGTTTAAGACAGGGCCCCCCTAGTGAAAATAATGTAGTCTTTAAAGAGTTCTGCTAACTTGTGGTTATTTTGTCAATGGCATGTGACTCCAAGCTCAGAGACAGCCGAGGTCACCATGTTTGAGCTGGTGAAATACACTATACAGTTGAAGTCGGAAGTTTACAGACACCTTAGCCAAATACACTCAGTTGTTCATAATTCCTGACATTTAATCCTAGTAAAAATTAGGTCAATTAGGATCACCACCTTATTTAAAGAATGTGAAATGTCAGAAAAATAGTTGAATGATTTATTTCAGCTTTAATTTATTTCATCACATTTTCAGTGGGTAAAAAGTTTACATACTCTCAATTAGCATTTGGTAGCATTGCCTTTACATTGTTTCACTTGGGTCAAATGTTTCGGGGTAGCCTTCCACAATAAATTGGGTAAATTCTGGCCCATTCCTCCTGACAGAGCTGGTGTAACTGAGTCAGGTTTGTAGGCCTCCTTGCTCGCACACGCTTTTTCAGTTCTGCCCACAGATTTTCTATAGGATTGAGGTCAGGGCTTTGTGATGGCCACTCCAATACCTTGATGTCCTTAAGCCATTTTTCCACAACTTTGGACGTGTGCTTGGGGTCATTGTCCATTTGGAAGACCCATTTTCTACCAAGCTTTAACTTCCTGACTGATGTCTTGAGATGTTGCTTGAATATATCCACATAATCTATTTTGTGGAGTGCACCAGTCCCTCCTGCAGCAAAGCACCCCCACAACATGATGCTGCCACCCCCATGCTTCACAGTTGGGATGGTGTTCTTCAGGTTGCAAGCCTTCCCCTTTTTCCTCCAAACATAACAATGGTCATTATGGCCAAACAGTTATATTTTTGTTTCATCAGACCAGAGGACATTTCTCCAAAAAGTATGATCTTTGTCCCCGTGTGCAGTTGCAAACCGTAGTCTGGCTTTTTTATGGCGGTTTTGAGCAGTGGCTTCTTCCTTGCTTAGCGGCCTTTCAGGTTATGTCAATATAGGACTTGTTTTACTGTGGATATAGATACTTTTGTACCTATTTCCTCCAGCATCTTCACAAGGTCCATTGCTGTTATTCTGGGATTGATTTGCACTTTTCGCACCAAAGTACATTCATCTCTAGGAGACAGAAAGCATCTCCTTCCTGAGCGGTATGATGGCTGCGTGGTACCATGGTGTTTATACTTGTGTATTATTGTTTGTACAGATGAACGTGGTACCTACAGGCGTTTAGAAATTGCTCCCAAGGATGAACCAGACTTGTGGAGGTCTACATTTTTTTCTCTGAGGTCTTGGCTGATTTCTTTTGATTTTCAAGCAAAGAGGCACTGAGTTTGAAGGTAGGCCTTGAAATACATCCACAGGTACACCTCCAATTGACTCAAATTATGTCAATTAGCCTATCAGAAGCTTATAAAGCCATGACATAATTTTCTGGAATATTCCAAGCTGTTTAAAGGCACCGTCAACTTAGTGTATGTAAACTTCTGACCCACTGGAATTGTGATACAGTGAAATATAAGTGAAATAGTCTGTCTGTAAACAATTGTTGGAAAAATTACTTGTGTCATGCACAAGGTAGATATCCTGACTGACTTGCCAAAACTATAGTTTGTTAACTTACTTCTACCCCCTCCTTTTTTGAAAATTCTGTTAAAAATCGCGCAACTTTTCAGCGTCCTGCTACTCATGCCAGGAATATAGTATATGCATATGATTAGTATGTGTGGATAGAAAACACTCTGAAGTTTATAAAACTGGTTAAATCACGGCTGTGACTATAACAGATCGTGTGTTTCATTGAAAAACGCAAGAAAAACTGCTCTCTGAAAGCAAAAAATAATTTCCATAAGTCACTTCCACCAGTTGTTAAAAGAGAACAGAATTTAATGGGAATCTGCCTGCAATTCATACAAATTCCGCACGATGGCGCCATTGTACTAATTTTCAATTGAATTAATTGTTGGAAAATACATCTATCTGACCTCCATTTTCCCAGTCTTCACCCGGATGCAGTTGAGGGAGAGATCAGATGGCATTGTTTTTGAAGTGAGGACCTATTGAAGAGACATCGCCCTGTAATCATTTTGATAGATTATAAACGTTTACTAATACCTAAAGTTGGATTACAAAAGGATTTCGAAGTGTTTTGTGAAAGTTTATCGTCGACTTTTTTAATTTTAAAAAATTACGCAGCGTTTAAAAACGTTGATTTTTTCTGAATGACACAGCTTCCATACAAAGCTATTTTGGGTATATATGGACCGATTTAAACGAAAAAAAGACCCAATAGTGATGTTTATGGGCCATATAGGAGTGCCAAGAAAGAAGTTCGTCTAAGGTAATGAATGTTTTATATTTTATTTCTGCGTTTTGGGTAGCGCCGGCTATCGCAAAATGTGTTGTTTACGTGTCGAGCTGGCATTTTGGGGGGTGCATGCTATCAGATAATAGCTTCTGATGCTTTCGCCGAAAAGCATTTTAAAAATCTGACTTGCTGGCTAGGTTCACAACGAGTGTAGCTTTAATTCAATACCCTGCTTGTGAATTTTGATCAAAGATTGAGTTGTAACGAGTACATTTAGCATTTAGCGTAGCGCATTTGCATTTCCAGGGGCATACTTGAGACGTCTGCGTCTCAAGTATGGTCAAGAAGTTAACAAGAAATTAGGTGAGTGGTTGAAAAACGTGTTTTAATAAATCCAACCGAAGTGTTCGTAAACTTCTGACTTCAACTGTACATACAAAAGTATGTGGACACCCCTTCAAATGAGTGGATCCGGCTAGTTCAGCCACACCAGTTGCTAAAAGGTGTATCGAGCGCACAGCAATGCAATCTCCATAGACAAACATTGACAGTAGAATGACCTTACTGAAGAGCACAGTGACTTTCAACGTAGCACCATCATACATTGCCACCTTTCCAATAAGTCAGTTCGTCAAATTTCTTCCCTATTAGAGCTGCCCCGGTCAACTGTAAGTACAGTTATTGTGAAGTGGAGCAACAACGGCTCAACCGTGAAGTGGTAGGCCACACAAGAAAAGACGAATGCTGAAGCACATAGTGCATAAAAATTGTCTGCCCTCGGTTGCAACACTGACTATAGAGTTCCAAACTGCCTCTGGAAGCAACATCAGCACAATAACTGTTCGTCGGGAGCTTCATGAAATTAGTTTCCATAGCTGAGCAGCCGCACACAAGCCTAAGATCACATGTGCAATGCCAAGCGTCAGTAGGAGTGGTGTAAAGCTCTCCGCCATTGGACTCTGCAGCAGTGGAAACGCTTTCTCTTTAGTGATGAATCACACTTCACCATCTGGCAGTCCGACAGAGAAATCTGGGTTTGGCGGATGCCAGGAGAGGCTACCTGCCCCAATGGTTAGTGCCAACTGTAATGTTTAGTGATGGAGGAATAATGGTTTGGGGCTGTTTTTCATTGTTCGGGCTCGGCCCCTTAGTTCCAGTGAAGGGAAATCTCAGCGCTATGGTTTGTTGAGATAGGTGTGGAAGAACTTGACTGGCCTGCACAGAGCCATGACCTCAACTCCAAAGAAAACCTTTGGAACGAATTGGAATGCTGACCACAGCAATGTTCCAACATCTAGTGGAATGTTTTTCCCAGAAGAGTGGAGGCTGTTATAGCAGCAAAGGGAGGGACAAACTCAATATTACTGCCAAAGATTTTGGAATGAGATGTTCCAAGAGCAGGTGTCCACAAACGTTTGGTCATGTAGTGTATAACGGGGGAGCAGTGTGGTTTATCCACTGACACATGCAGAGGTGATGACAAGGAGGAGATAGCAGGTCAGGTGGTTAGGCTGTGCTCTGTGCTGATGGTTTGTCTGTTCTGGGAAGGTAATCTAATCACTGAGGAGGTGGGGATCCTAAAAAATGCTAATGAAATCAGAGAATGAATAAGAAAGGCTAAACATGGGCACTTTTGTGACAAGGGAAATGTCAGACCGGCGTCGACTCTAACACATTTTACCAAATTGATTTTTGGGGGGGAATTAATCGTGGGTACAGGGCTATGTGATCATATTGGAGCAGAGAAGGGTGAGAAAATGAACATAAATATTAATGGGTACGCTTTATTCTGTATCTGCATGGTTGATGATTAAATCATTATGGAAAGGAACAATTATATCTATAAATACAGAGGAATATTGTTCATGATTGAAACCTTTGTGTGAGGTTACCATTACAAGGCAAATCTGATTCATTAGTCATTATAAGTACCGAAAATGCAAAGGGAGAAATATGCTCTGCGCGCATAACAATGGACAAGTAGCTCCCTGGGATAACACACCAGGTGTGGTCAACAAGTGTGAAGGCTTTTGTTCCAGCCCAGCTGGAATATGTTTTACAGTATGGAAAATAGTGCTGGGAAATATATTACAGCATTTCTACTGTAAAGCAAAATTACAGTAATGCTGCCAGTATAATGTTGTACATTCACAGTGAAATTCTCCCTGAAATCGAAATATTTGAAAAATCTTGCATTTGTACATAGAATAGATGTATTAAAATTGTTAACATAATTGTTATTAGAAGTAACAACAGTTAACACTTATAACCAAAGAAGAGCATCATTACAACACTGATTTTAAAATGATAGTGCCTGTGTGTGTGTGTGGTAGAGAGAGACAAAGTAAGAGAGAGAGGGGGGTGAAGTTAAAATTGGGTTTGGTTACAATCCTAGATCTATTTTTCACGAGCAAACTATATCCAGGGTAAAGGTGTTAAGAGGTGTTGAAACACACAACGGCACAACCCTCAGTCTGGATGCGTCTCGCCCCTCACCCAGTCTCACCCCGTGGATTCTTCTCACCCCTAGGGCAAGCATAGAAAAAGAAAGTATAGTATGAGACAGAGAGCACAAGGTCTGTTACTCTGTGGGTAAAAAGACAGGTGACAAGGGACATATCAAGCTGGTGTCGTGTGCGTGTACTTACCTCAGTAGAGGTCTTCATATAAAGTCTGTGGGCTTTTGGAAGAAAGGGGCAATATGGGGGTTGAGAACAGCTGGAATCTCAACCAGGAATCTGTACAGCCATATATCGAATATAGTTTATGAAATAAATTGAGCGATTGAACAAATACAAATAAGACCGCTAGATACATAGGGTTAAAGCAAAATAAAATCCCATAATTGAAACTTAATTTGATATCAGATTGATTGTCTGGGGCCAAGTTGTCACGACTTTTGCCGAAGTCGAAGCCTCTCCTTGTTCGGGCGGTGCTCGGCGGTCGACGTCACCGGTCTTCTAGCCATCATTGATCCATTTTTCATTTTCCATTGGTTTTGTCTTGTCTTCCTACACACCTGGTTTCAATCCCATTCATTACCTGTTGTGTATTTAACCCTCTGTTCCCCCTCATGTCTTTGTCAGAGATTGTTTGTTATTCAGTGTTGTGTTGTTTGTATTGGAGCTCGACGGGTCCTCGTACCCATTTAGTTTTATTGTTACATTTAGTGTTGGAGTTATGTTTCGTTTATTGTTATTAAATACCTCCATTACATTCAGTTTGATTCTCCTGCACCTGACTTCCCTGCCACCTATACACACGACTCTGACACAAGTAAACCTCCCCTTTCATGTAAGAAAATCATGACCATCATGCTTTTGGGAAAGAGGATAATTTTGTACATACACCGAGTGTACAAAACCTTAGGAACACCTGCTCTTTCATTGACATAGACCGACCAGCTGAAAACTATGATCCCTTATTGATATCACCTATTATATCCACTTAATTCAGTGTAGACAAAGGGGAGGAGACAGGTTAAAGAGGGATATTTAAGCTTTGAGACTGATTGTGCATGTGTGCTATTCAGAGGATGAATGAGCAAGACAAAAGATTGAAGTGCACGGGGTATGGTAGTAGTGAGTGAGTGTGTCAAGAACTGCAGCGCTGCTGGGTTTTTAACCTCAACAGTTTTCTGTGTGTATCAAGAATGGTCCACCACCCAAAGGACATCCAGCCAATGGCAGGCCAGTAGTCAAAAATGGGTCATTGATGAAAGATGACAAAGGAGGCTGACGAATTGTGCAGAGCAACATACGGTCCACCGTTAGTCTAATGACAGTCCTGTACAACATTGGTGCCCAAAGACCTATAAAAGAATGCACAACTCGTCGTACTCACGACAACACGACCAACTTCTTCAATTTAGCGTACCCCTACAGTGCACATGTTCATTGTAGCCCTGTACAAACACACCTCATTCAACTCATTGAGGGCTTGATGATTAGTTGACAAGTTGAATCACGCGTGCTTGGCCAGGGCTACAATGAAAATGTGTACTGTTAGGGGTTCATATTCCCAAAGTAGCCATATAACAAACTACCATCTCTAATGTAATTGGGACTATTAGATAGACTATTATAATTTTAGGTTTTGGCTCTATGCATCCTAAAACAGTAGAATTTTACAGGTGAACGGACAGTTGATCTGTTGCAATGAAGTGTGTCTACCACTGTAGGCCACTGTAGTTTAAAATGTTTTCCGAGTAAACAATGTTTCAGACTTCGCTGGCAGTGCAGCATATTTAGGTATTGGAAGAAGTAAATGCAAAACATTGAATTCAAACGATCTGTTTACTGATCCACGACAATATGCAACTGTTTTTCTTTCATAAAACGGTCATACAGCAAACATCACTGCAAAAGAAAAAACACCTCCAAAGACATTTGATCAAGTTTACCATTGTTCTTTCCTTTCAGCTACTGTTTTGGCTGAATTCCAATGCTTCCAAAGTATACAGCAAATAAGAGTGTTAAAGGTGAATGATGGGTAAGTTTTTCAAGCGTTATAATGCTCGTTCAGGCAGTTTTACGACAAGTCTGATTTATAACGGGAAATGTGTATGTATTACATGCGCCACGTTTATAAATCTCAATATTGTTGTGCGTGCGTCTTTTCAGAAATGACACACACAGATGAGGCCCCTGAAACGGTGTATGTTCAGTAGGTGTCATTCCTCATGCTGAACAAATTTGGCTCAAGGATCTGTAAGGTCTGTCAGGAAAGACTTTCCTCCATCTTGGAAAAACTTCCTCCAAATAAGTCCAAATAACACCAATTTGGGGTTTGTATGCCCTAACTTAGTTTGAGAAAAGCTCAGGGATTGGATGGGTTATTGGCTGAGTTATTAATAAATCATGAAATCAGATTTTAGGTGTCCGTTTTAAATCCTTTGTAAATCCACTCGAGAATGGCCTAACATGATGAACCATGTTAAGTTTGACATTGATAACTTTAAAATTAAGGAACTACTAACAATGAACTTGTTTGACTATGTAACGCTAATGCTTATAATAATCATAAACAATCTTCTCATGGACAGGCCAGATTCACTTCAAATGTGGTATTTTGACTATCACAACAGTCCCTAAAGAGTTTGAGAAAATGCATTCAAAGATGGCCACACTATAGCAGTAGATTCATATTAGCACATACAGTGCATTCGGAAATTATTCAAACCCCTTGACTTTTTCCACATTTTGTTACGTTACAGCCTTATTCTAAAACTGATTAAATAAAATTCCCATAAATCTACACACAATAACCCATAATGACAAAGTGAAAACCTGGAAAAATGTTTTGGTGCAAATTTATTACAAATAAAAAACAGATTTGGAAAGGCACACACCTGTCCATATACAGTTGGCAGTGCATGTCAGAGAAAAAACCAAGCCATGAGGTTGAAGGAATTGTCCGTAGAGCTCCCGAGAATGGATTGTGTCCGGGCAAGGATCTGGGGAAGGGTACCAACACATTTATGAAGCATTGAAGGTCCCCAAGAACACAGTGGCCTCCATCATTCTTAAATGGATGAAGTTTGGAACCACCAAGACTCTTCCTAGAGCTGGCCACCTGGCCAAACTGAGCAATCGGGGGAGAAGGGCCTTGGTCAGGGAGGTGACCAAGAACCCGTTGGTCACTCTGAAAGAGCTCCAGAGTTCCTCTGTGGAGACGGGAAAACCTTCCAGAAGGACAACCATCTCTGCAACCCTCCACCAATCAGGCCTTTATGGTAGAGTGGCCAGACGGAAGCCACTCCTCAATAAAAGGTACATGACAGTCTGCTTGGAGTTTGCCAAAAGGCACCTAAAGACTCTATGAACATGAGAAACAAGATTCTCTGGTCTGATGAAACCAATATTGAACTATTTGGCCTGAATGCCAAGGGTCTTGTCTGGAGGAAACCTGGCCCATCTAATCAATCACTAAAGCAATGTTCACTGATAGATAAAACATGCTAGCTACCAGTAATGAAACACAACTATGGCTAGCTAACGTTAGTTGACCAACGTGTCCAGCTATATGACATCCAAGGCCATCCCAGGGTATTCTGCACAACCAATAGAAGCCATTATTTGTGATCCTGGGTCATTGCAAAGCAATTTATCGAGCCGTAGAACACCATTGGGTACCTTAAGTTAAGGTAGATGTCTGTAAATGTTATGGTAGATGTCTGTAAAACATTTTTATAGGCAACTACATGTGTGCTGTTGCCCTACGATCAGATTAGGTCAGAATACCATAAATAGTCTGCTATAATTACATGCATCTTCAGAAAATAGACAACACACAAAAGGTTGTACATTTAACAATATTAAATGCATGTCAACATGGAACATACCTAAACCATACATGAAGGGCATTTGATCACAGCCTGGAAGAACACGTTGTGCACGCATCGCCTCTAATTCGGAAGAAGACAGACATACACCATGTGTAGAATTAAGAGCATTGCTTCAAAAGATAAATTGGGCGGTTTAAGAGGGCAGCAACTGAAAATGTTTCATAGGGTAGGATAAAGTGTGGGTCTTTTTTCTATAGTGTGTCGCTCATCAGGCAACGGTTGTTATGGTGGTATCTCACAGAGGGGAAAGTTTCAGATTTGATTGAAGAGAAGGAGCGCGACTACAGGGATGGAGTCCACATAAACTACTAACTATAGCAGGACACGGTCAGTAAGAACGCAAGGTCCTCATTTGGGTACCTGTCACAGGAGTAGCAAGAAAGGCTGCCTTTCTGATGACTTCTGGAGTCTACGTCACACTCCTCTTACAGAGAGAAAAATGACATGGCTGCTGTTTAAATGAAGTGAAGAATACTATTAAAAACAACCAATCAGGGTGAATAACAGGGATAGAGGATATAACCACAAACTACACTATACTACCACAGATGTTATAACAACCACTACAAAACAGAAGACCTTAAGCATAGACCCAACAGAAACTAGAGCAGAGGGGAGAAAATTGAAAAGGAGACCATGAGCATAGACTCAACACCAGCAGATGACGCCAAATGTAGTTCGGGTGGTCTGCGGGAGGTTCGGGTGACAGGGGGAGGTGTCCTCGGCTTTACGGGCATCTAAAGGGCTTCTTAAAACTTCAGTGTGGTGTAGAGAGAAATGAGAGAACATGGATCGAGAACACAACCATAAACATGAAACTAAACACTAGCCTATATAAGCAATGGCTGGGAGTACCAGAGAAGAGGTTTAAAAAACAACTTGATGTTGTAGATTCCCAGAAACTGCAGAAGGCCTCTCCTGCTCCTGAAAAGGGTAGACGCTGCTCTCGCAATTACTCAGAAGGAAGATGTGGCTGACGTAGGGACATCAGTCGGCAGAAGTCCTTTGAGGATCTGAAGAAAGGGGGTTATGCTGTGTGCGAGGAGCACTTTGAATGGTGTTTTATTCGGATTTAAGGTACCGATTTAAGGTACCGCTATTTCAGTCAAATGATACTTTTCTGGTAAAAATGTGTCTCTTTCAACAGGGTTTACAGAAGACACTGTCCTCCGAGGCAGCACCTACCAGAATAAATTGCAGGAATCCCACCCCTCAATCTGCAACAGATGCACGGCGTGGTAGACTAAAATGAGACAGAGGAGGCAGGAGGCATCCTCACAAGCATACAGGAAGGAGCATGAAGCACAGGTGTCATGCAGGACGAGGCCATCATGCAATTGAAGGAGGTCTATAGTATATTAACAATACACCCGCAGTGATTGATTGCACACACATTGAAACAAAAATATCACAAAGTTCATCTCAGAGAATACAGTTCTTGAAAAACGACAGCAAATGAAAAGCAGGCATGCCTCAAGACTAAAAGCTATCAAAACCAACTAAGTCGTCATCTTATAGATTGGAGTAACATGTATGTTGACTTCAAATAGACAAGCTTAGGATTGATTACACAATTAAATGGTGATTTCATCATCATGCATCTACAGTATACTCTTTATAATTTGTAGAACAAAACAAGATCCAATGTTGGAGGCCATGGAGTTGCTGCCTCCACAACTAAATGACTTCAAACTTCAGTGCAGTGTGCAGAGAAATAAGAGAGAGTGGAGGTTCTCTGTGGAGATAAAAACAACTTGAAATATAGCTGTACCACCAGTCCTTCCACATAGATTTCTTCCCCCTGCCATTCCGTAATAGCCTCCATCGCTACCTTCCCGTGCCATTGGTTTCTTCTTTTTTTTAACTAGGCAAGTCAGTTAAGAACAAATTCTTATTTTCAATGACGGCCTAGGAACAGTGGGTTAACTGCCTGTTCAGGGGCAGAACGACAGATTTGTACCTTGTCAGCTCGGGGATTTGAACTTGCAACCTTTCGGTTACTAGTCCAACACTCTAACCACTAGGCTACCCTTCTTTTCTGATACATATTACATGTTGTTTTTACATGAGGATTAATTTGTTGGACTGCATGTTTTCAGAAATTATCTAAAAGATGGTATACATTATAATTTATTTTTTTGATGCCTGGATTCCATGACATCGACAAGATGGAACTCAGAGTCAGAAATATGAGCGCAAAACAAAGAAATGTGTCCCTCTTCTATGAGGAAATGGCAATAAAAAAAACCCATCTAGATTACAATCGCGAAAGGGACGCCATCGACGGCTTAACCATCAAGTCCAATGTTGCCAATCAGGCAATCGTTGTTGTGGTTAGGAGTGTCACATCAAAATGGAAACAGGTATTTATGTGACCGAGCTATTAGACAACTACATGACTACGGTTTAACTTTCCTGAAATTCCGCTCCCTAATAAGACACTTCGTTTTTTCCAATTGCCTAACACACTAAAATGTCATGCACAGCACAATTATTTAAACTGACACACAGAGAGAAAAACCTCTTCTCAAGTCTCCAAAGTCTAAACACATTTTCTGCTTTACACACATTTTGCAATTCAAAATGGCACCTTTTAAATGCACTACACACGGTTCTCTGCATAAGACACAACAATCCGACAAAGTCACGTTTGCCATTTCAAAACACTGCCATTCAAAATGACACTGCATGAGCTAATTGGCCAATACATGTGCCACTTGGCCAAACAGCTCAATGGTTAACTGTTACCACTTCAATCAGGAAGCAAGCACTATGAAAAGACCACAGGTGAGCACCTTTTGTTTTACAACAACAATGGAAGCCATTGCAGAGAGAGGAAGAGGAAGAGGGAAGGTGAGAATGAGAGGGGGAGGAAGAGTGAGAGGTAGGGGTAGAGCTGATAGAGGAGTTCATGGCCAAAGAAGACAACAACTTTCAAATGAAATCAGAGCAACCTTAGTTGATCATGTCATCAACCATGGGCTGACAATGCGAGAGGCTGGACAGAGAGTGCAGACCAACTTGAGCCGTTTTACTGTCGCCTGTGTCATCCGAACACTTAGACTGGAGTACAGGTATGTAACCAAAATGTCTTTCACACTATGTTGTACACCCCATGTCATAGTGTATCAGTTGGGTGACACCTGTTTACTTCATGAATGGCTGATGTCATACACTAACTGCACACATTTCCTGTAGAATTTACTCTACTGTGGGGGAAATATCTTTAGGCTGCATTGTCTAAGCCCTATATTTTTGTTTTTCTAAAGGACTGAGAGACGCAACCATGGTGGAGAAAGGGGCCAAATGTTCACCGGGGTACAGGAAGCTGCCATTGTAAACTTGGTTTTGGAAAATAATGAAATCAGATTACGAGAAATTCAAATCCATATCATCCAAGACAACACCATATTCAACAACGTTCAACGAGTCAGTCTGTCCACATTGGCTCGCATTCTCAAGCGAAATCAAATCAGAATGAAACAACTTTATAAGGTGCCGTTTGAGAGAAACTCTCAAAGAAACAAAGAGGTCAGACGAGCATATGTGGATGTAAGTACAATATTGACTGCAGTACACTACACGCAACATTGTACTGGATAACGCCATATTGACTGACTGCTTTTGTTCTTTGTTTTCAGGGAGTATTGGAAATGGATGCTCATGCAATCCCACATGAGTTCATCTTTATAGATCAGGCTGGGTTCAACCTAGCAAAGACCAGAAGAAGAGGGAGAAACGTCATTGGCCACAGAGCCATTATAGATGTTCCTGGCTCACAATGTGCGCTGCCTCTTGCACATGCCTCTTGTGCAGGCTATGGAAGAGGCATGTGATGAGATTGATGTGGGTGCGATTCAGGGATGGATAAGGCACTCAAGGCGCTTCTTCCCTCGATGTCTGGCAAAGGAAGATATTGCCTGTGATGTGGTCGAGGCGTTGTGGCCAGACCCAGCTTTGCGGCAAGATGCTGCCTAATTGTTTTTCTTGCCTCTTTTTTCGATATATTTTTTCTGCAATTTTCTTTTTCCGTTTACTGTTTTTTTTTTGTGAGCATATTTTTGTTCAGTCCAATGTAAATATATCTGCTGTGCATATGTTGCACTGACTTGTTTGGTGAAAAATAAAATGTTTAAAAAATGTTTTAAAATGTGTGTGTATCTGCAAATATTTCTGTGCATCTGAAGAATTTTCTACAATTTGAACTATTTTAGTATTATGGAAAAGCATACTAAAGTTGAGAGTGCTTTTCATTATGCCCAACAGTGTGTAGTTGGTTCGACAAAAATCTCGTAATATGAATGAAGTGCAAACGTTTCGTGCAAACGTTTGCTTTTGATAATGCTAAATGTAGTTTTGGTTGCAGTGCTTCCTTTTGCACGATATAAGAGGTATTTTACAGTTTGGGTGTGTGGTTTTGTGAATTGTGTTAAGTATTTTGATAAAACCAGCCTAGTTTGCAAAATTGTGTTTTAGCAATTGGGAAAAACTGTAATTCACTTACCTCTGTCTTGTTTACGTCTCCCACGCAGGCATTTGGTTAAATTGGCAATGCCAGCCAAAGAGACCACTGACATTGTGGCTCAGGCAATAAAGAGACTAAAAAGCATAGGACTGACTGTGTAACAATGTCTATATATACAATACTCCAGTTTGATCACTACTGTACATTTGGAATATACAGTAATTACTTTAAATGCGACAGGTCATCAATGTGGTGTGTGACCAGTGACCCTGTAATATGAAGTCCTTAAAAGCTCCTTGGAGCAAGTCTAAATGTTGAGGAGCACACTGACGTGGCACACTGCATCACAGTTGAAGACCACAATATCCCCATCATCTTTGAATATCCGCACTTGCTAAAATCCATGCGGAAACAACTTCAAGCGTCATGGGATGAAGGTAGATTCAAAATTATCATATTTACAATTGAATATACATTTTTAACAATAAAAATGGACTGCTGTCATTCCTTTTAACTTACCAAATCGGAGATGATGAAATCCTTTGGGACCATCTGGTGTCGTTTTACAACCTGGACAAAAGGCACCCAATCAGGATGACGCCAAAGCTGACGGACAAACACATTCATCTAGCACCCTTCACAAACATGCCACACTGTTTCTGCAGGTAAATAAGCACATTAACATTTGCTGTTTAACAGTCAATCATAATATCTACAAATGCAATAATTTACTAATCCTGTACTACCACATAACTATTCAAGTATAAATTGATTTTGACATGGAAAGATGGAACATCGTAAAAATGATGTAGTAGTACTAACGAATGCTTTATTTACTCAAACTGCCTGAGATGGAATGCACAGCCAATTTCCTTGAAAAAATTAACAAATTGTTTGACGTTCTGACCTGAGGGTATGTTCAATCAAATGTAAATGCAATCAGTACAGGGTGTATTACACAGTTGAAAACCTCGTACATAGAAATCACTATCAAACCAACACAAGCTTTTTCCTTCCATCTCTTGCTGGGAAAGAAATCCATGAAGGAGGGCTTTCAGGCGAGAACAGCTTCAAGTTGGACTTCCTTCGGGAAGCAATATGATGGTCTGACACATGGAAATTTAAGCAAGTTGATTTAAATATGCCATGCTTCTTCAACCTCAAGCACTTCCAGACTAAGACCCACTTACTGACACACTTCGTAGAAACCAAGATTATATTACTCCTGTAATGCAGTACTCTTTGGACTCCCATTCTGACCGATAGACACACTATTTGACCATAGGAGGCTGCTGAGGGGAGGACGCCTCATGATAATGGCTGGAACGGAGCAAATGGCATGGCATTAAAAACATGAAATTCCAAATTTGGAAAGTATGCAGACCCCTTGACCTTTTCCACATTGTTACGTTAAAGCCTTATTCTAAAATGTATTAAATAGTTTTTTAACACTCTGCAATCTACATACAAACACACACACAACACCCCATAATGACAAAGCAAAAACTGTTGTTGTTTTTTTTAAATCCTGAACTGAACACATTTACGTAAGTATTCAGACCCTTTACTCAGTACTTTGTTGAAGCGCCTTTGGCAGCGATTACAGCCTTGAGTCTTCTTGGGTATGACGCTACAAGCTTGGCACACCTGTATTTGTGGAGTTGCTCTCATTCTTCTCTGGAGATCGACTCAAACTCTATCAGGTTAGATGGGGAGCGTCGCTGCACAGCTATTTTCAGGTCTTACCAGAGATGTTAGATTGGGCTCAATTCTGGGCTCTAGCTGGGCCACTCAAGGACATTCTGAGACTTGTCCCAAAGCCACTCCTGCGTTTTCTTGGCTGTATGCTTAGGGTCGTTGTCCTGTTGGAAGTTGAACCTTTGCCCCAGTCTGAGGTGAGGTCCTGAGTGAGTGCTCTGAGCAGGTTTTCATCAAGGACCTCTTTGTACTTTGCTCTGTTCATCTTTACCTTGATCCTGACTAGTCTCCCAGTCCCTGCCGCTGAAAAACATGCTGCCACCACCATGCTTCACCTTAGGGATGGTGACAGATTTCCTCCAGACGTGATGCTTGGCATTCAGGCTTGGCACTTGGCATTCTTGATATCATCAGACCAGAGAATTTTGTATCTCATGGTCTGATAGTTCTTTAGGTGCCTTTTGGCAAACTCCAAGTGGGCTGTCATGTGCCTTCTACTAAGGAGTGGCTTCCATCTGGCCACTCTACCATAAAGGCCTGATTGATGGAGTGCTGCAGAGATGGTTGTCCTTCTGGAAGGTTCTCCCATGTCCACAGAGGAACTCTATTGCATCGTCAGAGTGACCATCGGGTTCTTGCTCACCTCCCTGACCAAGGCCCTTCTACCTCGATTGCTTAGTTTGGCCTGGCGGCCAGCTCTGGGGAGACTCTTGGTGGTTCCAAACTTCTTCCATTTCAGAATGATGGAGGCCACTGTGTTCTTGGGGACCTTCAATGCTGCAGAAATGTTTGGTACCCTTCCTCAGATCTGTGCCTCGACACAATCCTGTCTTGGAGCTCTAAGGACAATTCCTTCGACCTCATGGCTTGGTTTTTGCTTTGACATGCACTGTTAACTGTGGGACCTTATATAGACAGGTGTGTAACTTTCCTAATCAATTGAATTTACCACAGGTTGACACCAATCAAATTGTAGAAACATCTGAAGGATGATCAATGGAAACAGGATCAATTTTGAGTCTCATAGCAAAGGGTCTCATGTAAATACATTTTTTCTATTTGATACCACCACGAGCCCGTTCTCTCAGATATGCAGTCCTGAATGATTCGATCGCTAAACACATAACTACCTAGCTACAGTTTGCTATTTCTCTGGCACGTGCAGAATCGGATTTATTGATTTACTAACTTAGCTAGCTAAGGTTAGCAAAAACAACTAAAATAAGCAAAGAGAAACGGCAGTCCATCATTACTTTAAGACATGAATGTCAGTCATTCCAGAACAGAATGACTGACATGGGTCCCCATCAAGTGCTATGAGGAAATTGTGGTGGTCCTCACAGGAAAGGAAAACCCAGAGCTACCTACCTCTGCTGCGGACAATTTTTATTTATTTATTTGACCTTTATTTAACTAGGCAAGTCAGAACAAATTCTTATTTGTGCTTCAGAGTTCAAGTAACAGACACATCTCAACATCAACTGTTCAGAATGACTGTGTGAATCAAGCCTTCATGGTCAAATTGCTGCAAAGAAACCACTACTAAAGGACACCAATAATAAGAAGAGACTTGCTTGGGCAGAGAAACACCCGCAATGGACATTAGACCGGTGGAGATCTGTCCTTTGATCTGATGAGTCCAAATTTGCGCTTTTTGGTTCCAACAGTCTAGTCTTTGTGAAATGCAGAGTAGGTGAACGGATGATCTCTGCATGTGTGGTTCCCACCGTGAAGCACGGAGGAGGTGTGATTGTGTTTTTCTGGCGACACTGGTGATTTATTTAGAATTCAAGGCACACTAAACCAGCATGGCTACCACAGCATTCAGCAGCGATACGCCATCCCATCTGATTTGCGCTTTGTGAGAAAATCATTTGTTTTTCAATAAGACTAAGTCCCAACACACCTCCAGGCTGTGTAAGGGCTATTTGATCAAGAAGGAGAGTGATGGAGTGCTGCATCAGATAACCTGGCCTCCACAATCACCCGACCTCAATCCAATTGAGATGGTTTGGGATGAGTTGGACCGCAGAGTGAAGGATAAGCAGCCAACAAGTGCTCAAGACTGTTGAAAAAGGATTCCAGGTGAAGCTGGTTGAGAGAATGCCAAGAGTTTGCCAAGCTGTCATGAAGGCAAAGGATGGCTACTTTGAAGAATCTACATTCTAAAATATATATAAAATATAAAACACTTTTTTGGTTACTACATGATTCCATATGTATTATTTCACAATTTTGATGTCTTCACTATTATTCTACAATGTAGAATATAGTAAGAAATAAAGAAAAAACATTGAATGAGTAGGTGTGTCCAAAGTTTTGACTGGTACTGTATATATCAAGCTAGCAACTATTTCTGTCTTCGACAAATATTACGAAAACAAGCAACAACCAAACATGATGGAGAGTAAACAAAGAGAACCAATCTCCAAAAGAAAATGTGACTCCTCGACGGACACAGACGATTTAAGCTTTTCACCACCGGGGGGTGGTAAGGGTGGAAACCGATCTATGAAAATCGATAAATGACAAACTGGGCATACTTGAATTACACAGTAAAGATATATAGGAGTTGTAGGCGAGCCTCGAGATGAGTGACGAAAAAGCTGCGACAATGGTGAAAGAAACAAACAAGCTAAAAGGGACAGTCAATAAGATTGAAACAGACATGAATGAATTTAAAAAGGAGAATGTCTTTCTGAGAGAAGCCTTACTTGATATACAAACTAGATCTATGAGAGAAAATCTGGTACTTACTGGTATCCAAAAGAAAGACTAAGTTCCTGAGGGTGCGGTGAGGGAGTTTCTTCTTACAGCACTTCAGATACCATGCGAATCTGTTGACAAAATCCAACTCGAACGTTTACAACGTTTCGGACAGAGATATGAGCGTCCAGTTGTTGCCAAATGTGACCCATTTCAGGAAACTGTCGTGGGCGTGGGTCACTACTACACAGGAGGGCTATTTGAATGTAAAGACACAGTTTTGGTCAAAATTAGTTTTTTGTTAGAAATGCCTTCTTGAACATGTGAACTTTCATGTGCCTTACTTGTACAAACTTGTATGCCATCTGTAAATACGAATATCTATAAATACGAATTGTTAAATTACGAGCCTAGTTGGCTTAGCCACATAAAAAGACAACTTTCCCGCTAGCCATGATTGGCTGAGATAATGAGTGGGCTTGACATGCTGTGCAATCAGTTGGTATTGATCTGCCATATAGCACGCTTCTGTCTATTTCAGTTGGTCAGTATGTCTAGGTAATCCTGTCTAGCGCTGCTTTTTTTTCTTCAAATGTATCGTGTGGTACTAAAACTGCATACAGTGGTTGCTCAACTAAACGTTTTCGATGATGCTGCGGTACTTAGAGCAAATGTGTGGTTTGGTACGGTACCCTGCGTCACCACTTCATTGCTCCAGACCAGCGAAGAGGGATAGAGCACTGATTATGCTTTTGGGTCCACTGTGTCTCTGACAATGAATGGGCGATATAAACCTAAATAGAAACTGATGATTGTGTACGACTTCAGTATTACTTAATAAAACTGTTGTTACACTAAGGTTTTTATTATTTTATATTATTTTGCTCTTACTGTAGTAGTGTAGCCCACTCCCGACTGATCACGCTGTACAGCGCCTCAGTGTTGCTACGGTCTAAGACACTGCATAGCAGTGCAATCTGTGTTGTTACAATTGCTGGTTCAATACCTGTGCTGGCCTTGACTGGGAGACCCCATGAGATGACTGTAGGTTTTTTGGTTTCTCTCCCTCTAAAAACAGAAATAAAGAATTCTAAATAACAAACTGGCTTTATTTACAAATTAGTAACAATGTCTCACCCCATGTTCAAGAATGAGTATTTTTTTCACTAATTTTACATTATTTGAAAACAAATAACAAATCTCCAAAATATTGTTATTTTTTAAACAAAGCGATTTATCACTATTATTATTTAGAGTTATATAAAAGCCCCTTGGATATTCTAACATATATTATGAACCCTGTTAGCAAGACGTTATATATTGGTCATATCTCCTGGGATTACCTTGCAGTTCTCCAGCTGTATCCACTATTATGTATCACATCCGACCGTGATTATGAGTCCCATAGGGTGGCGCACAATTGGCCCAGCGTTCCTCTCCCTCTAAAAACAGAAATAAATGTTTTGGCCTTTACAAATATTATTTTGGCCTTTTCCGAAATATTGTTATATTATCAAGTTGATGGCACAGTCATGTAGCGGCACCTACATAAAGCTGAGTGACTCACTCATTCATGGCTTTGGATCAAAATGAATAAGGACAAACATTCTTTCTGATAGTTTTTAATAAAGAAATGTTTTGTTTATCCTGACCTGGACCCCATGTACAGTATTATAATAGCCCATTATGGGCTATTAGCAGGACAATATACCTTTACCAACACCTCTCTTTATTTTGATACTTTGTGGATGGGGCTTCCCCAGTGGCGCAGCTGTCTAAGTCACCGCATCGCAATGCAAAATGGGTAGCTACACGTGCCAGGAGACCCATGAGGCGGTTTTAGTTTTTAACTTCTTATGGCTGGGAGGTGCTGTTTCCACGTTCGGATGAAAAGCGTGCCCAGAGTAAACTGCCTGCTACTGAGGCCCAGAAGCTAAGATATGCATATTATTAGTAGATTTGGATAGAAAACACTCTGAAGTTTCCAAAACTGTTTGAATGATGTCTGTGAGTATAACAGAACTCATATGGTAGCCGAAAACCTGAGAAAAATCCAACCAGGAAGTGGGAAATCTGAGGTTTGTAGTTAATCAAGTGATTGCCTATGCAATATACAGTGTAAATTTGGTCCGATTGCACTTCCTAAGGCTTCCACTAGATGTCAACAGTCTTTAGAATGTTGTTTCAAGCTTCTACTGTGAAGGGGGAGCGAATAAGAACTATTTGAACCAGTGGTCTGGTCGAAAGCCTTTAGTTTAGTCACGCACAAGCTCTGTTCCTTTTCATTTCTAAAGACAAAGGAATTGTCCTGTTGAAACATTATTGAAGAGCGAACGAAAAGGAGGTAATTGGACATAAATTATGGACTTTATCGAACAAAACAAACATTTATTGTGGAACTGCGATTCCTGGGAGTGCATTCCGATGAAGATCATCAAAGGTAAGTGACTATTTATAAAATGCTATTTCTGACTTCTGTTGACTCCAACATGGCGGATATCTGTTTTGCTTTATTTGTTGTCTGAGCTCCGTACTCAGATTATTTGATGGTTTGCTTTTTCCGTAAAGTTTTTTTAAAATCTAACAGGTTTCATTAAGGAGAGGTATATATTTATTTCTGTGAATAACAGTTGTATCTTTTATCAATGAGTATTTCTGTAAATTGATGTGGATCTCTGCAAAATCACTGTATGTTTTGGAAGCAAAACATTACTGACCGTAACGCGCCAATGTAAACTGAGATTTTTGGAAATAAATATGCACTTTATCGAACAAAACATACATGTATTGTGTAACATGATGTCCTATGAGTGTCATTTGATGAAGATCATCAAAAGGTTAGTGATTAATTTTATCTATATTTCTGTTTTTTGTGACTCCTCTCTTTGACTGGAAAAATGGCTGTGTGTGTTTTTGGGACTTGGCTCTGACCTAACATATGTTGTGCTTTCACTGTCAAGCCTTTTTGAAATCGGACACGAGGGGTAGATTAACAAGAAGTTTATTTTGTTTGGTGTATTCATTTGGTGTATTCATTTGGTGTAATATATGAAAGTTACATATTTCAAAAAAATATTTTTGAATTTCGCTCGCTGCCTTTTCAGCGGAATGTTGTCGAAGGGTTGCCGCTAGAGGAACCCCTAGCCATAAGAAGTTATGATTTTGTAAATTGGAAGGGTAGTTATGTCCTTCATGTGTTTATCTGCATTGTACGGGAAGGTCTGCTCAATCCAAGAGTAAAACCAATTGATTACTGCATTACCCCAAAAATGGAGGAGGCAGGTGGCAATGGTCTGTCTGCCCAATATAAAGGATCAAAACTGTTGGAGGAATAAAAATATCATAAATAGGAAAGTATACCAGTTTCATTTGAGGACCAGGATGTTGACAACTGCCATAAAGATTGCAAAATAGTTGGGAAGAGATTTTTGATCTTCCGACTCCATGGTAAAGGGTATATGAGTTAATATATAAAACAATGGAAGATTCAAGACTTCGTGCTTTTCAGCTAAAATTATTATATAGAATTCTTGCCACCAACAACAATTTGAATATCGAAGCTCTGTAGATTTTGTTGTGAGGATACAGAATCAATAGACCTGGTCTCAGGTTCAGGAATGGCTGAAAATGCATAGCACTGACTTAAAATTTAACCCAGCAAATAATGATCGGCAAAATGTAATACGGAGTGCTTCAGTTTGGTTTTAGACCCCATCATAGCACTGAGACTGCACTTGTGAAGGTGGTAAATGACGTCAGATCAAGGCTCTGCATCTGTCCTCGTGCTCCAAGACCTTAGTACTGCTTTTGATACCATCGATCACCACATTCTTTTGGAAAGATTGGAAACCCAAATTGGTCTACATGGACAAGTTCTGGCCCGGTTTAGATATTATCTGGTGAAAATATATCAGATTGTGTCTGTGGATGGTTTGTCCTCTGACAAACCAACTAAATTTCCTGTGTTCCTCGAGGTTACGTTTTAGGACCACTATTGTTTTCACTATATATTTTGTACATTTCAATGAAAATGGTGAAGCACCAAAATTCCCCTCCCTGGAAGCCTGTGTTTCAGACATAAAGAAGTGGATGGCAGCAATTTTTTCACTTTTAAACTCGGACAAAACAGAGATGCTAGTTCTCGGTCCCAAGAAACAAAGATCTTCTGTAGGATCTGACAATTAATCTTGATGGTTGTACAGTCGCCTCAAATAAAACTGTGAAGGACCTCGGCTTTACTCTGGACCCTGATCTCTCTTTTGACGAACATATCAAGACTGTTTGAAGGACAGCTTTTTTCCATCTACTTAACATTCCAAAAATGAATCCATGCGTTTGTCACTTCTAGATTAGACTACTGCAATGCTCTACTTTCCTGGATACCCGGATAAAGCACTAAATAAACTTCAGTTAGTGCTAAACACTGCTAAAATTTTGACTAGAAACAAAAAATGATCATATTACTCCAGTGCTAGCCTTTCCACTGGCTTTCTGTTAAAGGCTAGGGCTGATTTCAAAGTGTTACTGCTAACCTACAAAGCATTACATGGGCTTACTCCTACCTATTTTTCCAATTTGGTCCTGCCGTACATACCTAAACGTACTCTACGGTCACAAGCCACAGGCCTCTTTATTGTCCCTAGAATTTCTAAGCAAACAGCTGGAGGCAGGTCTTGCTTCATTTTTATAGAATGGTCTGCCTATCCATGAGAGATGCAGACTATGTCTTGACCTTTAAGTCTTTATTGGACTCATCTCTTCAGTAGGTCCTACGATTGAGTGTAGTCGGGTTCGTGCCGTGGGGTAGATGTTCGTGGGCTAGACCTTAGTGGGCTATACTCAGCCTTTAAGTATGCTCCCTCTAATTCTCTCTCGCTCGCGCTCTCTTTTTCCTCTCGGAGGAAGCTGAGCCCTAGGACCATGCCTCAGGACAACATAAATGGATAGCGTACGATCATAGATACAATTTGGCTACATAAGCCTACAAACATTTACAATAGCAAAATCACAATAATCACAAGAATGGCTTCAGATCAGTCTATTTAAATTATTTAAATTAAAGATCCAGGCAGCCTCTCGTTTTACCAATAAATTGTCGAGGTCACCCTCTCTCCTAGGGAGGATGGCATGTTCGATGCCAATATAACGTAGAAATGCAATCGAGTGGTTTTCTTCCAAAATGTGTGCCGCAACTGGGTAAGTCGCGTTTTTGCACCTAATGGTGCTATGATGCTCTGAGATACGTTCTTTTAATTCACACTTTGTTTTACCCACACAATTTTCACCACAAGGACAAAAATTGTGTAGGTAAAGAACGTACCCACACAATTATAAGATAAATAACTGCCTCAGTGGAGCATGTGATAACACGTTTGATTGGGATCTGTTTCCCTGTTTGGGGGTGTTTGAAGGATCTACATTTACAAGTGTCGTTACATTAGTAGTTTACATCCAGTAGGGGCGCAAATAGACTATCTTGGGGTGGTAAATCAGAGTTTACCAATTGATCTCTAAAGTTTCTGCCCTGCGAGAATACGACCAAGGGAAGGTCCGAAAACACATTACCGATACTATCATCGGATCTTAGAATGTGCCAATGTTTGTGAACGATTCCCTTATCTAGTTCAGAGCACTTTGAAAAGCGGGTAGTTAGAACGCAAGAATGCTTATTTTTGTGAAACTGACCTTGAAAAAGGTAATGTCTCATTTTGGTTTGAATTTTCTCAATGGCAGTATTCATCTGATCATTTTTCTCTTCTTGAATTTATTTGATTTCTGTCGAAATCTGATTGTTTTTTACAAATTCTTTTGATTCGACAGAATTGGTTGTAGGGCAAACTGTTTTTCAAGGGAAGTGGATGACAACTATCAGCCCTCAACAAACTGTTAAGATCAGTTGGTTTCCTGTAAAGATCACACAAGATCAGAAGATTAAGAAAACTGATTTGATGTGTATCAGATTGCATAGTGAATCTCAGATGCTCAGAACAGGAGTTAAGAACATAGAACGCCTGGAGCTGTTTGCATCACCCCTCCATAGAACAAAAATATCAATAAAATACCGTTTCCAAATAATGATGTTATGCAAGAAAATATTTTTTAGAAGAGGGTGTGGGAAGTCTTCTCTGCTAACACGCCAGTGTTCTTTCTGGAAGATTCTTCTCTCAAACTAGTAGATCTGACGTTGCTTCATGTTGCATTGATGGCAAGCAAGGAAATCGCATTGAGAGGAGAAAGAAAACATGTTTGAGTAAAACATTCATAATATTTTTGGGTAAATCTGACAGCCCACCTTGTCCCATTTTTTCAGTGTAGCTACCTCGACAAAGCCTTTTGAGAGATGGAGCTGCAAACAAGTTTTGATGGCTTGGAATACGTCTCAACCACAGCTAACTTGTGGAGAGCATACAACAAAGTTTTATGCTAATGACAGCCCACTTAATCCATCCCTCTACTTTGCAGCGTGGGAAAGCTGCGATTGCATGCAGAAGAGTCAGGGGAAGAAACACATATGACACGATTGCCGGTGAAAGGGAGCAGACACCTTCATCATATGGCCTGAGTCAAAAAGTGACTGCCACCGTCACTGACAACAGCTCCAATTTTGTGAAGGCATTTAAAATGTTTAAGATTGATTCTGAGGATCAGTGAAGATTTTACATTTGCGGATTTAGATGCAGTGCTCAACGGCAGTGGCGAAATTGATTCCAACGACAACAAACAGATTGTTTTCACGCCACACAGGTGCGCAACCCACAACCTCATTCTTATATCAAGTAACGACGTGGACAAATGGCTGTTGGCAAACGGTGATTCAAAAGCTGTGTACAGGAGCGCCATTGGAAAGTGCTCGGCCCTGTGGACCAAGGCTAGTCGATCAACGTTGGAAATAAAGAGCTCTCCCATATGATAGCTGGCCTCCCAGATGCCATAGTCCAGGTACACAAGTTTTTGTTAATTAGGCTCTCAATAATAATTGTGCCTCAGCGCACCTTTGTTCTTTATCAAAGTACATTTTTGTTTCTTCCATTATCAATTTAGTCTTTAAACTTTTCCTTATTAACATAATAAAGTGATACAAGCAAATCCAGCACATTGAATGGTTTTATAATGTTTAGTAATTTATTAGATGTAAATCTAATCTTGCAGGCCATCAAGACACAATGCTCATACACGCCGGACAGCAATGAGGCTTTACTGGCTGCGTTGACTCTTCCCAAATTCAAGCTGTGCTGGGTGAGACACAGGCAAAAGACAGCATCAAGTTGCTGCTCGCTGCCAAGTGTCGCACGCTCTCTGCTGCGGAACTACCATCACCTGCCTGCAATAAGTACTTTTTGCATTTGAGTTGGACAACATTCACGATGGCGGTGGACACGGAGAATCTGAAGTCAGCTACAAGGAATGTTCAGGATCAAGCTAATTTCTTTAAAACTCTTAACAACATCCAGTGTGCCTGCGGAGAGACCTTTCAGCCTTAGGAGTCTTGCCATGACTCCAAAAGAGGAACCAGCTCTCCGACAGACGCTTTGAGAGACTTCTGCTCCTGCGTTAGTTGCTACTTTGTAGAAAAGCAGTGAATCTGATTAAAGGTGATGTAACGACGTTCGTCTGTAGAAGGAGAAGCGGACCAAAAAGCAGCGTGGTGGTTACTCATGTTCTTTAATGGAAAATGAACGATACATTAAATAACTTATCTACAAAACAACAAACGGAACGTGAAAAACCTATACAGCCTATCCTGTGACGACAACAAACACAGTGACAGGAACAATCACCCACAAACACACAGTGAAACCCAGGCTACCTAAGTATGATTCTCAATCAGAGACAACTAATGACACCTGCCTCTGATTGAGAACCATACTAGGCCGAAACATAGAAATACCCAAAACATAGAAAAACAAACATAGACTGCCCACCCAACTCACGCCCTGACCATACTAAATAAATACAAAACAACGGAAATAGAGGTCAGAACGTGACAGTACCCCCCCCCCCAAAGGTGCGGACTCCGGCCGCAAAACCTTGACCTATAGGGGAGGGTCTGGGTGGGCGTCTGTCCGCGGTGGCGGCTCTGGCGCGGGACGCGGACCCCACTTCACCATTGTCTTAGTCCGCCTTATTGTCCGCCTCCGTGGCTTACTCACCATGGCCACCCCTCTCAATGACCCCACTGGACAGAGGGACTGCTTGGGACAGAGGGGCAGCTCGGGACAGAGGTGAAGCAGCTGCTCAGGACAGAGGGACAACTGCTCGGGACAGAGGGACAACTGCTCGGGACAGAGGGGCGGCAGCTGCTCGGGACAGAGGGGCGGCAGCTGCTCGGGACAGAGGGGCGGCAGCTGCTCGGGACAGAGGGGCAGCTGCTCGGGCGGCCCCTGGCTGACTGGCGGCACTGGCGGCCTCTGGCTTACTGCCGGCCCCTGGCTGACTGGCGGCACTGGCGGCCCCTGGCTGACTGGCGGCACTGGCGGCCACTGGCTGACTGGCGGCACTGGCGGCCACTGGCTGACTGGCGGCACTGGCGGCTCCTGGCAGACGGGCGGCGCTGGCGGCGCTGGGCAGACGGGCGGCGCTGGCGGCGCTGGGCAGACGGGCGGCGCTGGCGGCGCTGGGCAGACGGGCGGCGCTGGCGGCGCTGGGCAGACGGGCGGCGCTGGCGGCGCTGGGCAGACGGGCGGCGCTGGCGGCGCTGGGCAGACGGGAGGCGCTGGCGGCGCTGGGCAGACGGGAGGCGCTGGCGGCGCTGGGCAGACGGGCGGCGCTGGCAGACGGGCGGCGCTGGCGGCGCTGGGCAGACGGGCGGCACTGGCGGCGCTGGGCAGACGGGAAGCTCCGGCAACGCTGGACTGAGTAGCTCTCGTACCGCCGAACAGGCGGGAGACTCCGGCAGCGCCGGAGAAGAGGAAGGCCCTGGTAGCGCCGGAGAGGCGGGAGACTCCGGCAGCGGCGCCGGACAGGCGGGAGGCTCCGGCAGCGGCGCCGGACAGGCGGGAGGCTCCGGCAGCGGCGCCGGACAGGCGGGAGGCTCCGGCAGCGGCGCCGGACAGGCGGGAGGCTCCGGCAGAGGCGCCGGACAGGCGGGAGGCTCCGGCAGAGGCGCCGGACAGGCGGGAGGCTCCGGCAGAGGCGCCGGACAGGCGGGAGGCCCTGGCAGAGGCGCCGGACAGGCGGGAGGCTCCGGCAGCGGCGCCGGACAGGCGGGAGGCTCCGGCAGCGCTGGAGAGGAGGAAGCCCCTGTAAGGATGGACCGGAGAGACAGCCTGGTACGGGGGGCTGCCACCGAAGGGCTGGTGCGTGGAGGTGGTGACGGATAGACCGGGCCGTGCAGGCGCACTGGAGCTCTTGAGCACCGAGCCTGCCCAACCTTACCCGGTTGAATGGTCCCGATCGCCCTGCCAATGCGGCGAGGTGGAATAGCCCGCACTGGGCTATGCAGGCGAACCGGGGACACCGTGCGCAAGGCTGGTGCCATGTAAGCCGGCCCAAGGAGACGCACTGGAGACCAGATGCGTAGAGCCAGCTTCATGGCACTTGGCTCGATACCCACTCTAGCCCGGCCGATACACGGAGCTGGAATGTACCGCATCGGGCTGTGCACCCGCACTGGGGACACCGTGCGCTCCACAGCATAACACGGTGCCTGCCCGGTCTCTCTAGCCCCCCGGTAACCACAGGAAGTTGGCTCAGGTCTCCTTCCTGGCGTAGCCATACTCCCTGTTAGCCCCCCCCCAATACATTTTTGGGGCTGACTCTCGGGCTTCCATCCGCTCTGCCGTGCTAGTTCCTCATAATGCCGCCTCTCTGCTTTTGCTGCCTCCAGCTCGGCCTTGGGGCGGCAATATTCTCCTGGCTCTGCCCAGGGTCCTTTCCCGTCTAGAATCTCCTCCCAAGTCCATCTCTCCAAGTAGTGCAGCCTCTCCCACTGCTGCTTTTGCTGCTGTTGCTGTTGCTCCTCCTGCTGCTGCTTTTGCTGCTGTTGCTGTTGCTCCTGCTGCACCAGTCGCTTCTCCTGCTGCTGCTGTTGCTCCTGCTGCACCAGTCGCTTCTCCTGCTGTTGCTGTTGCTCCTGCTGCACCAGTCGCTTCTCCTGCTGCTGCTGTTGCTGCTGCCTCTGTTTACCACGCCGCTTGGTCCTTGGTTGGTGGGTGATTCTGTAACGACGTTCGTCTGTAGGAGGAGAAGCGGACCAAAAAGCAGCGTGGTGGTTATTCATGTTCTTTAATGGAAAATGAACGATACATGAAATAACTTATCTACAAAACAACAAACGGAACGTGAAAAACCTATACAGCCTATTCTGTGACGACAACAAACACAGTGACAGGAACAATCACCCACAAACACACAGTGAAACCCAGGCTACCTAAGTATGATTCTCAATCAGAGACAACTAATGACACCTGCCTCTGATTGAGAACCATACTAGGCCGAAAACATAGAAATGCCCCAAAACATAGAAAAACAAACATAGACTGCCCACCCAACTCACGCCCTGACCATACTAAATAAATACAAAACAACGGAAATAGAGGTCAGAACGTGACAGGTGATCCTAATGTGTAGGCCTATACGTTTTCTTTTTGAAAAGGCCTATTGCTCATGTTACCTTATGTTGTGTGTTTTCATATCATCGCCAAGTTTGCATTTGTTTGTAAAAACAGATTGGTAGCCAGTTGTTTTTGTATTTGAGCTGTGTCCAGTTGTAAAACTAATTGCTAGTCATCCATTTAATTTAATAAAATAATAATTGATTACAAATATTACACATAGACTGCAACTCCAGATGCAGACCTGTCCGAGGTGCTTAACACAGCACGGCCCTTTAAAATCTGTCCATTTTTATTTTGTAGCCTACATGATTTTTGCCATCTTTGGTCAAGCTTGTTTGACTTCCATGCTTCTTTGGTGATTGTAAGTCATTCCATTTATTTCAATGCATTATGTTTAGGATTTATCTGACAGTTTGCGTTCGTGGTTAGCAGTTTCATTATTATTATTTCAATTTATCGCTATGTCAAGTCGGGCTTGTGACTATATTTAGTGTATTTAATATGTATATTTTGTTTCATAAAGTACATTTGTGTTTGTCACATGCGCCAAACACAACCGGTGTAGACTTTACAGTAAAATGCTTACTTTACAAGCCCTTGACCAACAATGCAGTAAAAAAATATATAACAACAACAGCAACAATAAAATAACAGTAGCAAGGCTATATACAGGGGGTTCCGGTACAGAGTCAATGTGCGGGGGCACCAGTATGTCGAGGTAATATGTACATGTTGTACATGTGCAGAGTAGCAGCAGCGTAAAATGGGGGGTGGGGTGAGGACAAAGCAAATAGTCTGGATAGCCATTTGATTAACTGTTCAAGAGTCTTATGGCTTGGGTTAGAACCTGTTAAGAAGCCTTTTTTGACCTAGACTTTGTGCACTGGTACCGCTTGCCATGAGAGAAGTCTATGACTAATTTTTTTAGCCTTCCTCTGACACCGCCTGGTATAGAGGTCCTGGATGGCAGGAAGCTTGGCCCCGGTGATGTACTGGGCCGCACACACTACCCTCTGTAGTGCCTTGCGGTCGGAGGCCGAGCAGTTGCCATAGCAGGCGGTGATGCAACCAGTGCTCGATGATGCAGCTGTAGAACTTTTTGAGGATCTGAGGACCCATGCCAAATCTTTGCAGGGGGGACAGGCGTTGTCGTGCCCTCTTCACGACTGACTTAGTGTGTTGGGACCATGATAGTTTGTTGGTAATGTGGACACCAAGGAACCTGAAGCACTTAACCTGCTCCACTACAGTCTCGTCGATGAGAATGGGGGCTTGCTCGGTCCTCCTCTTCCTGTAGTCCCCAATCATCTCCTTCATCTTGATCATGTTGCAGGAGAGGTTATCCTGGCACCACACTGCCAGGTCTCTGACCTCCTCCCTATAGGCTGTCTCATTGTTGTCAGTGACCAGGTCTACCACTGTTGTGTCTTCGGCAAACTTGATGGGTTTGGAGTCGTGCTTGGCCATGCAGTCATGAGTGAACAGGGAGTACATGAGGGGACTGAGCACGCACCTGAGGGGCCATCAGTCCCATCAGGAATTCCAGGATCCAGTTGCAGAGGGAGGTGTTTAGTCCCATGGTCCTTAGCTTAGCGATGAGCTTTGGGGGCACTATGGTGTTGAACGCTGTGCTGTAGTCAATGAATAACATTCTCACGTAGGTGTTCCTTTTGTCCAGGTGGGAAAGGGCAATGTGGATTGCAATGGATATTGCATCATCTCTGGATCTTTTTGGGCGGTATACAAGTTGGAATGGGTCTAGGGTTTCTGGCATAATGGTGTTGATGTGATTCATGACCAGCCTTTCAAAACACTTCATGGTGACAGACGTGAGTGCTACAGGTCGGTAGTCATTTAGGCAGGTTACCTTGGTGTTCTTGGGCTCAGGGACTATGGTGGTCTGCTTGAAACATGTTATTACAGACTCGGTCAGGGACAGCTTGAAAATGTCAGTCAAATCAAATCAAATTTTATTTGTCACATACACATGGTTAGCAGATGTTAATGCGAGTGTAGCGAAATGCTTGTGCTTCTAGTTCCGACAATGCAGTAATAACAAGTAATCTAACTAACAATTCCAAAACTACTGTCTTGTACACAGTGTAAGGGGATAAAGAATATGTACATAAGGATATATGAATGAGTGATGGTACAGAGCAGCATAGGCAAGATACAGTAGATGGTATCGGGTACAGTATGTACAAATGAGATGAGTATGTAAACAAAGTGGCATAGTATAGTATAAAGTGGCTAGTGATACATGTATTACATAAGGATACCGTCGATGATATAGAGTACAGTATATACGTATGCGTATGAGATGAATAATGTAGGGTAAGTAACATTTATATAAGGTAGCATTGTTTAAAGTGGCTAGTGATATATTTACATCATTTCCCATCAATTCCCATTATTGAAGTGGCTGGAGTTGAGTCAGTGTCAGTGTGTTGGCAGCAGCCACTCAGTGTTAGTGGTGGCTGTTTAACAGTCTGATGGCCTTGAGATAGAAGCTGTTTTTCAGTCTCTCGGTCCCAGCTTTGATGCACCTGTACTGACCTCGCCTTCTGGATGATAGCGGGGTGAACAGGCAGTGGCTCGGGTGGTTGATGTCCTTGATGATCTTTATGGCCTTCCTGTGACATCGGGTGGTGTAGGTGTCCTGGAGGGCAGGTAGTTTGCCCCCGGTGATGCGTTGTGCAGACCTCACTACCCTCTGGAGAGCCTTACGGTTGAGGGCGGTGCAGTTGCCATACCAGGCGGTGATACAGCCCGCCAGGATGCTCTCGATTGTGCATCTGTAGAAGTTTGTGAGTGCTTTTGGTGACAAGCCGAATTTCTTCAGCCTCCTGAGGTTGAAGAGGCGCTGCTGCGCCTTCTTCACGATGCTGTCTGTGTGAGTGGACCAATTCAGTTTGTCTGTGATGTGTATGCCGAGGAACTTAAAACTTGCTACCCTCTCCACTACTGTTCCATCGATGTGGATAGGGGGGTGTTCCCTCTGCTGTTTCCTGAAGTCCACAATCATCTCCTTAGTTTTGTTGACGTTGAGTGTGAGGTTGTTTTCCTGACACCACACTCCGAGGGCCCTCACCTCCTCCCTGTAGGCCGTCTCATCGTTGTTGGTAATCAAGCCTACCACTGTTGTGTCGTCCGCAAACTTGATGATTGAGTTGGAGGCGTGCGTGGCCACGCAGTCGTGGGTGAACAGGGAGTACAGGAGAGGGCTCAGAACGCAACCTTGTGGGGCCCCAGTGTTGAGGATCAGCGGGGAGGAGATGTTGTTGCCTACCCTCACCACCTGGGGGCGGCCCGTCAGGAAGTCCAGTACCCAGTTGCACAGGGCGGGGTCGAGACCCAGGGTCTCGAGCTTGATGACGAGCTTGGAGGGTACTATGGTGTTGAATGCCGAGCTGTAGTCGATGAACAGCATTCTCACATAGGTATTCCTCTTGTCCAGATGGGTTAGGGCAGTGTGCAGTGTGGTTGAGATTGCATCGTCTGTGGACCTATTTGGGCGGTAAGCAAATTGGAGTGGGTCTAGGGTGTCAGGTAGGGTGGAGGTGATATGGTCCTTGACTAGTCTCTCAAAGCACTTCATGATGACGGATGTGAGTGCTACGGGGCGGTAGTCATTTAGCTCAGTTACCTTAGCTTTCTTGGGAACAGGAACAATGGTGGCCCTCTTGAAGCATGTGGGAACAGCAGACTGGTATAGGGATTGATTGAATATGTCCGTAAACACACCGGCCAGCTGGTCTGCGCATGCTCTGAGGGCGCGGCTGGGGATGCCATCTGGGCCTGCAGCCTTGCGAGGGTTAACACGTTTAAATGTCTTACTCACCTCGGCTGCAGTGAAGGAGAGACCGCATGTTTTCGTTGCAGGCCGTGTCAGTGGCACTGTATTGTCCTCAAAGCGGGCAAAAAAGTTATTTAGTCTGCCTGGGAGCAAGACATCCTGGTCCGTGACTGGGCTGGGTTTCTTCCTGTAGTCCGTGATTGACTGTAGACCCTGCCACATGCCTCTTGTGTCTGAGCCGTTGAATTGAGATTCTACTTTGTCTCTGTACTGGCGCTTAGCTTGTTTGATAGCCTTGCGGAGGGAATAGCTGCACTGTTTGTATTCGGTCATGTTACCAGACACCTTGCCCTGATTAAAAGCAGTGGTTCGCGCTTTCAGTTTCACACGAATGCTGCCATCAATCCACGGTTTCTGGTTAGGGAATGTTTTAATCGTTGCTATGGGAACGACATCTTCAACGCACGTTCTAATGAACTCGCACACCGAATCAGCGTATTCGTCAATGTTGTTATCTGACGCAATACGAAACATCTCCCAGTCCACATGATGGAAGCAGTCTTGGAGTGTGGAGTCAGCTTGGTCGGACCAGCGTTGGACAGACCTCAGCGTGGGAGCCTCTTGTTTTAGTTTCTGTCTGTAGGCAGGGATCAACAAAATGGAGTCGTGGTCAGCTTTTCCGAAAGGGGGGCGGGGCAGGGCCTTATATGCGTCGCGGAAGTTAGAGTAACAATGGTCCAAGGTCTTACCTCCCCTGGTTGCGCAATCGATATGCTGATAAAATTTGGGGAGTCTTGTTTTCAGATTAGCCTTGTTAAAATCCCCAGCTACAATGAATGCAGCCTCCGGATAAATTGTTTCCAGTTTGCAGAGAGTTAAATAAAGTTCGTTCAGAGCCATCGATGTGTCTGCTTGGGGGGGGATATATACGGCTGTGATTATAATCGAAGAGAATTCTCTTGGTAGATAATGCGGTCTACATTTGATTGTGAGGAATTCTAAATCAGGTGAACAGAAGGATTTGAGTTCCTGTATGTTTCTTTCATCGCACCATGTCACGTTAGTCATAAGGCATACGCCCCCGCCCCTCTTTTTACCAGAAAGATGTTTTTTCCTGTCTGCGCGATGCGTGGAGAAACCTGTTGGCTGCACCGCTTCGGATTGCGTCTCTCCAGTAAGCCACGTTTCCGTGAAGCAAAGAACGTTACAGTCTCTGATGTCCCTCTGGAATGCTACCCTTGCTCGGATTTCATCAACCTTGTTGTCAAGAGACTGGACATTGGCAAGAAGAATGCTAGGGAGTGGTGCGCGCTGTGCCCGTCTCCGGAGTCTGACCAGAAGACCGCCTCGTTTCCCTCTCTTTCGGAGTCGTTTTTTTGGGTCGCTGCATAGGATCCACTCCGTTGTCCTGTTTGTAAGGCAGAACACAGGATCCGCGTCGCGAAAAACATATTCTTGGTCGTACTGATGGTGAGTTGATGCTGATCTTATATTCAGTAGTTCTTCTCGACTGTATGTAATGAAACCTAAGATGACCTGGGGTACTAATGTAAGAAATAACACGTAAAAAAACAAAAAACTGCATAGTTTCCTAGGAACGCGAAGCGAGGCGGCCATCTCTGTCGGCGCCGGAAGTGTATATGAGTGAAGACACTTGCCAGTTGGTCAGCTCATACTCGGAGAGTGTGATCACACATGCTCTGATGCATGCTTCAATGTTGCTTGCCTCGAAGCAAGCATAGACGTTATTTAGCTCGTCTGGTAGGCTCGTGACTCTGGGCAGCTTGCACTTTGTAGTCTGTAATAGTTTGCAAGCCCTGCCATATCTGTCAGAGCTTGCATAGTACGATTAAATCTTAGCCCTGTATTGACAATTTCTTATAAGCGTTTGGGTTAGATTCCCACTCCTTGAAAGGAGCAGCTCTACCCTTTAGCTCAGTGAAGATGACCCATGGCTTCTGGTTGTTATGTACGTACGGTTACTGTGGGGACGTCTTCGATGCACTTATTGATGAAGCCAGTGACTGATGTGGTGTACTCCTCAAACATATTCCAGTCTGTGCTAGCAAAACAGTTCCTATAGCTTAGCATCTGCGTCCTCTGACCACTTCCTTATTGAGTCACTAGTACTTCTTGCTTTAGTTTTGAAGCTGCCTAAATATTGGTGTCACATATGCTCTCTCTCCGGCGCTCTAGGTCGACATGCTCCAGCGCCTCACCTCTGCGGTGACTGGTCTGCTCCTGATCCCCGGGATTGTCATTTTCGTCTGCGTCCTGCTGCTGAAGGGGGTACTGTAGTGTGTGTTCCCTCTCCGGCCTCTAGGTCACCATGCTGCTGATTATTGCGCACACCTGTCACTATCGTCACGTGCACCAGCGCCTCATGACACTCACCTGGACTCCATCAACTCCTTGATTATCTTCCCTATACATTTGTCACTTCCCCTGGTTCTTTCTTCAGGTGTTATTGACTCATATGTCAGTGCGTTGTTTGTGTTTCTTGTTTTATGTTCCGTTTATTTATTAAAACACTCACTCCCATGCTTCCGGACTCTCAGCGTACATCATTACAATTGGTTTTGATTTATGGACAATGTTCCTTTGTTTCCTTTCGATTGATTAAGATATAATTTTGTTTTAATGCAATACTTCTTTGCATTCATCAGACATTTCAATCGTTTAGTATGGAATTTCATTAGAACCCTTGGACATAGGTTATTATTTATACATCTTCACATCATTAATATGTGTATACATTTCTCCTCCTTCATGCATTTTTGTGGAACAGTTACATTTCAATATAGCCTGCTGATCTTCATAGTCCAAATAAATTGATGAAAAAAAAGACATTTTATTGCAAAATGCACAGTTCAATTTACTAAAACAACTATTAGGAAATCTGACAGATCTAGGTCTTGAGCTCCCATGATGTCCGATTGCATCAGTGCTGCTGACAGTGTGGCGCATTGACAACTCTCTGTGCTTAGCGGAAAATATTCCACTTTGAATATCCCGCAAGTACTAAGTAGGCAAGCCATTCTAAAGAATTGTGCACCCTCGACTGGGAATAAGAATGAACAATGCATAAGGCATTTGAGGATTTCCTGTTTTTGGCAACGCAAAAGTAGCGTTGCAGTGCAACCTAATGAGATACTTTTAAAACTAAATGTTCCCCAATGGAAGTCAAACAACCTTGGCTCTGACACATTACATGGAGTCCATCAGTGGAATCAATTAAGTGTGTAATATCCCATAATATAGCATTGGTCTTGCTTTTAACACATTTTGGACACCCCCAAAGAAAGCAGGCAAAGGCACAGAAACATGATTAATGGCATCTATGGGCCTGGACAATGATCCAGAATAAAAACATTTCTGCCTGCGGTAGAAAAGCATCCATCGCAAGTTAATTGTGCTTGAAAAAAGCTGAATTGTCTGAATGAAATAAAACCCTTCCTCCCTACTGATATTCAAAAGGGTTGCAGCAATAGTCACATTGAACAGGGTGCTGCTGATTATTTCCCAAACAAATTGGAAAACTCACTGTGTCACTAGCTGTGCAAGAAAATAATTTGTATTGGAAAGCCTGCAGTGTTTATGGTGGAATTTTCCTTTAAAGATCTGCCTGTAATACATACTCTAAGTGGCCCCCATTGATCAGAGAACTAATTTCCCTCGGCAAGACACTCTGTCTTACGTACTCGGGCTTGCATCCCAAATGGCACCCTATTCTCTATATGGTGTACTACAGTAGCCCTATAGGTCCTGGTCAAAAGTAGTGCACTATATAGTAAATAGGGTGCCATTTGGGATGCATCCCTGAGCAAGATGTGGCGTAAGCCTCCATAAAGCTAAATGCTCCTTGTTAATAGGGACAGAAGTGCTCAGTCATGCACACACAAGCAATATGCATGGGTCTATGAAAGTCTCATCAGTGAACCATTTTAACAGTGGAGGTCAATATTTGGGTGTAGGCATTTTTTTGCTAAGGAGGAAGCCTAACATCCTAAATACCAGTGGCCCTATAAAACTGACTGACAGTGCAATGTCACCACCTGGTGGACAATACATATTTTCATTTGGTCAATTGCACCAAATCTGAATGCACTAAGTGGCGACTGAATAGACACGTGATAATCATGTCTAAAATTGTTGTCAAATTTAGGTGCCTTCTCTCACACAGAGATGGAAGACAACTCATTAATTTTAATTCCTATTAAAATGGGCTGGCAAAGGACACTCAGCATCAGTAGTGCCTAACTAGTTATGGCACTGGTTACTTTCCCCAGCAGGAAGGGGGAACTAACAAAAAGTCACTGACAAGCATAACTAGACAGGTGGGTGTTCATGGTGGGGGTCTTAGGTTAGTTCCTATATTTGGCCAAGAGGCAGCAAACAAAACAAACAAAAAAACACACCAAACTTAAAGACAGGAAGGAAAAGAAAGTGGAGGAAAACAAAAACAAGGAAGACCAGATAAAGGGTGGCTTTTCAAATACGGACCGCCAACTAAAGGTGTAAACCCTCCACATCTCTCTAGAAAACTGAAGCACTGTGCCAGCCACTCTTTTTTGTACGTTAAAATAACATCTAATGGATCAGAAATACAGTGTTAATGTTGTAAATGACTATTGCAGCTGGAAACGGCAGATTTTTTATGGAATATCTACATTGGCGTACAGAGGCCCATTGTCAGCAACCATCACTCCTGTGTTCCAATGACACGTTGTGTTAGCTAATCCAAGTTGATCATTTTAAAAGGCTAATTGATCATTAGAAAACCATTTTACAATTATTAAGAAGCAATAAAATTGGCCTTCATTAGACTAGTTGAGTATCTGGAGCATCAGCATTTGTGGCTTCGAGTAAAGTCTTAAAATGGCCAGAAACAGTCTATTCTTGTTCTGAGAAATGAAGGCTATTCCATGCGAGAAATTGCTAAGAAACGGAAGATCTTGTACAACATTGTGTACTACTCTCTTCACAGAACAGCGCAAACTGGCTCTAACCAGAATAGAAAGAGGAGTGGAAGGCCCCGGTGCACAACTGAGCAAGAGGACAAGTACATTAGTGTGTCTAGTTTGAGAAACAGACGCCTCACAAGTCCTCAACTGTCAGCTTCATTAAATAGTACCCACAAAACACCAGTCTCGACATCAACATTGAGAGGCAAATCCAGGATGCTGGCCTTCTAGGCAGAGTTGCAAAGAAAAAGCCATATTGCAGACTGGCCAATTGGACATTCAAGGTTGTATAGAAATTGATGGGTAACTTTTTGATCATCCCAGTAGACATCCAGTGGTATAGTAAAAGGCTTTCTCATAATTGTTCCCGAGACCCCTGAGAAAGCTTGTGTTTTGTTGGTAAGGGGGTATGATGCTTGAACAGAGGACCAGGTGCATCCTGTGTCAATTAGCATACGTTGTTGTTTTCCTCCAATTAAACAATTAACTACTGGTTCTTCACTAGGTGGAAATGTGAAGATGGTGGCACTGCAGTTGTTTGGGGTCTCTGGGCAGCTTCATTGGTGTGGTCCAGTCTCATGACCCAGCCAAGCCATGCTAGGGACAAGGCTAGGGTTAGGGACTTCCGTTGCCAGGACTCTCCATGTTCAGCACCATCGGGTCTTTTTTTATAATTTATGGTAGCCGTGAGGTCCAGCACGGGGGCCATTACCCAGCGGACCTTCGTAGGGTGGGGGTGAAATAGGGAGTTGCGGGTATAATTTGTTGGGAGTGGTTTTCTCCTCCTCACACATTTTCTTGAGTTTCTCCAATATAGCCAATCCTATGCGCTCCTTTAATTTAGCCTTCTCCATTGCTTCTTTAATTTTACCCTTGGTGGACTCCCCACCCTGTTTCCATTCGGAACAGGTTTTGTTCACTTTCCGCTTCAACGTCTCCAATATCCTACCAGGTTCCCCCTCGACTGGGAGTCCGTTGGGCGCGGCAATGCTGCCCTCTTCTGTCCACTCCCCGTATAGTTTGTATCCTTTCTTCTTCCAGTCCTTTCCCTCTTTTCCTCCATTGGTCTCTAATGCTGATTTCAATGTTTTCAACACCTTCTCTACCTCCTGATTAGCCATTGTCTAATGTATTTCAATTACTTGTTTTAATTTGAATACAATATAAATTATCAGGTTCAATTGTGTGCTGCCTTAGAATGTGTCGCAATCTAGCCACTGTCTAGTAAACACCGTGCACTTCGCCTTTACCGTTTCAAAACATAACCTAGTACATCGACTTACTACCTAATGTACCACAATCATACAGTTCGACTCTCTCAAACCTTCAAACATACATCAGTTCAAATCACTCAAACCTCACAAATATACACGGTTGAATCACTCAAACCTTACAAACATACGTCAGTTCCAATCACTCAATTTAAATAATAAAAATGGGCAGTTATTTATCCTCCCTTAATCTTATGCAATACAATCAGGTACTATAACCCTTATAAGGATCTATAAACCTTTCATTCAAACTTGATACCAGCTACAACTGAAATGTCTAATGTACTACATATGCTTCAGCAACCATCCAATGTAACACAGGTCTTTTTAATTTGTTGGCCTGCAAATTCTATCCGTAGATCATTCACGCTGATACAGTGCGCCCACTTATATCCCAGTGTTACTGCACTCACTCTAAATTTACCCAAAGTAAATATTCATTTATACTAGAAACATTTCCTCATGCACACCAGTACACAGCGTTCATTGTTACATTGTGATCCTGCTCACACACACACTAGTGAAATCCTTTAACCAATCCGATTCACCGTCTTTCAAACAACTGGGTACGCGTTACATCAACCGACCCATTTAGTACATTACATTCGTTGTTATACCATAAGAGCGATCGATCAGTTCAAAATTGCATTTACCACAGCATATGTCATATTCAATTATTTTTGTCAATTATAGTATTCACATAATTTGGTAATTTACATCAAACAGTTGTCTCACAAAACTAAATTTGGATAACTCCAATGTGCAGAACTTTAGTTTTTCACAACAGGTGTCTGCTTACCTTTTTTAGTTGACCGGTCAGGATTTGTGAGACACACCGTCCGACGACAGTACTGGCCAATCGGCTGGCACACCAATGTCCAGCGAAATCCTTCACCAGATCACGTTCGGGGTCACCAATTGTTAGATTGCATCAATTCGAATCTGGTATCAGGATAAATATGACAATGAGTCACCGATTGTATACTATGTATTTTTTATTAGCTAAGCAATAAGTGGTAAATGCAATTTTCGTATATACGGGCTCTCTGTCCCACCCCGCAGGGCAAACAGAGAACGGACTTGTTCCTGACAAAGATATTATAATATACCCTGATGACAGTAGTAGTTCCTGCTTCCGAGCCGGCCTGTCAGGGTAGAGACTGGGCGTCGTTTAAACTCACCCAGCATATCGTTGATTGTTGTCGTTCGAGCTGGCACCAGCCCCCGGGCACTCCAGTTGATAGATGTAACTTGCTGTGTCGAGTATCTATGTGCTCATTCCCTAGATACCGTTATCACATATCTGGTTTCTGTTATTGCTAAGTTTGAGTTCTAACAAAAATAGTCTGTGGTTTGCTACACTACATTCTACAGAATTATACACAATTATGACATTGAGGTTGTGCAATGTAACAGTAATATTTAGACTTATGGATGCCACCAGTTAGATAAAATACGGAACGGTTCCGTATTTCACTGAAATAATTAACGTTTTGTTTTCGAAATGATAGTTTCCGGATTTGACCATATAAAAGACCTAAGGCTCGTATTTCTGTGTGTTATTATATTATAATTAAGTCTTTGATTTGATAGCGCAGTCTGACTGAGCGGTGGTAGGCAGCGACACATTTTTTAAAAAGCGACTACCGACAAATCTAGCGACTTTTTCTGTTTTTATTGGAGACTTTTGGAGACTCTAACACGAAAGCACCTATTGTTCTTACTCTTCTCAACTCCGTCCCAAAGCACTCACAGGTGGCCCAGTCCTTGCGCAGCAGTCCCTCCCAGCTGCAGTCAGAGCAGGAGATGCTCACCCTTCCGCTTCCAGACTGCAAATGAATCATACATGCGGGAAGCTGCCGCTGGCTGATCCCGCCCTGGCTTACATTTTTTTTTAAATCCTGATTTAGGGCCAGACTAGTTACCATAATATTCTCACATTGCCATTGACAGTTTTTTCTATTGTCTCTTTTTGGTACATTTAAAATGTTAATGTTTTACTGTGACTTGTTGTAGGCTCCTAAGTGGACCATAAGGTTAAAAACCAAACCGAAAACTAAAATAAAAACTCCCCTAGAGCGTCTCTTTTGGGTCACTTTTGCCGGTTCTGTTAAGGGTTGCGTCAATCGAATCTGGTATCAGGATAAATATGACACTGAGTCACCGATTGTATACTATGTACTTTTTATTAGCTAAGCAATAAGTGGTCAATAAAATGTTCGTATATACGGGTTCGCTGTAACACCACGCAGGGTAGAACAGAGAACTGACTTGTTCCTGACAGTTATTATAATATACTCTGACAGAATTAGTTCCTGCTTCCGAGCCGGCCTGTCACAGAGTAGAGACTGGGCGTGGTTTAAACTCACCCAGCCTATCGTTGATTGTTGGCGCACGAGCTGGTCCCAGCGCCCTAGGCGCTTCAGTGGTCAGGCGTTGTTGTGTAGAATATCTGTGCGCTCATCCTCTCGATACAGTTATCACACCTGGCTCCTGTTACCTAACAAAATACCGTTTGTTCCCTACACTACGTTCTGTATGTGTCCTCCGCACCGTTCCTGTTTTTATGTTATTCTGTATTTTTCCATCACGAGAAAGGCCCATGGCCCTGAAACTGTTAACAGTGTCTCAAGTCAGCTATGTTGCATAACACATACACCCACACAAGCCAACAGCAGATAATATTAAATCACATATGATATGGTAACGGGCTATAGTGCATAACACAGAACCTCACAGTTCCAAGCCCGGATAAAGGAGGAGGGTTCGAATTGTGACATTAAAAAAAACAAGAATCGACAGAAGAAAGTTAATTTGTAGTTCTAAACATATTTAGGGTGTTTTTTACCCACTTTTTGTCTTTCCCACAATGTTATTCCGCTCTCTTACAGCGTCCATCACAATTATACAATTTAGGCGATGACGTAATTGAGCGACTTTTAGGACAGCCAAAAGCTACTTTCCTTACTGAGGAGTTGGCAACACTGCTCCTCAGCATTCACTCAAGACTTCAAGCCTATCAACTCCCGAGATTAGGCTGGCAATACTAAAGTTCCTATTAGAACATCCAATAGTCAACGGAAATACAAATGGTATAGAGAGAAATAGTCCTATAATAACTACAACTTATAATAACTACAACCTAAAACTTATCACCTGGGAATATTGAAGACTCATGTTAAAAGGAACCACCAGCTTTTATATGTTCTCATTTTCTGAGCAAGGAACTTAAATGTTAGCTTTTTTACATGGCACATATTGCACTTTTACTTTCTTCTCCAACACTTTTTTAAAAATTATTTAAACCAAATTGAACATGTTTGTTTATTTATTTGAGACTAAATTGATTTTATTGATGTATTATATTAAGTTAAAATAAAAGTGTTCATTGTTCAATCAGTATTGTTGTAAATGTCATTATTACAAATATATATATAAAAATCGGCCGATTAATAGGTATTGGCTTTTTTTGGTACTCCAATAATCGGTATCGGCGTTGATAAATCATAATCGGTCGCCCTCTAGTCTGGGGGTGCTTTGGTGGTGGTAAAATGGGAGATTTGTACAGGGTAAAAGGGATTCTGATTAAGAAAGGCTATCACTCCATTTTGCAACGCCATGCCATACCCTGTGGACGGCGCTTAATTGGAGCCAATTTCCTCCTACAACAGGACCATGAGCCAAAGCACAGATCCAAACTATGCAATAACTATTTAGGGAAGATATATATCCTGTATATACAGTACCAGTCAACATTTTGATTTATATATACACCACCTGTAAAATGTTTTAGAACACTGACTCATTCAAGGATTTATATTAGTGAAGACATCAAAACTATTTAATAACACATCATGTACAGTAGTAATCAAAACAGTGTTAAACAAATCAACATATATTTGAGATTCTTCAACTAGCCACCCTTTGCCTTGATGACAGCTTTGCACACCTTTGCATTCTCTCAACCAGCTTCATGAGGTATTTACCTGGGATGCATTTCAATCAACAGGTGTACCTTCTTAAAAGTGAATTTGTGGAAATCCTTTCCTTAATGCGTTTGAACCAATCAGTTGTATTGTGACAAGGTAGGGGTGGTATACAGAAGATAGCCCTATTTGGTAAAAGACCAAGTCCATATTATGGCAAGAACAGCTGAAATAAGCAAAGAGAAACAGTCCAACATTACTTTAATACATGGTCAGTCAACACTGAACATTTCAAGAACCTTGAAGGTTTCTTCAAGTACAATCGAAATAACCATCAAGCGCTATGATGAAACAGGCTCTCATGAGGACAGCCACAGGAATGGAAGACCCCGAGTTACCTCTGCTGCAGTTCATTAGAGTTTCCAGCCTGAGAAATTTCAGCCCAAATAAATGCTTCACCGAGTTCAAGTAAGAGACACATCTCAACATCATCTGTCCTTCATGGTCAAATTGCTGCAAAGAAACCACTACTAAGAGACACCAATAAGAAGAAGAGACTTGCTTGGGCAAAGAAACACGGGCAATGGACATTAGACCATTGGAAATTTGTCCTTTGGTCTGTAGTCTGATTTGGAGATTTCTGATTTCTAACCGCCATTTCATTGTTTGACGCAGTGTGGATGAACAGATGATCTCATGAGTATTTCCCACCATAAAGCACGGATGAGGTGTTATGGTATGGGGGTGCTTTGGTGGTGATTTATTTAGAATTCAAGGCACACTTAAGCAGCAGGGCTACCACACCATTCTGCAGCAATACGCCATCCCATCTGGTTTGGGCTTAGTGGGACTATCATTTGTTTTTCAACAGGACAGTGACCCAACACACCTCAAGGACTATTTTACCAAGAAGGAGAGAAATGGAGTGCTGCATCAGGTGACCTGGCCTCCACAATCCCACGACCTCGACCAAATTGAGATGGTTTGGGATGAGTTGGACCGCAGAGTGAAGGAAAAGCAGCCAACAAGTGCTCAGCATATGTGGGAACTCCTTCAAGACCGTTGGAAAAGCAATCCAGGTAAAGCTGGTTGAGAGAATGCCAAGATTGTGCAAAGCTGTCATCAAGGGAAAAGGTGGCTATTTAAAGAATCTCAAATATAAAATATATTTTTATTTGTTTGAAACTTTTTTGGTTACTACATATGTGTTATTTCATAGTTATTCTACAATGTAGAAAATAGTAAACAAAGTAAAACCGTTGAATGAGTTGGTGTTCTAAAACTTTTGACTGGTAGTGTATGTCTGTATTTGTTTTTGAAAGAAAAGCAAATTTTTTGTCCATTAAAATTATCTGAAATTGATCAGACCTACAGTGTAGACATTGTTAACGTTGTAAATTACTTTGTTCCCTTTTGAATGGTGGTTTCCAGCATTGACTCTCCATGACTCTAGAGGGGCCTCTCTACTCCAATGACCAGGTTCATTACCATCTCTGGTGGTGTGTAGACCATCCTGGAGACTTTCTGAGAGCAGAGGTAATTGTGGAGCACAGTCGCGGCAAGGACAAGATCTCTAACTTTCTCTGGATCCAAATTGATGGTGGTCCTGAACACACGCCTTCGGTTTGCAAACACTCCAAATGCGTCCTCCACACAACTTATAGCACTGGACAATCTGAAATAAAAGTAGTAATGAGTATATATAATCTACTGTATACAGTGAGTATGAACTACAGCTTTTTCGTAGAGCACATCGGCTACCACCACATCGGCTACCCCCCATCGCTCACTCTACCATCCACATAGGTACATTTGAGGTCTGCATCCACTAGAGACATTAGTACATTGGAATGGTTACCCTTGTAATTGTGGTACTGGGATCTATTGTGTTTGGGGGTTGGATGTTGACGTGTTAGCCCATGCCTACACCAATCGAAATGCTTTCAGATTTTTGCAAAGTAGCGAAAGAATATACACTTCTGGACAGTGTCGTGAGTGGGAAGTCAGGCGCAGGAAACAGAGAGTTCAATATAGTGCTCTTTTAATGCACACACAGTGAACAATGGCCACCCCACGAAACACTGGGTGCTCAAAACAAATGCCCCAGACACGAGGGACGAAAACTGTCCAGCAAACATAAACCAACACGTTCGTCTACACCAAACACAAAGGTTACAATAATTAATGCCGCACAGAGAAACGGGTGGGACGGCTGACTAATAAAGCCCAACTAATTACAACAAACTCAAAACAGGTGTAACCAATAAACACATAAGAAGGGGGAGGAAAGAATCTGTGGCAGCTAGTAGGCCAGCGACGACGACCACTGAGCGCCACCCGAACGGGAAGGGGAGCCACCTTCGGTCGGAGTCGTGACAGTATACCCCCCTGACGCGCGGCTCCAGCAGCGCACCGACACCGGCCTCGAGGTCGACCCGAAGGACGAGGCGCAGGGTGATCCGGATGGAGGCGATGGAAATCCCTCAACATTGATGGATCAAAAATGTCCCCCACCGGTACACAGCACCTCCCCTCCGGACCTCCCAGTCCACGATGTACTGCTGGCCCCTCACCCTCGTCTCGAGTCCAGAATGGCCCGTATCGTGTACGCCGGGGACCCCTCGATGTCTAGAGGTGGAGGAGGGACCTCCGTCACCTCACCGTCCTGGCCCTCACCGTCCTGGCCTACCACTGGCCTGAGGAGAGACACATGAAACGAGGGGTTAATACGATAATAGGAAGGGAGTTGTAATCGATAACAGACCTCGTTTATTCTCCTCGGGACTTTGAAGGGCCCTACACACTGTGGCTCCAGCTTCCGGCAGCGCAAGCGGAGGGGCAGGTTTCGGGTCGAGAGCCAGACCCTGTCCCCCGGTACAAACTCGGGGGCCTCACTGCGGTGTCGGTCAGCACTCCTTTTCTGCCGTCCACTAGCTTGTTGGAGGGATTCCTGGATGGCCCTCCAGGTCTCCTTGGAGCGCTGCACCAATTCCTCCACTGCAGGAGCCTCGGTCTGGCTCGGATGCCATGGTGCTAGGACCGGCTGGTACCCCAACACACACTGAAAGGGGGACACGTTAGTAGAGGAGTGGCGTAGTGAGTTCTGGGCCATTTCGGCCCAGGGGATGTATCTTGCCCACTCCCCTGGCCGGTCCTGGCAATACGACCGCAGAAACCTACCTACTTCCTGGTTCACTCTCTCCACCTGCCCATTACTCTCGGGGTGATCACCAGAGGTCAGGCTGACCGAGACCCCAGACGCTCCATGAATGCCCTCCATACTCGGGACGTGAACTGGGGGCCCCGATTAGAAACAATGTCCTGCAGCACCCTGTAGTGCCGGAAGACGTGGGTGAATAATGCCTCCGCAGTCTGTAGGGCTGTAGGGATACCGGGCAACGGGAGGAGACGGCAGGACTTAGAGAACCGATCTACAATCACCTGAACCGTAGTGTTCCCCTGAGACGGGGGGAGATCGGTCAGTAAATCTACGGATAGATGAGACCATGGCCGTTGTGGAACGGGGAGGTGTTGTAACTTCCCTCTAGGAAGGTGCCTAGGAGCCTTACTCTGGGCGCATACCGGACAGGAGGAGACATAAACCCTAACATTCCTAGCCAAGGTGGGCCACCAATATCTCCCCCGAAGGCTCCCCACTGTCCTCGCCACCCCAGGGTGACCCGAGGAGGGTAGGACGTGAGCCCACCGAATCAGTTGGTCCCGGACACCAAGCGGCAAGTACTTCCGCCCCGCCGGACACTGAGGAGGCGCGGGTTCTGCCGGTAACGCCCGCTCGATGTCCGAGTCCACCTCCTATACCACTGGTGCTATCAGCCTCGAGGCGGGAAGGATGGGAGTAGGTTCGGTGGACCGATCCTCCGTGTCGTAAAGGCGGGACAGTGCGTCAGCCTTTACATTCTGGGAGCACGGTCAATATGATAATGTAAACCGGAATCGGGTGAAGAACATGGCCCACTTTGCCTGACGTGGGTTCAGTCTCCTAGATGCCCGAATATACTCCAGATTCTGGTGGTCGGTCCAGATGAGAAAGGGGTGCTTAGCCCCCTCAAACCAGTGTCTCCACACCTTCAGAGCTCTGACCACCGCTAACACCTTCAGAGCCCGGTCCCCCACATCATAGTTGCGCTCCGCTGGGCTGAGCTTCCTCGGGAAGAAAGCGCAGGGGCGGAGTTTTGGTGGCGTACCCGAGCGCTGTGATAGCACGGCACCCACCCCAGCCTCGGACGCGTCCACCTCCACTATGAATGCTAACACGCACCAACACGGGTGCATCCGTGAACAGCGCCTTCAAACTGTTGAAAGCTCCGTCCTCCTCTGCTGATCACCGCAACCGCACCGGGCCCCCCTTCAACAGTGAGGTAATGGGAGCCGCTACCTGGCCAAAACCCCGGATAAACCTCCGGTAGTAGTTGGCAAAACCCCAAAACCGCTGCACCTCTTTTACCGGGGTCGGAGTCGGCCAATTACTCACGGCCTTAATGCGGTCACATTCCATCAACCCCCGAGGTGGAAATGCGATAACCCAGGAAGGAGACGGCTCGTTTGGAGAACACACACTTCTCAGCCTTGACATATAGGTCATGCTCCAGTAGTCTACCAAGCACCTTGCGCAGCGTGAGTGGCTGAGTAGATCAGAATGTCATCGATATAAACAACCACTCCATGCCCTGCAGGTCCCTGAGAATTTTGTCTACAAAGGATTGAAAAACGGCTGGAGCATTCTTTAACCCATACGGCATGACGAGGTACTCATAGTGGCCCAATGTGGTACTAAATGCGGTTTTCCACTCATCTCCCTTCCGAATACGCACCAGACTACACGCCCTGCTGAGATCCAGTTTTGTGAAGAACTGCGCTCCGTGAAATGATTCCACCTTTGTAGTGGGTAACTAAACCCCACTGTGATGGCATTTAGACCTCTACAATCAATACACGGACGCAAACCTCCCTCCTTTTTCTTCACAAAAAAGAAACTCGAGGAGACGGGTGAGATGGAGGGCTGAATGTACCCCTGTCCCAGAGACTCCGTGACATATGTCTCCATAGCCAAAGGCCTAAAGGTGAAATCCCTGAGTGGTTTCCTTCGTCTCCGGCAACTGCATTAGGAAGGATACCTGTATCTTTCTCATGACTGGGTGCATTGATACACCATCCAAAGTGTAATTAATAACTTCACCCATGCTCAAAGGGATATTCAATGTCTGCTCCCTCCCATCTACCAATAGGTTCCCTTCTTTGTGAGGCATTGGACAACCTCCCTGGTCCTTCTGGTTTGAAATTCACTGCTCAACTGCGGGACCTTACAGACAATTGTATGTGGGGGGTACAGAGATGAGGTAGTCATTCAAAAATCATGTTAAACACTTTTATTGCACACAGAGAGAGTCCATGCAACTTCTTATGTGACTTGTTAAGCACATTTTTACTCATTTACTTATTTAGGCTTGCCATGACAAAGGGGTGGAATACTTGAACTTGAGACAATTCAGTTTCAAATGTTTTATTAATTTGTAAACATTTCTGAAAACATAATTCCACTCTGACATTATGGGGAATTGTGTGTAGGGAAGTGACAGAACATATCCATATTAAATTCAGGCTGTAACACTTCAAAATCTGGGAAAAGTCTAAGGGTGTGAATACTTTCTGAAGGCACTGTATTCTCCATTTGTACATGGCATCTACTTGTCCCAATCTACTTGTCCACAAGGTGGAGCTGTTGTGCTATGTTGGGCTCTTTTCCCAACCGCTACATGTTTTGTTGTTTTTGCCTTTTTTGCTCAGTTGGTTTGTCCCTCACATGGAGAGGTATGGGCCTGGATAAGATCAGAGGCAAGGTGGGGCACATCCATCAGAACACCAAGGCGCTGCATCTGGACTGCCTCAAAGCCCACTGATTCAACCGCACCAAGGCTGTGTGCACTTACAAGGCCAAGGACACTGAAAGTATGGAATGTGAGTAATAGTATGCATCACAAATGGCACCCAATTCCTTATGTAGTGCATTACTTTTGGCCAGAGCCTTTAAAAAGTAGTGCACTATGTAGGTAATAGGGTGCCATTTGGAACACAGACATGGACACCACTTTGATGCTCTCAATGTTATTCTCACCTCTGCAGTTGCCTAGCATAATTACTAATTCAGAGACGTTCATACTTTTATTTTATCCTGTCTTCAGGTCCTCCCTTCCCTCCAGAGAGGTCTGTCTGGGTGCTGCTGTACGCTCCTTGTAGCAGTCTGGGACAGAGCCCCAGCATGGCTTGCCCCTGGAGCCTGGAGGAGATCTGTTCCTACCAGCCTTTACAGCGCAAGCTCTTCCGCACACTTTGTCTCACACACGCACAAACACACACACAGATGCATGCACGCACGCTGGAACACATGCACGCTCGAGTACAGACACAAGCACACAGTGGCTGTGACATGCATGCACGCATACTTACCTCACATAACATTGGCTGTGACAAGTCCTGACCAGTAGAGGACAGCGTTGGCAACACAGATTATTGTAGAGCTCTGGGCTACGCTACTCTGATGGAAAGCTTAAGTACAGCCGGCAGATGGATTACTGTGGAGAGATTAGGGTCCAATAGTGAGCACATCACTTATCCCAGCGGCACAAAGCGCTCCATCAGTGTCCACTGGAGTTTCCTGAAGGCCATTTAATATCTAGGCTCTGGAGAGACTGCAGTAAGGTGAACATGTGTGTATGTTTGTGTGTGTACAGTGCTGTACTAGCGTTTGGACAATGCAATTTCTATCTATTGAGAGATTAGGGCCTGTTAAGGAGTTTTAACTGCGAGTGTGACCTTGGTGTGTGCCTGTTGTGTGTGTCTGTATATAATTGGCAGGTGGTACGGCTCCTGAAATGCGGTGGGGTCCTGGTATACAACAGCTGCACTGTGACTCTGGCAGAAAACGAGGAGCAGGTGTCCTGGGCCCCTCAACACCTTCCCCTGCCTCAAACTGCAGCCTCGTTTAACACAGGCACACCGACCCTCTCTGTCAGGAGCTCCACATCGGAGTGGAGGGCATCCTCCAGAGGTTCAGTCCAGAGTTGGGCTGGAGCGTGGCCGAGGCTAGAGCGAACGACAGCCCCACAGAGCAACCAGAGTCCCCTACCCCAACCCCCCTTGCTCACCAAGCCAAAAAGGACACTATCAGCTTCTTCATCGCCAATTTCCTGAAGAGCTAACAGGACTAGACTAGTGGTACTCTCCCCTCCCTGGTCAGAACAAAGATGTTCTCCCTGCCTTCACATGGAGCCTGCAGAGAGGAAGAATTGTGATTACACCTCTCCCTATGCTGTTTACAACATCTACCTCTTAGTGCCTGTCTGGCTGCCTACTAAAACACTGGGCCATGTAGGGATGAGTTGCATAAACAGAGAGGAGAGAGGGGAGTAAGGGAGAAAATGCAGAGAGAGTGAGTATCAGCGAATGCAGTTCTGCCGTTGCCATAACAACAGTGACGACACAGCTACCATGGTGACATTGGATTTGCTGGCTCTGGAAGTGGAGATCAGGAAGTAGCGTGTTGAAAGAGGTCACAAGCGGTATTAACAATGTACTGCCTTTTAAGGTGGATTTACATGAGTTAAATATGTTTAGCGAGATCTCTCTCTTTTCAACATCATATTTGAAGATTTTCTGTTTACACAAGTATTGAATGTGGTGTGGCCAAAGCAGAGACTTAGATAGACATCGCTTCATTATATCTGTCCCATTATGGCATCTGTGAAAGCACGGGCAGCGCCATTAAGGCCACCTCCATTTTGAAGTAGTACATTTTCTTCTACTACTAATATGAGTTGGCAAAAAAACTCAAAGGGTGCATACTGCCACCTGGACTGTGTTGTTTGCACAGGTATAATAGTTTCTGTAAAAATGTTTTGGGGATTTTTTTAGGATCCACATTAGCCGATGCCTGTGGTGACAGCTAGTCTTACTGGGGTCCGACACATAACGAAAAAGACATTACAAACATTAACGTGTCGTGTGTGTACATCTGTCAGTAACTCATACATGTCAGTAAATACAAAAAGTAGGTCACATGGGGAGAGATAATGTGCCATAAGGTGGTGCTTTATTTTTAGCAGGTTTGGTGTTCACTTGCGCTATAAGAGATGTAAGGGAGTTCCATGTATAGTTCCATGCTCTGTATAATACTGTACGTTTCCTTGAATTTGTTCTGACCCAGGGGACTGTGAAAAGACCCCTGGTGGCATGTCTGGTAGGGTGTGTGTGTGTGTGTGTGTGTGTGTGTGTGTGTGTGTGTGTGTGTGTGTGTGTGTGTGTGTGTGTGTGTGTGTGTGTGTGTGTGTGTGTGTGTGCGTGCGTGCGTGTGTGTGTGTCAATGCTGTGTGTAAGTTGACTATGCAAACAGTTTGGAATTTCCAACACATGAATGTTCTTATAAAAACAAAAAATGATGCAGTCAGTCTTTCCTCAACTCTTAGCCAACAGAGACTGGCATGCATAATATTGATATTAGTCTGCTTACAATGAAGAGCAAACGGGCCGCTCTGTTCTGTGCTATCTGCAGTTTAACTAGGTCCTTCTTTGCAGCACTTGAACAAATGACTGGACAATAATTGTTTATAGAAGTAACCTTTTAGTGTATGGAAGCTTAGCCATTACAATAATCAAGATAAGAACAAACTAGTGTTTTGACCCAACTAGTGTTGGGTCAAAAAAGCAGAGCATCTCTTTATCACAGACAGACTTCCCCCATCTTTACAACCATTGAATATACAGTTGAAGTCGGAAGTTTACATACACCTTAGCCAAATACAATAAAACAATTCCTGACATTTCATCCTAGTAAAAATTCCCTGTCTTATGTCAGTTAGGATCACCACTTTATTTTAAGAAAGTGAAATGTCAGAATAATAGTACAGAGAATGATTTATTTCAGCTTTTATTTATTTCATCACATTCCCAGTGGGTCAGAAGTTTACATACACTCAATTAGTATTTGGTAGCGTTGCCTTCAAATTGTTTAACCTTTCGGGTAGCCTTCCACAAGCTTCAAACAATAAGTTGGGTGAATTTTGTCCCATTCCTCCTGACAGAGCTGGTGTAACTGAGTCAGGTGTGTAGGCCTCCTTGCTCGCACACGCTTTTTCAGTTCTGCCCCACAAATATTCTATACGATTGAGGACAGGGCTTTGTGATGGCCACTCCAATACCTTGACTTTGTTGTCCTTAAGCCATTTTGCCACAACTTTGGAGGTATGCTTGGGGTCATTGTCCATTTGGAAGACCCGTTTACGACCAAGCTTTAACTTCCTGACTGATGTCTTGAGATGTTGTTTCAATATATCCACATCACTTTCCTGCCTCATGATGTCATCTATTTTGTGAAGTGCACCAGCCCCTCCGGCAGCAAAGGACCCCCACAACATGATGCTGCCACCCCCGTGCTTCACGGTTGGGATGGTGTTCTTCGGCTTGCAAGCCTCCCCCTTTTTCCTCCAAACATAACAATGGTCATTATGACCAAACAGTTCTATATATTTTTCATCAGACCAGAGGACATTTCTCCCAAAAGTATGGTCTTTGTCCCCACGTGCAGTTGAAAACCGTGGTCTGTTTTTTTATGGAGGTTTTTGAGCAGTGGCTTCTTCCTTGCTGAGTGGCCTTTCAGGTTATGTCGATATAGGACTCGTTTTACTGTGGAAATAGATACTTTTGTGCCTTTGTCCTCCAGCATCTTCACAAGATCCTTTGCTGTTGTTCTGGGATTTATTTGCACTTTTCACACCAAAATACGTTAATCTCTAGGAAACAGAACACGTAACCTTCCTGAGCGGTATGACGGCTGCGTGGTCCCATGGTGTTTATACTTGTGTACTATTGTTTATACAGATGGATGTGGTACCTTCAGGCGTTTGGAAATTGCTCCCAAGGATGAACCAGACTTGTGGAGGTCTACATTTTTTTTCTTGGCTGATCACTGAGTTTGAAGGTAGGTCTTGAAATACATCCATAGGTACACCTCCAATTGACTCAAATGATGTCAATTAGGCTTCTAAACCAATGACATCATTTTCTGGAAATTTCCAAGCTGTTTAAAGGCACATTCAACTTAGTGTATGTAACTTCTGACCCACTGGAGTTGCGATACAGTGAATTATAAGTGAAAGAGCTACGCTAAATGCTAAATGTACTCGTTAAAACTCAAACCTTGATCAAAATTCACAAGCAGGGTATTGAATTAAAGCTACACTCGTTGTGAACCTAGCCAACAAGTCAGATTTTTAAAATGCTTTTCGGCGAAAGCATGAGAAGCTATTATCTGATAGCATGCAACACCTCAAAATGCCTGAATGCGATGTAAACAAAGACTCTGCTTATCCGACGCAGCACAAAACGCAGAAATAAAATATAAAACATTCATTACCTTTGACGAGCTTCTTTCTTGGCACTCCTATATGCCCCATAAACATCACTATTGGGTATTTTTTTCGTTTAAATCGGTCCATATATACCCAAAATAGCTTTCTATGGAAGCTGTGTCATTCAGAAAAAAACATCGTTTTTAAACGCTGCGTCATTTTTTTAAATTAAAAAAGTCGACGATAAACTTTCACAAAACACTTCGAAATCCTTTTGTAATCCAACTTTAGGTATTAGTAAACGTTTATAATCTATCAAAATGATTACAGGGCGATGTATATTCAATAGCTCCTCGTCTGCAAATCAATGGCTGCCAATGTCAACATTCACAGCATCCTGGTGGAGACTGGAAGAAACGGAAGCCAGATAGTTGGATTTTCCAACAAAAAATTCAATTGAAAATGACGACAATGGCGACATCGTGTGGAATTTGTATGAATTGCATGCAGGTCGATATTAAATTTTGTCCCCTTTTAACAACCCATGGAAGTGACTTATGGAAATTATTTTTAGCTTTCAGAGAGCAGTTTTTCTTGCGTTTTTCAATGAAACACACGATCTGTTATAGTCACAGCCGTGATTTAACCAGTTTTAGAAACTTCAGAGTGTTTTCTATCCACACATACTAATCATATGCATATACTATATTCCTGGCATGAGTAGCAGGACGCTGAAAAGTTGCGCGATTTTTAACAGAATGTTCGAAAAAGGAGGGGGTAGAAGTATTAACCTTTTGCGACTAGGGGGCAGTATTTACATTTTTGGATAAAAAACATTCCCATTTTAAATGGGATATTTTGTCTCGACAAGATGCTCGACTTTGCATATAATTGACAGCTTTGGATAGAAAACACTCTGACGTTTCCAAAACTGCAAATATATTGTCTGTGAGTGCAACAGAACTGATGTTACAGGCGAATAATAGCAGATAAAAATATAACATAATATATCAGATAAAAATCCAATCAGGAAGTGCCGCATTTTTTGAAACCGCTTCATGCCAATGACTCCTTATGTGGCTGTGAATGGGCTACTAATGAGCTTACGCTTTCTACCTATTCCCCAAGGTGTCTACAGCATTGTGACGTCTTTTTACGCATTTATGTTGAAGAATAGCCGTAAGGGACCACATTGAGCAAGTGGTCAAATGATGGCTCCCGCAGAAAATCTTGCGTAAAGTACTGAGGTAGCAATTTTTCCAATTGCTTCTTATGAGAAACCAATTGATCTATCTGAGATGACAGTGTGATTAACAAAAGGCTAAGCTGTGTCTCAATATATTTCATTTGTGATTTTCATGAATAGGAAGATTTTCTAGGAAGATTTATGTCCGTTGCTAATTAGATTGAGGCGATGATTACGCTCCCGGATCCAGGTTTGAGAGTCACATGAAGTTAATTTTACAAAGTTCTAACTTACAATGCTTTTCTTTCATTATTAGTTTATTTATGCATGACTACGATGGCTCACAGTTCGTTGTTATCACCTTTCAAGTAAGACCCAGATGATGACAGTGTCGGAAGTAATAAAAGTTCATTACTAGTACAGGGCCAGGCAAAACGACAGGTCAGGTGTAGGCAGGGGTCAGTAATCCAGTGTGATGTGGCAAGATACAGAACGGCAGGCAGGGTCAGGTCAAGGCAGACAGAATAGTCAAAACCGGGAAAAACTAGAAAACAGGAACTAGAATCGACCGGATCAAGGGGAAACACACTGGTAGTTTTCACGAAACAAAAATGAACTGGCAACAGACAAACAGAGAACACAGGTATACACTGGGGATAATGGGGAAGATTGGCCACAACTTGAGGGGGGTGGAGACAAGCACAAAGACAGGTGAAACAGATCACGATGTGACAGTTTTTGGTATTTCCTGCCTAAGTTTGCCGACTTTGCCCCAGAAATAATCATTCAAATAATTGCCAATATCAAATAGTTCTGTGATGAATCAGCCTTCTGATTCGATGAAAGATGGACATTAATGTCTTTCTGCCCATAATTTAATTTAAAGTACTCCAAAGTTATTTTTATAGCAATGATCTTGGCTTCATAATACAGTTTCTTATTTTTGTTGACTTTAGATATGCAGCCAGACTTACTAGTCACTCCTTTTGCCACATTTATTTCAACCATACAGTTTCTCAATTCATGGAGCCTTTAAAACATTTTTTTGCCCTTTTTCGTGATTCCAATTGGTAGTTACAGTCTTGTCCCAATGCTGAAACTCCTGTACGGACTCGGGAGAGGCACAGGTCAAGAGCCATGCATCCTCCGAAACACAACCCTTCTTCTTGACATACTGCTCGCTTAACCTGGAAGCCAGCCGCACCAACATGTTGGAGGTAGCACCATACAACTGGTGACCAGAGTCAGCTTGCAGGTGACCGGCCCACCACAAGGAGTCATTAGAGCGCGATGGGACAAAGATGTACTGGCTGGCCAAACCCTCCCCTAACCCAGAAGACGCTGGGCCAATTCCGTGTCGCCTCATGGGTCTCCCAGTCACTGGCCGGCTGAGACACAGCCTTAGACTGCTGAGCCACTCCGCAATAATTGAAATAATTGAAATAAGCAATTTTATAAATTCATCAAGTGCAACATCTGGATGCTTCACTTGACTATGCTAAACAGAATTATTAATAGTGGGTGATCTTAATATGAATTGGTTGATGCCTGTATCTGATAGCCAGAACGATATTTGTACTAAGCTAAATCTAACTCAGTTGATAACTAAACCAGCTAGTCCCAACTTTAAACACCCTGAAAAATCTACTCTTTTAGATATTATTCTAACAAAAGCTCCTCATAAATTTACAACCAATGGGATATGTGCTAATGAGTTCAGTGACCATTGTCCTGCCTGCATAAGAGATGTTATGTTATGATGTTATGGCTGCAGGGGCAGTATTGAGTAGCTTGGATGAAAAGGTGCCCAGAGTAAACGGCCAGCTCCTCAGTCTCAGTTGCTAATATATGCATATTATTATTAGTATTGGATAGAAAACACTGTAAAGTTTCCAAAACTGTCAAAATATTGTCTGTGAGTATAACAGAACTGATATTGCACGCAAAAACCTGAGGACAATCAAGGTGTCAACAGTCTTCAGACATAGTTTCAGAGCCAGAAAGATAACATCGTGTGAGGTGTTCGCATGAGTTTTGCGTGCGCAACAGAGTTTGAGCAGCCATTGCCTTTCCCTCTCCTACTGAAAAATACAGTTGTGGTTGATATATTATCGGTTATATATTTTAAAAACAACCTGAGGATTGATTATAAAAAAACCTTTGACATGTTTCTGTGGACATTACGGATATTATTTGGAATTTTTGTCTGCGTTGTCGTGACCGCTCTTTCCTGTGAATTTCTTAACATAACGCGCCAAACAAACGGAGGTATTTTGGATATAAAAATATTCTTTATGGAACAAAAGGAACATTTATTGTGTAACTGGGAGTCTCGTGAGTGAAAACATCCGAAGATCATCAAAGGTAAACGATTCATTTGATTGCTTTTCTGATTTTCGTGACCAAGCTACTTGATGCTAAGTGTACATAATGTTTTGTCGAGCGATCGATATACTTACACAAACGCTTGGATTGCTTTCGCTGTAAAGCATATTTTCAAAATCTGAGACGACAGGTGGATTAACAAAATACTAAGCTGTGTTTTGCAATATGGCACTTGTGATTTCATGAATATAAATATTTTTAGTAATATTATTTGAATGTGGCGCTATGCAATTCAGCAGTTGTTGATGCGATGTTATCGTTCTGGCTCATTTGTCAAAATAAAAGCCTGAAACTATGTCTGAAGACTGTTGACACAATGAGGAAGCGATAGGAAAAGGAATCTGTTTGATATCCCTTTAAATGGAGCAATGGGAGGCAATGGAACATGGAGTTTTCAAAATAGAAGCCACTTCCTGCATTGATTTTCCTCATGGTTTCGCGTGCAATATCAGTTCTGTAAAATAACTCACAGACAATATTTTGACAGTTTTGGAAACTTTAGAGTGTTTTCTATCATAATCTGCCAATTATATGCATATTCTAGCATCTGGTCCTGAGAAATAGGCCGTTTACATAAAATAGTGCTCCCTAGCTTCAAGAGGTTAAGTGCCGTGACCAATTCATTATTATCCAGGGAAGTGGGTAGCGCTTCCTTGGAAAATAGTTAATAGAAGGTGTGTATAATAGACGGGAGTGAGAAATCTAAAACACTAGACACAGTCGGGAGAGGTTTGGGAATAATAACTATTCATATAGCGACAGATGGCCCCGATTCTCCAAGCAGAGCTAGAGGGTTTTAATAAAGCCATGGAGTCACTGAAAGAAGTGCACAAGCATTCTACAAATTCAGCTCGAATATGGGGAATTAATAGAGGTACTTATCTACAAAAAGACAGGGTACGTGAGTACATGGAAGAATGAGTGTAAGTAGATATGGAGCCTGCTGTATTTGGAGGGAATGCCGCTATGCAAGTGTTTGCGTGTTTCTGTTCGATCGATAGTGGTTCATAGAGACTACAGTTTCGATGTGAAGGAAGACGAATGAGATCACGTCTTACCTAACTTTTTAGTAGAGGCCAGGGATCAAATATCACAGATGAGAAATTGTCTAAATTTGCCACAGGAAAATGTATTTTGGGTTGAAGAATCTAGGCGAAATGCCAGGGGAATGGATTCTAGAGGTAACAAATTCAAATTATCGGTTATAGTACATGCTAAAAAAAAGATGCATAAACGTTGGTGGACTGAAACAAACATTGAATGTTTGGGAGGTTTTGAAATGGTTTCTGAAGGACAGGGAAAGAAAAGGGAGGAAATATTTAATGGTGTCGAATGCCCTGTATCCTGACGTTTTGGTGAGGCCTGTTCTATCTCACTAGAAATGATAGAAACAGGTGGGTTTTAATTATAAAATGAATGAGAAACACCAGTTTCTGTTCTATTTTTACCATTGCTTTATGAGATAAGTTGATTGGTTATTCGAATGTGTTTCTTTTTGATTTAACATGTTGTTTTTGAATCACGATGTGAATCGTGTTTGAAGGAAAAATGACCAATTCCCTGGTGTTTGGGTACATTTTCAAATGTACATTGTTCAGTCTGCATATAGAAGGAAAAATATGTTAAATATGGATGACAGTTACTCCCAATAGATTGTGATATGTGTATTGCTGATTTCTTCTTCTTTTCTTTTTGATACAAATTTCACCAGATTGGGATTTATGGGGTGGGGGATTTCCGGATGGGTTAGGGTGCTAACTTCCTGATCTGGTAACTCTTCCGAGAGGTCGCCAGTAAAATAAGTATGAACTAATTTTGAAAAAGTTTTTTTTTTAGCAGTAACAGTATGTTGTTATGCTCTTTGACATTTGTTGTAGAGATAAAGTTAGTTAGAAAAGGTTAATGTAATAATTTGTCAAATATTCAATGCTTGTCTGGATTTCCTGAAACAGAAATTAATTGAACTAAACTGTTGATCTGATCAGTCCTTTTTGAGGTTATTATGGAAGGTGGCGTCAGATCGTGTCTTAATGCATGGTAGGAATAATTTGACCACAAACAGTGTGTGTGAACCTCAAAACCCACCCTAACCGGCTGAAGAAAGAGCTACAAAGGCGCTAAATGCGACAGTGACTTTTAACACTTCTATCTTCTACCCCGTCATTAACCTGGGTACAGGCGGCAGGAAAACCAGAGTCCTGAGACTGCGCGTTTTGCGTTGTGAGCGTGGAGAGAGATAATGGCTCAGGTGAGAGACTCGTGTACGTCGGAGAAACGGATGTATCTATTTGGATATTGAAATCGGGACATTATCGAGGACCATCAAATGGGACAGGAACGAGTCACATATGTTGGTAAGGAGGAAGTGCCGGGAGGAGGAGAGGGTATGGTATTGAGAAAGGTCTACACACACTGTAAACAATTTGGACCAAGAATGCATTGAAATACCGGTCTTTCATTACCAGGCCACTCGTGAAAGGAAAACAGGGACAAAGGGGGACTGTATAATGAGAAGAGTTATTACTGGCAATAAAAGGTCCCGTTTATAAATGTACATTCTAACCATGATGATGTGTGCTAGGTTGAGAAGATTCAAAGGAAGCACTAAGGACTGTTATTCTAAATTTGGGTTGGAACATTTATAAAATGTTTAGGTTATGATTAGGATACAGCGAAAGATAGTTGCGAACGGCGCTGCTCAAATTGATGAGGCCTAGGGAGGCTCTAGAAACCTTATCTAAGTATCCTGATACGGGGGGTTGTTAGAGAACTCACTGGATGATAGTTTGGGTCAACCATGGAGTTTTTTGTTTGTTCTCTTTTGTTTTACCATGTCATCAGAATTGTAATGTTAAATCGCATCGATGAATAGAGATGGCGGGATGATACGGTACAATTAATTGCATACAAGGCTCATAGTTTCGCGATAAAACCCAAGGATGAAAATGAAGGAGAGGGCATGGAGACCAGCATAACCTGGGCATAGAATGTAATGGGTGGACGGTTCTTTCCCCAATTTTAGTCGCATAAAGTGTGGTGTGAAGTTATTAAACATGTCTTTTTTTTTCTCTTTCCTTTTCAAGTCAATATGTTTTTAGGTTTCGTGGAACATAAGAGTGATCATTGTTCCAGAGGAGGGACTGATGTATGTTGACTAATTGATTTGAGAATGTTTGTGTATGTTTATAACTGTAGAAGTGCGTTAGGAGTAGTGACTAGTGTGTTATGGGTTAGATGGAATGATATATGTGCAAATGCATCTGTAGCAAGAGGTGAGGTGTTTGAGACATAATGTTTACATAGGGCTGTTAAGTGGGATGGAACATGCCTGCAGTGGAGATTTGTGGTGGCTCATAAAATAAGGTTGCGGTGGTAGAGGGGTATCATTCCCAGAGACTATGTATATTGTTATAGGAGATGGCTCGTAGGAGAGGGAGGACAGCTAACTATGCATAATGGGGACTATTATGAAGATAAATTGAACAATACATATACCCAGATCATGGTAAGAGTAGAAGAGATAGTGGTGGCATTTCAGACACCTTGGTAAACTTTCAAGAAACCTGTGACTCAGGGTTTTGTTAGGTTGGATATTCTTCCAACTCATTCAATATCTTTAACAGCTGGAAAACGCTTGAGAGATTACATGCAGAAGTTATTCTCAAGCAGTCGCTGTAGGGACCGTAATTGTTTTTTATTTTATTTTCTATTTCACCTTGATTTAACCAGGTAGGTAAGTTGAGAACAAGTTCTCATTTACAACTGCGACCTGGCCAAGATAAAGCAAAGCGGTTCGACACATACAACAACACAGAGTTACACATGGAATAAACAAACATACAGTCAATAATACAGTAGAAAAAGTATATTACAGTGTGTGCAAATTATGTAAAATAAGAGAGGTAAGGCAATAAATAGGCCATGGTGGTGAAGTAATTACAATATAGCAATTAAACACTGGAGTAATAGATGTGCAAAAGATGAATGTGCAAGTAGAGATACTGGGGTGCAAAGGAGTAAATAAATAAATAAATATCATATGGGGCTGAGAAAGATTGGATGGGCTATTTACAGATGGGCTATGTACAGGTGGGGTGATCTGTGAGCGGCTCTGACAGCTGGTGCTTAAAGTTAGTGAGGGAGATATGAGTCTCCAGCTTCAGTGATTTTTGCAGTTCGTTCCAGTCATTGGCAGCAGAGAATTGGAAGGAAAGGCAGCCATACAAGGAATTGGCTTTGGGGGTGACCAGTGAAATATACCTGCTGGAGCGCGTGCTACGGGTGGGTGCTGCTATGGTGACCAGTGAGCTGAGGTAAGGTGGGGCTTTACCTAGCAAAGACTTGTAGATGACCTGGAGCCAGTGGGTTGGGTGACGAGTATGAAGTGAGGGCCAGCCAACGAGACCGTACAGGTCGCAGTGGTGGGGCTTTGGTAAGAAAACGGATGGCACTGTGATAGACTGCATCCAGTTTGTTGAGTAGATGTTGGAGGATATTTTGTAAATGACATCGCTGAAATGTGTCTTACATCATTTATAAGCTTAACTTCTTGTTGATCCAGTCAGATTTCAAAAAGGCTTTACAGCGAAAGCATACCATGCGATTATCTAAGGAAAAGCATTAAAAACATTTTCCAACCAAGCAGATGCATCGCGAAAGTCAGAAATAGCGATAAAATAAATCCCTTACCTTTGAGGACCTTCATCTGGTTGCAATCACAAGGGTCCCTGTTACATAACAAATAGTCATTTTATTCGATAAAGTCCTTTATATTCCAAAAAAGTAAGTTTGATTGGCATGCTTCATTCAATAATCCACTTGTTTCCCCTCGTTCAAAATGAATCCTAAACGTTACCAATAAACTTGGCCCAAACATGACAAACACTGTTCCTAATCAATCTTCAGGTACCCTAATATGTAAATTAACCATCAAATTTAAGACGGAAAATAGTATATTCAATACAGGAGATACATAACCAAGTTCGTGCCTTCACCGGAGAGAGTTAGAAATAGCGATTAAATAAATTGCTTACCCTTGAAAATCTTCATCTTTTTGCAATCCCAAAGGTCCCAGTTTCACAATGAATGGTCCTTTTGTTCGATAAAGTCCTTCTTTATATCCCAAAAATGTCCGTATATTTGGCACGTTTGATTCAGAAATACACCTATTCCAACTCGCCCAACATGCCTACAAAGGAATGTAAAAGGTAACCTGTAAACTTGGCCCAAATATTTCAAACAATGTTTCTAATCCAACCTTAGGTACCCTAATATGTAAATAATCGATAAAATTTAAGACGGAATAAACTGTTCAATACCGGAGAAAACAACGAGGAGTGTGCACTCATTTACGTGCACCAAAAGACTACAGTCCTTTTGAGTGACACTTAGAAAGAATACAAATACTTCTTCATAAATAAAAAGAGTCTGTTGACATCTAGTGGAAGCCATAGGAAATGCAATCTGGGTCCTAATAATTAGGCTTTCCCATAGAAAAGCATTGGAAAGTCCAATGATCTAAAAAAAACATTTAATGGAAAGGATTTTCCTCAGGGTTTCGCCTACCAAATCAGTTATGTTATACTCACAGACATTATTTTAAGAGTTTTAGAAACTTTAGAGTGTTTTCTATCCAATACTACTACTATGACTACATATGCATGTCCTAGCTTCTGGGCCTGAGTAACAGGTAGTTTACTTTGGGCACCTCAGTCATCAAAACTTCCGAATTCTGCCCCCTATCCCTAAAAAGTTAATGTGAGTCTGGAAGGACAGTTTACAGTTAACCAGACACCTAGGTATTTGTAGTTGTCCGCATATTCTAAGTCAGAACCGTCTAGAGTAGTGATGCTGGACTGAAGGAGGCTATAGTCATGGGCCATGTTAGTAGTAGCAGGGGTTACTTCAGTAGCATTGTTGGGATATCAGTTTATGAAGACTCGTGCCACATGGCTTGGTAACTGGTTACTGGTAGACCGATGGGAGTACAGGGGGGGGGGGGGGGGGGGGGGGGGCTGTTAATCAAATGTCACAAATTAGTGATCTTGCCATAAGAGGAGAGTCTTTGCTGTCAGGAAATGACCCATGTGTTGCAGTGTGTACATCCTCAGGTGAAAGCAGCACATGAGGAGCCAGAGATAACTGGGCTGAATTCTGGAGATTGAGTGTATATCAGGGGTGTTGGGACAGTGTTGGTCTGGTCCACACACAGTACTCCTTACAACACCTGCAGCGGTAAATATCGTCATGTCTCCCCTCAGTGGGTGCATAGTTCTCATGTGAAGTGGGTTCCAGCTGCATAATGGGAGAGCTTGAAGAACAGATGACAGAGGAAGCGGAGCTAAAGAGAGAGAGAGAGAGAGAGAGAGAGAGAGACTAGATTCCACTGTAAGACATGCAGATGGGTTGAGTCTGGGAGCTACTTTGAACATCATAGTTGGGTTGGAGTTAGCTGCTTTATTGGTTAATACATCATATGAAAGAGGATAAATGTTTGGGTAATTGTACTCTAAACAAAATTTTGAAGGCATTGATGTGAAAGCATATACAGTGCTGAGTTACCTCAAGAGGATGTAGGGTTGATTAGTGATACGCACTTTCCTATCAGGTGACGTGCCTATCAGCTGGCAAAGGAAGAGATGGGGAACAAAGTGAAAGTTACATGGCTTGGGAACACCTCTCGGAACCTGGGGCCGGAAAGGGGAAGACTGGGTAAAAGCACGAGGAGGCTTTTTAGGGCTTTCTTTTTGCGGAATCCAACAGAAAAGTATCCTGGAGGCATAGAGTCAGGTGAAGAGAGTGGGAATTGTCATGGTCTCAGACTTTGGTTTTCATGCATATGCAATTATGCATAGCTTACCACATTGTTAATACTGTTATGTTTCGTGTGTCTTTTTGTTGTTTTCCATAGTGTTATGCTATCACTCTCTTGGGAACCAGAAGGAGAAAGTGGAGAAACTAACAGCAGCTCCAGCTGGAGGGGAGGAAGCCAACAGATTCCGCTGGAATGGCATTCTGTTGTATGATGAGAGATGTGTTGTCATGACGTTGGCCTGGGGGTAGGTTTGACAGTCATAAATACCTCTTCCCCCCTTTTTCCTCTCTCTACCCTACTGATGTTACATTTGCAAACCCCTTTGGTTAACATAGAGATTCTGGGAACATCAGAAGGTGGGGGGAAATGAACTATATTCTGGTAATCTGACCAATTGAACATATGCGGTGGTACTTAATGAATATGATGTCAGTTCGGTTGTCATCTGAGACATTCTCATCAATGATAAGATGACATAAACTCTACAGTGGAAAGTCTACACATCAGAGTTATCGGATTCACATGGAATTGTTGTTAAATTTAAATGTTTGAATATGAAATGATTCGTGATGGGATGAAATGTAAAATATGACTATGTCTGTAAGAGTTTATTCGGAAGATAACAGCTCTATAAATATTATTTGTGGTGCCCCGACTCTCTAGTTAATTACATTTACATGATTAGCTCAATCAGGTAATATTAATTACGGAGAAAATATTTTATAGAATAGCATGTCATATCACTTAATCCAGCATAGCCAAAGACACGACAGTGTGCATTTAGAACAGAGGCTGTAAGCCTAACTATGAATGTTAATCATGTTTTATTTTTTGTTCATGTTCTATTATTATTGTTTGTCCATTTAGAAGTAATTTTCAAGTGTACGTAATGTTGAACAGTATGGAGTTAAAATGTTCAAAATGTGGGACTGTTAGATTCTGTGTTAAACTTGTTATACTCAGAAGTATCGTATCTAGAGTGATAGAGATGTTTTTTTACATCAGAAGCTAATCGTTATCTGTAGGAGCCAGATGGCTTTGGAATGTGTTGGGTGGTCGGGAGGAAGTCACAGGATTGCTATAGGGGATACAGATGGACATCTGTGGATTAGGCAAATGAAGGGTTGAGGTCAGGTCAGATCCCCTTAACTTTTTATGGCTGCAGGGGCAGTATTGAGTAGTTTGGATGAAAAGGTTCCCATTGTAAACGGCCAGCTCCTCAGTCTCAGTTGCTAATATATGCATAATATCATTAGTATTGGATAGAAAACAACCTAAAGTTTCCAAAACTGTCAAAATATCTTCTGTGAGTACAACAGAACTGATATTGCAGGCGAAACCCTGAGGAAAATCAAAACAGGAAGTGGCTTCTATTTTGAAAACTCCATGTTCCATAGCCTCCCTTTGCTCCATTTAAAGGGATATGAACCAGATTCCTTTTCCTATTACTCCCGCAAGGTGTCAACAGTCTTCAGACATAGTTTCAGGCTTTTATTTTGAAAAATGAGCCAGAACGATAACATCGCGTCGTGGTCAAATGAGTTTTGCTCGCGCAACAGAGTTTGAATAGGTATTGCTTTTCCCTCTCTTACTGTGAAAGACATTTGTGGTTGATCTATTATCGATTATATATTTTAAAAACAACCTGAGGATTGATTTTAAAAAACGTTTGACATGTTTCTGTGGACATTATGGAAACTATATGGAATTTGTCTGCGTTGTCGTGACCACTCTTTCCTGTGGATTTCTGAACATAACGTGACAGACAAACAGAGGTTTTTTGGATTTAAAATAATCTTTATGGAACAAAAGGAACATTTGTTTTGTAACTGTGAGTCTCGTGAGTGAAAACATCCAAAGATCATCAAAGGTATTAATTTGATTGCTTTTCTGATTTTCGTGACTGAGCTACCTGATGCTAAGTGTACTTAATGTTTTATCGTGCGATCGATAAACTTACACAAACGCTTGGATTGCTTTCGCTGTAAAGCATAATTTCAAAATCTGACACGACAGGTGGATTAACAAAAGGCTAAGCTGTGTTTTCCTATATTACACTTGTGATTTCATGAATATAAATATTTATAGTAATATTTATTGTATGTAGTGCTATGCTATTCAGAGGTTGTTGATGACACGTATCCCGATATCGGGATTGCAGCCATAACAAGTTAACCTCTAGCGTCGAGCAATCCCGTATCCGGGAGCGTAATCATAGCCTCAAGCTCATTACCATAATGCAATGTTTCCTATTCATGAAAATCGCAAATGAAATGAAATAAATATATTGAAACACAAGCTTAGCCTTTTGTTAACAACACTGTCATCTCAGATTTTCAAAATATGCTTTAACCAAAGCTACACAAGCATTTGTGTAAGAGTATTGATAGCCTAGCATAGCATTAAGCCTAGTATTCAGCAGGCAACATTTTCACAAAAACAAGAAAAGCATTCAAATAAAATAATTTACCTTTGAAGAACTTTGGATGTTTTCAATGACGAGACTCTCAGTTAGATAGCAAATGTTCATTTCTTCCCAAAATATTATTTGTGTAAGAGAAATAGCTCCGTTTTGATCATCACGTTTGGCTAAGAAAAAAAAAGAAAATGCAGTCACTTACAACGCCAAACTTTTTCCAAATTAGCTCTATAATATCGACAGAAACATGGCAAACGTTGTTTAGAATCAATCCTCAAGGTGTTTTTCACATATCTATTCGATAATCTATCAGTGGTGGCAGCTGGCTTCTCATCGGAAGAAAACTAAAAAATACTGCAGCTGGAGATTACGCAATAATTGCGACGGAGGACACCAAGCGACCACCTGGTAAATGTAGTCTCTTATGGTCAATCTTCCAATGATATGCCTACAAATACGTCACAATGTTGCAGACACCTTGGGGAAAACGTGGAAAAGGTAAGCTGACTCCTAGCTCCTCCACAGCCATATAAGGAGTCATTGCCATGAGACGGTTTAAAAAAATGCGGCACTTCCTGATTGTATTTTTATCTGTTTTTTTTCTGTAACATCAGTTCTGTGGCACTCACAGACAATATCTTTGCAGTTTTGGAAACGTCAGTGTTTTCTTTCCAAAGCTGTCAATTATATGCATAGTCGAGCATATTTTCGTGACAAAATATCTTGTTTAAAACGGGAATGTTTTTCATACAAAAATTAAAAGAGCGCCCCCTATATCGAAGAAGTTAAGGGAGAAATGATGGTTTATTACCCTATTACTTCGTCTTCCTGTTGAACCATAAAAGACGAAAGGATTGGAGAGAAGGAGGTGTGCCTATTCTTGTGGTGGTGGAAACATGTTTTGTCTGAATGCCGCTGTATTGACCCTCTGGGAAGAATTAAACTTGGTCAAGCTTTCATAATGAGTGAGTGTTTTACTTTGAGAATTAGAACCTAACACTGGTTAGAAAAGCAAAATAGACGTATTTCTTGAATTGTGTATAGGAGAGTGGTGGTAATCCAGCCAACTTCTGGTAAGTGGTCAAATCTTTTAAACAAAACTCAGGCTCACTAACTTTATTTTCATTTCAACGATGTACTAAGTGGTTTGCTAAAGATTGATGTTTAAAAAAGCTGTAAGGGCTGATTCACTTGATCACTTCTTACTGCAGCTCTCTGCCCCACTTATTGCAGAACCAGTGACCTACATTTTTTACTTGACAATTGTCTGTTGTGTTATCCCTACAATCTGGAAAGCGGCACATGTACCCTCCTCCCTTACATAAAGGAGGAGATTCTCCTGACTTAGATAACTACAGTCCAATTTCCAAATGATCTTGTCGCTGGCCAACTCAGCTAAGAACGTTAACATCTCACTCTATTCTTAATGTGCAGCAACACAGTTTTAGACCTTGACATAGCGCCGGTTCAGCTGCTACGCTTGTTTTAGATATATTAAATTGCTTAGCTCATAAAAGTCATTGTGTTGCCTTATTTATAGACCTTTCCAAAGCCTTCGACACTATTGGCCATCACATTCAAAGGTTGACTGAAGTAGGGTTGGATGTGGCTTCTCGCAAGTGGTTTGAGAATTATCTGTCAGACAGGACACAATGTGTAATTTCTGATGGTGTTGTCTAGTGTCCTGGATATTATGAAAGGTGTGCAGTACAGGTGTCAGTTTTGGGACCTGTCTTTACTATTTATATAAATAATATTGGTCAATCTGTTAACTTGTAATATTCATCTGTAAGCAGATGATACTATTATGTCTGCCATTGTCCCAACTGTAGATCAAGCGTTGTTAGAGCTGCAATCTGACTTTGTTGACTTACAAAAAGCCCTGGTGGGTTTAAAATGTATTCTCAACCACAAAAAATCAGACTACATATTTATTCATTGAATGGTTCTCCCATCGATCGGGTTCCCACCTATAAATATCTGGGTATTTGTATTGACAAGGATTTGTTTCAAAAATATACTGATGAGCTATTACATTTTTTTTTTTTTAAGTGGGCTTCTTTTTTATTAACAGAACTTGCATCTCCCTCAACAGCAGGAAGACGATTGTACAGTCAACTTTCCTGACAGTCCTCAACTATGGTGACACCATTTACCAGAATGCAGCAGCTACTACTCTTAAACCTTTGTCACAGGTGACAGTTTTAATAATGATCACTGCATCCTGTATCAAAAATTTGTCTGGCCCTCATTAAAGTCCAGTATATCATTTCACTATTCCATTTTTTGTTTACAAAGCTCTATTACACAAGCTTCCGACTTAACTTCGTTGTTGAAGTATAAGAACATGGGTTACCAAACCCTTTCACAGGGTTTGAGGTTTCTCTGGTCTCCACCCAATTAATAAGTAAATCCTCCCCATTTTTGGAATAACCTGCAGAACCCCTGCATCTTGATTCCCTGGTGCCGCTACGGAAGTTTAGTAGTCGAATGTTGATTTAGTTAAATGAGAATTGCATTTGTCTTGATTACATGTGAAAAATGTATTGTTGTGTTGAAATGGTAGTTTTTCAAATTGTAACCTGTAATTTTTATACATTTTATTGGAATGTTCGTGTTGAGTTTGTTGTCCCGGGGGCACTATTGAAAATGAAACTATGGTGTCAATGGGCTCCCTTGATTAAATAAAAAAGTTGAATAACACATTTATAAAAATTAAACATTCCTGGTCAGAGTGCCAACGTCAGCTGCGAATGTCATTCTCAGAGGGAGCAGTTGCTTTTACACACACACACACACACACACACACACACACACGGTAAAGACAGACAGCACAGCTTTGTAAAAAACAGCATTTCATGAAACATATTTCCAATAGATCCAAGACCAATAGATATTCGTGTACATCAATTCTTTGTTGCCAAGTTTATTTTTTTGTATTTATACATATGTACATACATATGTACACTCTTAAAAATGTGTAGTGCTACTAGAGTAGCATATAAATGGATAATCATAATATTTTAGGCAAAAATAAAACCAAAAACTTTAAATTGTTCTAGGGGACTGGCTGGTTGGTGGTAATGTAAACAGAGGGCCAGAGTATGTGACCTCGGATGCATCTCAAATTGTACCCTATTCCCTAAATTGTGCACTACTTTTGAGTAGATCTCTATGGGCCCTGGTCAAAAGTAGTGCACTATATATAGGGAGCAGGGTGACATTTGGGGCACATACCCCTAACCTGCTTACAGAGGGCAGCCTGAACTAAGAAACCTCACTAGGGATCTACTTCTTATAACTCAGACATTCACCTAAATCACATTTCCTCAAGTAAGGACCCTATAACCTCATCATCAATGCAAACTTTATAACTAGCTCTTGTCCAGTGCGTTATGTGGGGCTAGCCGACACTGAGGCTCAGCGTTAGAAAGCCACGTGTAACGCCCTGGACTGGAGCTATGTTATAACTAGGTTATTACAACTGTTCTTGAGCACCATAGCCTGGCAGAAAGGCTAACCTTTAGCATCCAGTTGATTTCACTCAGTGGTTGTGATTGATTTTCAATTAGACATCGAAAATAAATATAATTCAAGGGAATATTTTTGGGGTATCTCATAACGCACATTTATAGCTAATTGGACTGTACTAAGTGCATGGAACTGTCCATAAGAAAGGGTTTCACTTAAAAATACATACCATCATGGAATAAAGTGGATTGATTTTACCCGATAACTCTACTCTAAAATATAAAATAGTTGTACACCTGACACCAACAATGTGATTCAGTCTACAGTATGTTGTACTAAAAGTGCTGAACAGAGTGTGTATCAATGTTACAAAATGTTTCTGGACCCTTTAAAAATTGAACAACAGTACTGTAATGTCACTATTCTTTTTGTCTTGTAAGGCCAGACTAAGGTGTGGCCCAATGGAGAGGCAGCATCAACATCAGAGGACCAAACACCGAAAATGAACAATGCAGATTTTTTTTTTGAAACGCAAGCAAGAAACAGGAACAATTAAATTAAACAAAAACAATTGCAAATATATAGCATTTAACCTAGTTACATGGTTTCCCACTTCTCAGTCATTGCTAACAGTAGTCTGAATGAACAAATTCTTCTTTTAAGTGGCAGCATACAAAAAATAAATACAAAAAACCCTGACAAATATGTTTTAAATGCTAGTCACAGAAAGCAGTACAGTACAGAAGATAATTCTGCTGTCGTGTCATGCTTCATCAAACACAGGTTTAAAATATGCATATTTGAGAAGATCCATGCATATCCACACATAAACGAAAATGTCTATGTATCGATACACACACACACACACACACACACACACACACACACACACACACACACACACACACACACACACACACACACACATATATATATATATTTATTTACTATATATAATAAAAATACTGCCATTGCTAAGGATGCAACAGCCTTTACAAAGGAAGCATACATAAATGGGTGTAGCAGCAAGATGGGACAACAGAACGGTTTCAGAGAGAGGGGAGTCCTACCACTGTCTCAGTGTGTGAGGGGTTGGAGTCTCGGGGCTAGGCTGTCACTGGTGAATATAGGGGTCTCTGGCCCAGTCCTCTGTGTCACCCCTCTTTTTGGGGGCAACCTCCCCCTCCCTGTCCCGGTCGCGGTCATAGTACTGGTGGTGGTGGTGGTCGCGCGCCGGTCGTTGATGGTGGTGACTGCGCGGCTTGTTGCGCTCGTTGTGGTCCTGCTCGTTACGCTCCTTAGAACGGTGGTGTCCTATTGTGCTGTGGCCCGCCTCCTCGCCAGCGCGGTGATGGTGGTGGTGGTGATGATGATGGTCCCTGGGTTGGGGCTGGGCCTCGTAGCGCCCCTGCTGCTGCTGGGGGTGCCCCCCCTCTCCAAGCCCCTCCTCATCATCCTCCTCTCCAAAATCATCCTCCTCTTCCTGGTGTAGGAGTTGAGACAGGGGCTCTATGTACGCTGAGTCTCTGCTTTCTCTGCTCTCCCGGCTCTCGGGGGTCTCTGAGTCCTGTGTCTCCCCCCGGGAGAGACCCTTGCCACCACGATGATGGTGGTGGTGGTTGTGGTGCTGCTCAGTTCGCTGGGAGGAGGAGCGGTGGTGGATGTGCTGGGGTCTCCTGGAAGACTCTGTCCTTAGGGGCCTCTCCTCCTCCTCCCTCTCCTCCTCCCCCTCCCCATCTGGCTGCTCCTGGCTCTGATGCTGGCTGTGGTGGTGATGGTGGTGCTGGTGGTCCTCTCTGGAGTCCTTCCTCTCCCCACCTTGTCCTGCCTTGTCCCCTGCTTTCTCCTCTGCCCCGCCGCCCTGGGGTTAGCAACACAACACGCCTGTTAGTACAGTTAGACACACCAACACGCATATGCAGAGTAAAAAAGACAAACACACACCCTCAATCACATGCAAATCAAACACACATTTCAACCATTTCCAGACAACATTTCAAATTCACACACGGAAACCTGCATGCATGAAATTCAAACAGCACACTTGTACACATACACACATGTGCACTGCACACTCAAAGGTTGAATATAGGTTATCAACCAACCACTGAAGGTTGACTATGGTCCTGGAGAATACAGTTTCCCTAAAAATCCTCATATCCGTTTGCTTTCAGATTAATTTGGCCTGGTTTATTATTTTAAGTCTCCAGAACCAAGGCCGAATCCCCATGGAATACTAACACTTGGGCCAAGTCCCAAATGGCACCCTATTTCCTACTTAGTGTACTACTTTTGACCAGAGCCCTATGGGCACTGGTCTATAGTAGTGCACCATATAGGGAATAGGGTGCCATTTGAGATGCATCCCTGAAGTCCACACAGCTCTTATGACGGAGTATCTCACTCACCACAATCACAGACATGTTAACCTCACTCATCAGACGCATTTTCATCAGCATTTTCAAGAGTTTCAAAAGGACTCTCATTGTCAGGAGTTTCAGTCTTACATTTCCCAATGGGGGAGCAATGGATGGGGAAAAGACGTGGACATTTTAAAAACAACTGAAACAGACCTGAATCAATCAAATGACCCAAACAAATTGTTCGCTGCTCACCGTTAAATACAGAACCTTCAAATAGATCATTATTTTCAAACTGACAGAGGTGCATAATGCAAAACACATCATGATCAACCTATTCATTCATTTTCCTCTCAGTATTAATTATTTCAAAGGAATTCATTATAGCAACCCACTGTGTTAAACCAATTAAAATGACAAGCTCCTGAGTTGTCAGCGTACTTTCCTGACTTAATAACCTTGACTAGTCATGGTTAGCAGGCCCACCACCGGTCATGTTCCTCGTCTCTCTATTCCTATTACTCTCTCTGCCCTGCTCTTTCCTACCGTGGTCAGTGTGTCATGACTCTGACTCAGTGGCGGCACAGGCTGCTCATGGCCAGTGAGCTACTGGTCTCCCTGCTATCCCTGTCTGGGCCATGGAGCAGGCTGCCCATGTTGGCCTAAAGCCTGGTCAGCACCTGTACCTGCATGCTGGAGACGGGAGCGGGGCTGGAGGGCAGGGCGTCTGTGGCCAGCTTGGCCAATAGCGGGTTGGGGGGGTTGCAGCTGGCGGGGTGGGTGCTCTTCCAGTAGGCCTCCAGGTAATCAGCCATGTGCTCACACGCATCCTCCAGCTGGTTCTCATCCAGGATGATGTCAAACATCTCCTACATGAGAGATAAACAGAGGGAGGGAGGAGGGGATAACAGTATACTCTTTAAAAAAAAACCTAAAAGGGTTCTTCTGCTGTCCCCATAAGACATCTCTTTGAACAAGAAGGTTCTACATGGAACCCAAAAGCGTTCTACCTGGAACCAAAAATAGCTCTCCTATGGGACAGCCAAAGAACCCTTTTGGAGCCCTTTTTTCTGACTGTATTGTTAGTGTTTTATGTGCCCAAAACAGAGAGATAAAGAGAGGAAGAAAGGAGGATAGGAAAAAACTCAATTGTTAGTGTTTTAAGAGCTGAAAACAGAGAAATAAAGAGAGAGAAAGGAGGATTGGAAAAAACTCAATTGTTAGTGTTTTAAGGGCTGAAAAACAGCATGTGTATGTGCTATGTATGGGCCAAGAATAGCATCATAACAATTTTAAAACAGCGGATCTACTTTTTCTTCGTGATAAAAAAGGACAGACTTCGGGATTCTTTGGGAATAACTTCCAAATCACTTCAGCAAGAAACTGACCTGCTTCTCTGATTAAGAAAGTTAGACAAAAACTGTCAAAAAATTAAAAAATGAAATAAAATATTCATTTGGCAAGAATTTTCTGATCAGTGAGATTGTTGAAAGCTAAATCCCACTAGGGATGCAATGGCGCTACAGAGGGTAGTGCGTACGGCCCAGTACATGACTGTACCTGACATCCACGACCTATATACTAGGCGATGAGGAAGGCCCAAAGTCACCCAAGTCATAGACTGTTCTCTCTGCGACAGCACGGCAAGCAGTACCGGAGCGCCAAGTCTAGGACCAAGAGGCTCCTTAACAGCTTCTACCCACAAGCCATGAAACTAATTCATCAAAAGCCACCTAGACAATTGACATTTACCCCCTCCCCCCTTTGTTTTTACACTGCTGCTACTCGCTGTTTATTATCTATGCACACTTTACAAATTACCTCGACTAACCTGTACATTGACTGGGTAACACCACCCCCTGTATATAGCCTCGTTATTGCCATTTTCTTGTTACTTTTTTTCCCCCATATTTTTTTTTCTCACTTTAGTCTATTCTGCAAATATTTTCTTAACTCTATTTCTTGAACTGTACTGCTGGTTAAGGGCTTGTAAGTAAGCATTTCACGGTAAGGTTGTACCTGTTGTATTCTACGCATGTGACAAATACAATTTCATTTGATGCTATTGGATGTACATTAGGGCAGATTTTCCACAAGCCTGAAATGATTGCACTCATATTCTAAAAGAATATCCAAGAAGATCACAGAAGGACGGAAATAGAATTGGCAGGAGATATGAGTCTTTCTGAAGCATTCCACAACAATTCCACAATTCCTACCGGGAGATATACGCACACGACTCAAAACCTCCACGCAAATCTGCGATCAACATCAGTGGCAATACACATAAGACTTCAAGTAACTCGAGTGTGTATTTTCAGTGTGAGTTCGCAAGTTAGGATTCAGCCCGCGATAGTCTCCTTTACAGTATCAACCGAGGCTTGATGCACAGAAACCCAAATCTTCAATCGGCACACTGAAACAGTATTATGAAATATCCAGGATGTGTTAGATATGGTATGTGGTGGGTGTCATCCAGGTAACAGTGATCTCTGGGCAGTGGTGTGGCTATACTCACGGCAGGGCACTGGGCCAGTTTGTCTGCGGCAACCATCTGGACATTGAGGTGCTTAGCCTGGGACTTCCCTCTGGACTTGATGAGCCTCTGCAGAACCTGTGGGACATATGAGCGAGGGGCATGAGAGGCCATCAGCACCATAACGGAGTAAACCCGATCCCATTAAAGCGTTGTCAACACCGTAGCAAAGTCAACTCCATCACACGGAAGCGTCATCAGCACCGAAACTAAGTCAACTCCAACACATCACAGCATCATCAGCACTGTGAGGAAGTCAACTCCGATGTAGCAGCAACGTGGAAACTTGAGCCTAACATCAGCACTAAAGTAGAACTGTGGTTTTACTGATTCACAGCAGCAGACGTTGATAAAAAGAGGAGTCAAATACACTTGGTTTATCCCATCGAGGTGCGATTCAACTGCCGACACTTTGATTTAGAGCCGTAATTCACATTCCTTCAGCGACGCCTTCTTTCCCTTTCTATTTTACTCAAATGCCAGCGTTTTTTGAAGGATATTTGAATCATGGGTGTTATTTACACTAAGGCTGAAGGTTAGCGTGATGAATCAGCCGCCCCACTTCATTCTCTCCCATTCAGACGAGCGGAGTAGTCAGCGCTGACAGGCCGTGTTTAATAACCCAAACAGGACGCCGTTCAGTTAGAAAAATGCGATATGAGCAGTGACAAGACATCCATACACCACTTGCTCCCCAATGCATCAGGGACATCCATAGACCTCCATAAACCAGTAGGAGACTACTTCCCTACTCAGGAGACTTTCACTTCAGCTCAGTTTACTTCATCAATCTGTCACTCACTGCTCTCACACTGGACCGTTTACACGTGTTCTCCTGGCCTGCATCTACCTTTCCACAATTACACATAATATTACTGTGTGTGATATGGAAGGTTGGCTGAATACATTACTAGAAAATAAAGGTTAGTATTAGAATATGAACCATGTAATACACTAGGGCACACTGTACACTAGTACACTGCAGTCAGTTTGACATGTCAAGTTTAAACTAAAGTGCATTTTGTGGAATGGAAATGTAAGTTGCCATTTTTTTGCATTGCTTGGCCTCACCTTAGGAGAGGAGATCTTGACGTAGACGATGATAGGAGCCAGGGATGTCTTGCCCAGTTGGGCCGGGTGGTTGATGGTGTCTGCGTCCAGAACCACCAGCTGTAAGGTCCGGGCCAGTTCAAAGATACGCTCTATCTCACTCTGCACTTCAGCTACTAAGAGAGAACGAGAGGGGCAGAGGGAGGGACAGACGAGTCACAGACAGAGAGAGAGAGAGCTAGAACGAAAGTCAAACCATAGATCCGTTTCCATTCTGCCGTTCAGTTAGGCGGCGGTGAGAGAAGGAGATATTAGCAAGACAATGATTATAATTTTTTTTTAAAGTGAAATATTAGCTTTTCCCTCAAATAAAGGAAATTCAAAAGCTAATTTGACCTTTGTACAAACAAGGATTTTCAACATAAGCAGCTTGACTACTGCTAGACTACTCCAAGATTTATTAGTCAGATTAGTAAGGAAGAGGTTGTATTTGCTCGGTTGCATCTAGGACACTGTACATTGAACTCATTACACCTGGTTCGCAAGCATGTGAACGGCTTGTGTATGGAGTGTATGGTTGATGAAACAGTGAAGCATGTGTTTGTTTCTTTCTTCATTTATATATCATAACCGGCATCGATAAAAGACAGTACTGTGCAGCCGTTTTCATCGACCTGGCCAAGGCTTTCGACTCTGTCAATCACCGTAGACTCAACAGCAGACTCAACAGCCTTGGTTTCTCAAATGACTGCCTCGCCTGGTTCACCAACTACTTCTCAGATAGAGTTCAGTGTGTCAAATTGGAGGGCCTGTTGTCCGGACCTCAGGCAGTCTCTATGGGGGTACAACAGGGTTCAATTCTCGGGCTGACTCTTTTCTCTGAAAATGTCAACGATGTCGCTCTTGCTGTGGGTGATTCCTTGATCCACCTCTAGGCAGACGACACCATTCTGTATACATCTGGCCCTTCTTTGGACCCTGTGTTAACAAACCTCCAAACGAGCTTCAATGTGATACAACACTCATTCCGTGGCCTCCAAGTGCTCTTAAATGCAAGTAAAACTAAATGCATGCTCATCAACCGAATCGCTTTCCGCACCCGCCCGCCCAACTAGCATCACTACTCTGGACGTTTCTGATTTAGAATATATGGACGACTACAAATACCTAGGTCTCTGGCTAGACTGTAAACTCTCCTTCCAGACTCATATTAAGCATCCTCAAATTAAATCTAGAATCGCTTCCTATTTCTCAACAAAGATTCCTTCAACGACGTTGCCAAAACTACCCTCGTAAAACTTACTATCCTACCGATCCTCGACTTCGGCGATGTCATTTACAAAATAGCCTCCAACACTCTACTCAGCAAACTGGACGCAGTCTATCACAGTGCCATCCATTATGTCACCAAAGCCCCATATACCACCCACCACTGCGACCTCAATGCGCTCGTCGGCTGGCCCTCGCTACATTCGTCGCCAAACCCACTGGCCCCAGGTCATCTATAAGTCTTTGCTAGGTAAATCTCCGCCTTATCTCAGCTCACTGGTCACCATAGCAACACCCACTCGTAGCACACACTCCAGCAGGTATATCTCACTGGTCATCCCCAAAGCCAAGACCTGGATTGGCTGCCTTTCCTTCCAATTCTCTGCTGCCAATGACTGGAATTAATTGCAAAATCGCTGAAGTTGGAGACTTATATCTCCCTCACTAACTTTAAGCATCAGCTATCTGAGCAGCTTACCGATCGCTGCAGCTGTACACAGCCAATCTGTAAATAGCCCATCCAACTCCCTACCATCCCCACATTGCTTTTATTTACTTTTTTTGCTCTTTTGCACACCAGTGTTTCTACTTGCACATCGTCATCTGCACATCTATCACTCCAGTGTTAATTTGCTAAATTGTAATTACTTCGCTGCTATGGCCTATTTATTGCCTTACCTCCTCACTCTATTTGCACACACTGTATATAGATGTTTCTATTGTGTTATTGACTGCTTTTGTTATCCCACTTGTAACTTTGTGTTGTTGTTGTTTTTCGAACTGCTTTGTTTTATCTTGGCCAGATTGCAGTTGTAAATGGGAACTTGTTCTCAACTGGCCAACCTGGTTAACCTCTTGAAGCTAGGGGTCACTATTTTTATGTTTGGAAAAATAACGTTCCCAAAGAAATTGCTTATTTCTCAGGACCAGATGCTAGAATAGGCATAGAATTGACAGATTAGGATAGAAAACACTCTAAAGTTTCCAAAGCTGTCAAAATATTGTCTGTGAGTATAACAGAACTGATATTGCAGGCGAAACCCTGAGGAAAATCAAATCAGGAAGTGCCTCTTATTTTGAAACCCTTCTGTTCCTTTGCATGCCTAGCCAACATTTAAAGGGATATCAACCAGATTCCTTTTTCTCCGGCTTCCCTAAGGTGTCAACAGTCTTCAGACATAGTTGCAGGCTTTTATTTAGAAAAATGAGCCAGAAAGATAACATCGCGTCAGGTGGTCGCATGAGTTTTGCTCGCGCAACATAGTTTTGGCTGCCATTGCATTTCACTCTCCTACCGTGAAAGACATTTGCGGTTGATATATTATCGATGATATATTTTAAAAACAACCTGAGGATTGATTATAAAAATGTTTGACATGTTTCTGTGGACATTACGGAAACTATTTGGAATTTGTCTGCGTTGTTGTGACCGCTCTTTCCTGTGGATTTCTGAACATAATGCGCCAAACAAACGGAGGTATTTTGGATATAAAAATAATCTTTATGGAACAAAAGGAACATTTATTGTGTAACTGGGAGTCTCGTGAGTGAAAACATCCTAAGATCATCAAAAGGTAAACAATTAATTTGATTGCTTTTCTGATTTTCGTGACCAAGCTGCTTGATGCTAAGTATACATAATGTTTTGTCAAACGATCGATAAACTTACACAAATGCTTGGATTGCTTTCACTGTAAAGCATATTTTCAAAATTTGACACGACAGGTAGATTAACAAAAGGCTAAACTGTGTTTTCCTATATTGCACTTGTGATTTCATGAATGTAAATATTTTTAGTAATATTCATTGAATGTGGCGCTATGCAATTCAGCGGTTCTTGATGGCAATTATCCCGTTAACGGGATTGCAGCCATAACAAGTTAACAGGGCTTGAGAAAGGAAGAATGGGACACAATCCCCAAATCCAAATGTGCAAAGCTGATACAGGCATACCCAAGACGACTCAAAGCTGTAATCGCCGCCAGAGGCGCTTCTACAAAGTGGTGATTCAGAGGTGGGAATATGTAAATTAGATATTTCTGTATTTCATTTTCAATAGATTTGCAAACATTTCTAAAAACATGTTTTCACTTTGTCATTATTGGATATTGTGTGTAGATGGGTGGAAAAAAACGTATATTTAATAAATTTTGAATTCAGACTGTAACTGTGGAATAAGTCAAGGGGTTTGAATACTTTGAAGGCACTGCATCTGGGACTGGGAAATAGTGTGACACCAATCAGACCCCCGAGGGCTGAAGTACCAGATCGAGATGGAATCAACAGACTCGACACAAGATCCAGCATGATCTGATGCAGGGCTCCCCTAGAGAGTTAGCGTCTTGTAGGTTTTTCTCCAACCCTAATCTAGTGCACCTGATTCTAATAACTATTTGATCGATAAGCTACAGGAGGGTAACTCTCCATGAGATCTGAACCTCCACCTAGTCCCCCCCACCCTTTTCTCTTGTGACCTCTCTTCCTCTACTATAGCTGTCTTTAGTGATTGGACTGAGAGAGATGGAAACACAGACAGCCGGCCGCTACGACATTTAACAATGTGTCATTCATTCGCCATTAAATCATCATGTAAAATAAAGTAAATCTTTGTTTCATATTCTTGTTTGTTTGTACTAAGGACGTCCAGTATATGAATAGTACTGATGACTGTATTACAATCATGTTGGTAAGATATTGTAATACTTTCTGTAACTGGTCTCATCACCTGCTGCTTGCATTTCAATAGGTAATTTGTATTTAAATTATACAATTGCCAGAAAGTGAGAATAAATCAGGCTAAGATGCTGCAACATCAGTCAACAACCACTGTAGTGCAGAACAACATTGCCTTAACACTTGTGATGAGACTCTATTGGAGATATGGCCAAAGAGTAGCTTATACCAACGATCAAGGTAAGAATATACATAGCTATAAAGTTCTATTTCTGTTTGATTAAATTGTTGCGGCATTATGCTATGTAATTTGAGCATTGGTTTAAATTGATGCAACAAAATGAACGTTTGTAGCCGATCTGAGCTCATGCCTGCATGTTAGATAGTTAATCTACCTTGAATAATACTGTGAGTATTGCTGAGATAATTTAACAAAAGAAGTATGTTGAGGGTCAATGTTGTCACAACGAGGGAACAAAAGAAGTATGCCGAGGGTCAATGTTAACGTAAACTCGTACATAGCCTTGGTCCGTACAATTGCCCTTATTTTAGTGCCCCAAAAACGTAATACTTCCAGATCAACTGTAATGTCAATACCATTGTGAAGCACAATTTCTCCCCCTTCCAACAAAATCAATTACATGACCTAAACGCTGCCCTTTCTGCATAATTCAAGCAGGCAATGAGCCCGTCGAGTCTTTTTAAAAATGGCGGGTGGGGAAGCGAAACTAATGTGTAATAGTGAGGAGAGATGTCGTGTGGGAAAATTGCTATTTTTCACTCGATCTGTCCAACTTATCACCTTATCACCTCTAAAATGTAAATAAAACAGTATAAAGAGTTTATATAATGTGTCATTACATACCTATTTGAAGGTTTGTGTCGAATTTGAATCGGGTTTTTAGGGCGGTGCTAAAGTGATCTTAGAAGTAAACAGCGGCTTTGAGAATGATGATCGCATGCAATGATGACGAAAAAAATTACTAGGTATCTCCCCCTTACCCCCGTCACTGTCCATTTCTTGTTTTTAAAGGATGATAGAAGTGCTACACCTGGTGGAGAGAGATTGTAAGAAATAGTTGCTTTATGCGTGCTGTACGTTGCGCCATGACACGTCACGATGTAACAGAAACCTAGTTCACACCCCCGATTTTGACGTCAACACAGTCACTACAATCCCATTAGTTTTCTTTGTAGCCTCGTTTGAATGTTGCGGTTGCGCACATCTGTACGGTATGGGGTGTGTTTACGTTAACTAGCTAGCCAACTTGTGCCATAGTTGGGCTGCTCAGACGAGATGTGAACCCGTGAGCCTGGATGGCTAGCAAGCTAGCTAGCTAGTAGATAGCGTTACGATGTCAACTAATTAAACATACAATTTCAACAGTGTAGGCTATCTGGCTTGAATTCTATTTTGAATATGGCTTAGATATGACTGAGAACAAAAATATATTGCGCATCAATGTTGTCAAGATATAACGTTAGCTAGTTAATTAATAACTTGTGTAGGTAACTAGCTAGCTACTGTTGCTAAGATACAAGAGTGGCTTGGTTTCAGTTTTACGTCACGGCTCAGTACATAGAACAGATATATCGTCAATGAGGACCTGCTGCATTTCTCACCTTGCATGGGACTGTATGATTTCTGATCCTGCTTCTGTCTGTCTTATCTTTTCTGTTTCTCCTTCAACCACAATTAAATATTAGCCTGCTAGCCCCCCATGTAATTACTTAGCTTTCCGTCATGAGTTGCTGTAAAAGAGCAGTGAAAATATTGTTTTCAAATACATCAACAACACATTTCTCGGTTAATCAAATGGAAGGCACTTCCGCCAACTTTCTTGGTCTTTCGAGCGTCACTGTTGACAACTTAGTGGAACTTCTTAAATGTCTTCTTAGAGAATCCCGACGGGAGAAGGGTACATTTTATAGATTCTTTTAGCAAGAAAAATCCATCTGCTGACCATTTAAGGATTTGAGTCCTCAACCGGTGGGCCAAATTTCATTTTGTGATATGTAATATTGACAAGCGCAACTATTGCCACGTCTATAATACTATAGGATTGTGTGGAAATTGGAAGTATTCTTTTTTAAATTTAACCTTTATTTAACTAGGCAAGTCAGTTAAGAACAAATTCTTATTTATAATGCCGGCCTACCCCAGCGAAACCTATGGGACTGCCACGGCCGGATGTGATTTAGCCTGGATTCGAACCGAAGACTGTAGTGTCGCCTCTTGCACTGAGATGCTGTGCCTTAGACCGCTGTGCCACTTGGGAGTAACCAGTATTAACTAATGCATTTTTCTCCAGTTGGGTCAAATACATATATCATGAACAGTCCAGGAAATCTCCCTAGCAACACTTTTTATTACATTTCATTAGCAGCTCAAACAAAGCTTGTGTTTGCACATCGAGAGCTGCCCATGACTAAGATACCCACCTCTTGCTCTATTCGTTTGTGATCGGAAATTGCACTGATGGTCCAGATGTGTGTCTGATAGTTATAATTCAGAGATTGTCATTAGGCCCACTAAACTTGTAGCCAGAATTGATGTGTACACTGTTGTATGCGCGCGTCTTGGTCTTGGCCACTTATCTCCGCTTTGGAAAAATATTAGTGTTCTCGTGAACCACAAAGCAAAGGGTATACTGCCCATTTCCAAGTCAATTCAAGTCAAGAATTGTCATGCAGCTGACATGCGTAATGTTAAATAATGATGTAATTGCCTATAGTTTTCTTGCATTGACCTACCCCTACTATTTATTTTGCCAGGACGCCGTGCAGGACCGTACTGGCTTAGTCCACTTTCACCCCTGTATCTATCACCATCAAGACAGAGTCAGGGTTCAGCGTACAGTCAAAACATCAGTCCCCAAAGTGACAAAATAATTATCCAGTTGCATTGGCTTCAAGTTAAAGCTTTTAGTCAAAAGTGGAGCACAAAGAGTAATGTTTGTGCAGTGTTTTGAGTGTGTCCCAGTGCTAATGTATCTTTAAAGATGGGCGGGTTTATCCCATAACTACTCTCTTAGAAAAAAAAAGATTCCACCCCTAACCAAAAAGGGTTCTTCTATGGGGAGAGCCGAAGAACCCTTTTAGTTTTCTAGATAGCACCTTTTATTCTAAGAGTGTAATGGAGCAACCGGCACACCATGGATGCATCCCAGATGGCACTATGTACTCCCTATTTAGTGCACTACTTTTGACCAGGGCCCATACGACTCTGGTCAAAGGTAGTGCACTATGAAGTGAATAGTGTGCCATTTGGGACACAGGCCATGAGTAACGTTACAGAGCACCACGGCGATCCAACACAAAGATTAGCTGCATGGCTTCCGTAGTTTCGTTGGCTCAGTGAGGTCCTGTTTCATTGTTATCGCAGTTTGTTACTCAAACCTGGTAAAAACAGCTGCGTTCTTGACCTTGTTATCTGGCAGCAGGTATCTAGTCTCTCCTTTCTTTCTCTCTCTTTCGTCCCAAAAGCAAACCTTTTTAATCACAGGCCTGGCCAGGTCATTCTTCGCCTCCAACATCTGTAGGTCTGCATTATAACCATCTCCAAGGTTGTGCCAAAAATGGCACCCTATTCCCTATATAATGCACTACTTTCAACTAGAGCCCTTTGGGCCCTGGTCAAAAGTGGTCCACTATATAGGAAATAGGGTGCCTTTTGGGAAACATCCGAAGACTTTCTTTCATCTTTTATTCTTTCCCTTCTCTCTATGCAATGAATTAGTCTCTCTACAAACAATGGGCCCTAGAAGAACACAGAGGTTCCCCAACCTCATACCTCCAAACTTACCAAGGTTGGAGCGCGTGTTGGATCGCTCGATGATGGCGTGTTTACTAGGGTTGTTGAGGACGGAGCGTTTGGCAAGAGAGATATCTGCAGTGACTCGAGTGATTGATATTCTGATAGGAAGGCAGAGAGAAAATAACTGGTCACCGAGAGACTAGAGTGTGCTCTGATTTCTGAAACAGCCTTATCAATCAAATATTTAACACTTGGGAAAAAGTACAGAATTAGAAACAAAAAGGCATAGCAGCAAAATCACCATCCATAAGGAAGAGGGGAGAGTTTTGGGATTTCTAAGCAAGGTTTGGTAGAAGAGGGAAGAGAGTGGTGAGAGTATGCTTTGTAAAACTCATTGTTGGTTATCAAAAGGGTTGCACTTTGAGAGGGATATAAAACAATGCACAGTATATGCTAATGATCCTATGTTTTGTAAAATAACTTCCCTACTGCGAATGGGAAAGTGGCCAGGCAGCCGGAGAGGAGAGGAGCTGAGGAGATCCCTGCACTGCACTAGGGCCCACTATAGCCTATTAAGGACATGGAGAGGGCCTATTTAAAGTAGCAGCGAGCACACATCTCCAGGCCAAACAAACTTGTTACACACTCCCTCTGCGAAACCTCCAGGGATGACTAAATACCAGCCTATAGGACTCGGGCAGAGCATACTGAACAAGGATACAGAGAGAGAGAGAGAAAGAGGGAGGGAAGAAAGGAAAGCAGGGACAGCTCAACTTACCTTCCCTCAAATCTGTGTTTCAAAAAGTCAAACAGTGCTTTTTGCATCATATCTGTCACCTGAAACCAAATGGGGCAATAAAAACATAGTGAACATTTTAGAAATCACCATCATGAAAACAGACAATATGTGTGTGTGCATGGGTGGGTGAATCAAAGCAAGCTCTTTGTTGCTGAAAAAGGGAGCCCCACAGCACAGATTGCTGTTTCAGTATTGACTGAGGGCACGTCAGCCTTCCCCTGTGATCCTCCTCAGCTTAGTGTGTCCTGTTCTCACCAGGTTCCAGATACCCCTGTCCCTGTCTGCCTCCCACAAATACACAGAGACAAAGCTCAACTCTGTCATTGTATCTACAATGTAAACTAGTAGTAGAAGTGTAGTTAGTGTAAACAGTATGCATTAGTGAGTTGAGTAGTGGTGCTAGTTCAAGTAGAAGGGTTTCAAAATTCCAGTAACTTTTCCAAAATGTCTAGGTTTTCCAGAAATCAGAAGGGAATAAGCAGGACATCCAGAATCCTCCAACCAGGACTTCTGGAAAACCGGGGTAGTTTGGGAACGTTACACATTGGTTTCCTTACCCTGTAAACCGTCTATGGACAAGGTATGACAGCAATCCATCGTTTGGTTTCATTTCCCTGGCAGTTGCTTGCACAAGTCCCATTGAAGTCATGGGATCGATATTAGCATTTTCCAAATCATATCATATATAAGTGACTTTGTTGAGCTTCACAATAAATTGTAGTTACATTCGAATGATTTGGACATGATGTGTGAAAAAAATTAGAATATCAGTCCCATGACTTGAATGGGATTTGTGCCACAAATGCTAAAACGTTAATATTTGGAAACAGTGCCCGGGAAACTAAACCACCTCATTAGTTTGCTGTCATACCTTAAAGGGTAAGGAATGGTAATAAAGGGTTAATGCGTAAGAGTAAGGAAGGGTTGCTGTCATAGCTTAAAGGGTAAGGAAACCAATATATAATTTAAACATTTGGGTGAACTATCCCTTTAACAAGTAGGTCACATTCCACTGCTTAGACATTGCATGCATCAACCAATGGTTTCGTGCCACGTCATCAACTGTGTCATTGACTGACAGATTGCTATATGTGATGTGGTTAGCTGATAGGTAAAATGCCTATCAAGGTGATGTAAGATCTGGCAACATAAGTATTGGAATGCGACCATTGTGATCTAAATAGAATGTCCTTGTGAGTGTAGTAGTGGTAGTGTCAGTAATAATCCCTTATAAAAACTTTACAGCAATTTATAACAATTATGTTACCTCGTAGCCCTTCAGTGACGGTCCAACCAGGACCACAGGTCGCATGGAAGGCACAACGTCGTATGGAGGAATGTGTTCCGTCTGCCCAACGAGAGAAAACAAACCATCAGCTTCACATCCAGGGAGATTATTTTACATAGGATGCATCCCAAATGGCAACCTATTCCCTACACAGTGCAGGGCCCTGGTAAAAAAAGTAGTCCACTCAATAGGGAATAGGGTGGCATTTGGTACGCATACACAGAATTACACACACACAGAATTACACACTACGTCCAGCAGGGAACAGCATAGCACAACCCATTAGACCAGGGTTTCACAAACTCAGTCCTGGGGCCCCCCTGGGAGCCAGTTTTGGTTTTGCCCAGCAAAACTAACTCATCATCAAGCTTTGATTATATGAATCAGCTGTGTACTGCTAGGGCAAATAAGTAAACGTGCATCCGGGAGAGGGGCAGGACCCAGTTTGGGAAGCCCTGCACTAGAACTGAAAGGAACTATGAAATTAGTTGTCCTAATTGCGAGTCCCAGTTTACACTCAACACACAAGGATGCCAGCTAGAATGTTCGGACCCATAGAGATAGGGGTGTTCTGTTTTCAAAAGTAACAAATGATACCGAATTATATCACAGACTGAACAAATATTAAGATAATCTGTTAGTATTTGCTCTTAGAATACAACATTCTTATCTTCACCCAACCCCTAAATGAATTGAAAAGAAGCTTCACATGAACAACAATCATTCAATGTGTGGAAGTCAAGGTATACAGTGGCTTGCGAAAGTGTTCACCCCCCCTTGGCATTTTTCCTACTTTGCTGCCTTACTACCTGGAATTAAAATCAATTTGGGGGGGGGGGGGGGGGTTGTATCTTTTGATTTACACAACATGCCTACCACTTTGAATATGCAAAATATGTTTCATTGTAAATAACAAGAAATAAGGCAAAAAAAAATTGTGAGTGTGCAATACTACCCCCCGTCAATACTTTATAGAGCCACCTTTTGCAGCAATTACAGCAGCAAGTCTATTGGGGTATGTTTCTATAAGCTTTGCACATTTTTCAAGGCAAAACTGCTCCAGCTCCTTCAAGTTGGATGGGTTCCGCTGGTCTACAGCAATCTTTAAATCATACCACATATTCTCAATTGGATTGAGGTCTGGGCTTTGACTAGGCCATTCCAAGACATTTAAATGTTCCCCCTTAAACCGCTCGAGTGCTGCTTTAGCAGTATACTTAGGCTCATTATCCTGCTGGAAGGTGAACCTCTATCCCAGTCTCAAATATCTCTGGAAGAATGAAACAGGTTTCCCTCAAGAATTTCCCTGTATTTAGTGCCATCCATCATTCCATCATTGGGGCGGCAGGGTAGCCTAGTGGTTAGAGCGTTGGACTAGTGAAGGTTGCAAGTTCAAACCCCCGAGCTGACAAGGTACAAATCTGTCGTTCTGCCCCTGAACAGGCAGTTAACCCACTGTTCCTAGGCTGTTATTGGAAATAAGAACTTGGTCTAAACTGACTTTCATAATTAAATTAAATTCCTTCAATTCTGACCAGTTTCCCAGTCCCTGCCGATGAAAAACATCCCCACAGTATGATGCTGCCACCACCATGCTTCACTGTGAGGATGGTGTTCTTGGAGTGATGTAAGGTGCTGGGTTTGCGGCAGACATACCATTTTCCTTGATGGCCAAAAAGCTCAATTTTAGTCTCATCTGACCAGAGTACCTTCTTCCATATGTTTGGGGAATCTCCCACACGCCTTCTGACAAACACCAAACACGTTTGGTTATTTTTTTCTTTGAGCAATGGCTTTTTATCTGAACACTCTTCCGTAAAGCCCAGCTCTGTGGAGTGTACGGATTAAAGTGGTCCTATGGACAGATACTCCAATCTCCACTGTGCAGCTCCTTCAGGGTTATCTTTGGTCTCTTTGTTGCCTCTCTGATTAATGCCCTCCTTGCCTGGTCCGTGAGTTTTGGAAGGCGGCCCTCTCTTGGCAGGTTTGTTGTGGTGCCATATTATTTCTATTTTTTAATAATGGATTTAATGGTGCTCCATGGGATGTTCAAAGTTTGGGATATGTTTTTATAACCCAACCCTGATCTGTCCTTCTCCACAACCTCCAAAACCCTGCTCCTGTTTGGTGAGCTCCTTGGTCTTTATAGTGCCGCCCCTTGCTTAGGGGTGTTGCAGACTCTGGGGTCTTTCAGAACAGGTGTATATATACCGAGATTATGTGACAGATCATGTGACACTTAGATTGCACACAGGTGTCACTTCTGAAGGTAATTGGTTGCACCAGATCTTATTTGGGGGCTTCATAGAAAAAGAGGTGAATACATATGCATGCACCACTTTTCTGTTTTTATTTTTTTGCATTTCACTTCAACAATTTGGACTATTATATGTGTGTCCATTACATGAAATCCAAATAAAAATCAATTTAAATTAGGTTTTAATGCAACAAAATTGGAAAAACGCCAAGGGGGGTGAATACTTTTGCAAGGCACTGTACTTGTGTTGAGTGTGGAGACAGCAGAATCTCTAATTTCACAATTCTTATCTACTCAAAGGGGAATGTCAGTAGAGGAACTTGTTAGTCAGAACAGGGATAATCACAACAGAAGGCTAGAAATGCAAACGAGAGAGGAGCAGACTAGCAGAATAAAAAACACCCAGTCACACAGCAACAGAGTAGGAGCTCAGTGTATCTCAGTGACAGCTTCAGAGGGATCCGTCTGTGTGTGTGTGTGACAGCGAGGCAGTAGACTTCTAATGCCACATCTGCGTGTGCTGTCACAGTGGTGTGACAGTGCAGTGTGAGGAACACTCCGACAAACTGACAGACAGACAGACACGCCATTGCTTTGCAGGGAAATGAAAGCAGAGCGAGCAAGCGAGAGAGAGAGGCAGACGTTGCACTGAGTCGGTTTGTCACACTTCTACCTCCTCTTCTGTGCAAAATTAATGGACAATAACGTTTTCAAATGTAATCTAATCTTCTTTCACGACTCTGTATTACTGCTACACTGAACTACACTGAACAAAAATATATACGCAATTTCAAATATTTTACTGAGTTACAGTTCATACAAGGAAATCGGTCAATTCAAATAAATTAATGAGGCCCTAATCTATTGATTTCACATAACTGTTAATACAGATATGCATCTGTTGGTCACAGATACCTTAAAAAAAAAAGGTAGAGCGTGGATCAAACCAGTCAGTATCAGATGTGACCATCATTTGCCTCATGCTGCGTGACAAATCTCCTTCGTATAGAGTTGATCAAGCTGTTGATTGTGGCCTGTGGAATGTTGTCCCACTCCTCTTCAAATGGCTGTGTGAAGTTGCTAGATATTGTCTGGAACTGGAACATGCTGTCGTACACGTCAATCCAGAGCATCCTCAATGAGTGACATATCTGGTGAGTATGCAGGCCATTGAAGAACTGGGATATTTTCAGCTTCCAGGAATTGTGTGTACAGATCCTTGCGACATGGGGCAGTGCATTATCATGCTGAAACATGAGGTGATGGTGGTGGATGAATTGCAGACAATGGGCCTCAGGATTTCGTCACAGTATCTCTGTGCATTCAAATTGCCATTGATAAAATGCAATTGTGTTTGTTGTTCATAGCTCATGCCTGCCCATACCATAACCCCAGCGCCACTACTCTGTTCACAATGTTGACATCAGCAAATCACTCGCCCACACGACGCCATCTGCCCGGTACAGTTGAAACTGGGATTCATCCGATTCTCCAGAGTACCAGTGGCCATGGAAGGTGAGCATTTGCCCACTGAAGTCTGTTACAACGCCAAACTGCAGTCAGGTCAAGACCCTTTCCTGAGACGGATTCTGACAGTTTGTGCAGTAATTCTTTGTATGTACATCATCAGCTGTCTGGGTGGTTGGTCTCAGATAACCGCGCAGGTGAAGAAGCCGGATGTGGAGGTCCTGGGCTGGCGGTGGTTACACGTGGTCTGCAGTTGAGAGGCCGTTTGAACGTACTGCCAAATTCTCTAAAACGACGTGGTTGAGAAATTATCATTAAATTCAAACAGCTCTGGTGGACATTCCTGGAGTCAGCATTCCAATTCCACGCTCCCTAAAAACTTGTGTTGTGTGACAAAACTGCACATTTTAGAGTGGCCTTTTATTGTTCCCAGCACAAGGTGCACCTGTTTAATGATAATTCTGTTTAATCAACTTCTTGATATGGCCAAGAAGAAATGGTCACTAACAGAGACGTAAACAAATTTGTGCACAACATTTTACAGATTAGCTTTTGGAACATTTCTGGGATCTTTTATTTCAGCTCATTAAAACATTGGAGCAACAATTTACATGTCGCGTTTATATTTTTGTTCAGAGTACCTATTGCTCTTGCAGTTTTTTTCTCCATCTCACCCTTTTTTAAATATCTTAGTCTCTCTGCTGTCTACCTGTCTTTTCCTCTCTCCATCTCATTCCCTCTCTCCATCTCATTCCCTCTGTCCCTCTCTCAATCTCTTTCCCTCTGTCCCTCTCTCCATCTCTTTTCCTCTCTCCATCTCATTACCTCTCTCCATCTCATTCCCTCTCTCCATCTCTTTTCCTCTTTTCCTCTCTCCATCTCTTTAACTCTCTCCATCTCTTTAACTCTCTCCATCTCTTTTCCTCTTTTCCTCTCTCCATCTCTTTAACTCTCTCCACCTCTTTTCCTCTCTCCATCTCTTTAACTCTCTCCACCTCTTTACCTCTCTCCATCTCTTTTCCTCTCTCCATCTCTTTTCCTCTTTTACTCTCTCCATCTCTTTTCCTCTCTCCATCTCTTTTCCTCTTTTCCTCTCTCCATCTCTTTAACTCTCTCCATCTCTTTTCCTCTTTTACTCTCTCCATCTCTTTTCCTCTCTCCATCTCTTTTCCTCTTTTACTCTCTCCATCTCTTTTCCTCTCTCCATCTCTTTTCCTCTTTTCCTCTCTCCATCTCTTTTCCTCTCTCCATCTCTTTAACTCTCTCCATCTCTTTAACTCTCTCCATCTCTTTAACTCTCTCCATCTCTTTTCCTCTTTTACTCTCTCCATCTCTTTTCCTCTTTTCTTCTCTCCATCTCTTTAACTCTCTCCATCTCTTTTCTTCTCTCCATCTCTTTAACTCTCTCCATCTCTTTTCCTCTTTTCCTCTCTCCATCTCTTTTCCTCTCTCCATCTCTTTTCCTTTCTCCATCTCTTCTTCTCTCCACCTCTTCTTCTCTCCATCTCTTTTCCTCTCTCCATCTCTTTTCCTCTCTCCATCTCTTTTCCTCTCTCCATCTCTTCCCCCCCCCCCTTCCCCTCTTTCTCTCTCTCTATCTCTCTCCCAGTATCTGTCTCTCTCACTTTCATTTTTCTTCTGCTACCGTCACTGGCGGTCCCTGGGGAACTCTTGTTACATCCGAGTGGGGAAAGTGCTGCTAGATGCGGGCCAAAGCTGACCACGTCTGGAGAACCACCGGTCACTGTAGTCACAGATATTTTAGGCCATATTTTCCTGGCCTCGACTACAGGGTTATTGTTACAAAAGAAAATGCATGCTGCTAGATGATTGAAAACGGTGGCTATTGTCGCCATAGTTGTTGTATGGTCTTAGAAAGGACATTAGGCTGTACCTCTGTATCCATTTGGTATGCTGATTATTGTGAAAAGAAAATGAAAAAAAAAAAATGTTTTAAAGAAAGAGGATGGAGATGACGTTGGGGTTTGACAAGATTTGCTCCATGTCAAGACACGGAGTGCACACTTGGACTGAGAACGCTTGTTGTTTGTTATGTGTATAAGGTATGCCTACACACACATCCCGTCATGTGCCAAGAAAGCCCTGACGGGATGTTCCTAACTCTTTTGGAATGGTGTATTAAACGTAGCAGTGCTTTACATAAGAATAGATTTACGTAAGTTGTTTCATAATAAGACAAACACAAGAAGAGTTGTTGTATTTGTTCTAAAAGAGGTCACACTTGATTCATGCTGCTGTGTGATAAACACAACCAAACCAACAAGAGGACAGCAATCGCAGTTACTGTGGATATACACTTCTGGTTTAAGAGCTGGATACGCCGAGTTCCCACTAAATCTGCATCACGCACGTACACACCCACACACACACAGAGACCACAGCGACGACAGTGAGTAAGAGGGGAGTCAAGAACGACCACAACCACCGCAGAGAAATCACAGAGGCACATCCCCCAGACCCCCAAGGCCCTGCTGGGGGTTTGGTGTGTGCTGCATGCTAACTTAACTTACCGACTTCTGCTTCTGCTTAGCTACAGCCCAGATGGAAGAGGAGAGAGAAAGAGTGTTAAGAAACAGCGCAACATGCATGCTAATGGCTCAAACGCCCAGCGGGGGAGAAGAGACACGGACTGCGGCAGTAAGACACGTAGGATAAACAGAACGGACAGACAAACGTATTTTGGACAGAGTGATGCTGAGCAGCCACAGTCAGGAAGTTGTCATGGGTAGCCGGACGGATGGACGGAGAGAGGAGATACAGGTCGAGAAAGAATACCAGCGTACTGCCATGTTTACCTTCTTAAAGAAGGGCATTCGTTTGTCTTTGGCTAGGGTGGGTGACATGACAGTGTTTGGCTGACTGACTTTAGGGGAGCGAAGGTGGACTGGAAGCTCATTGTCCTCGGGGTCTAAGCCTGTGGCGTCTATGTCAACGGCTATGCACACAGACATACAAGGCCACCGTCACACAGAAGCAATACACCAAAAGGCTACAGAGGTAACAATGAACACCTAACACTGAACAGATACACAGGTTATTCCAGCACATATAAAAACTATATAAACCATAAATGCGCCATAGCCAACTATGGTCATACTATGGTTTGACTATTCAGAAAAAGAGCACTGACAGTAACCAATAGCACATAAGTTAAGCAAACATTTAAGGCCACAGTAAAACAAAAATACCATTCTAACATTTTTACTATGGGCCTACATCCTGTTGATTTAACTACTGATTGGTCAAATTTCCTGACGTGTACTAATGACAGGTCAGCAGTAAAGTCAAAATAATGACCTTACTAATAAAACTTACCATCGTCTTCTATTTCTGTCCCCCTTCATACTCAAGCCCTCTTAGAGGTTGATGGAAGTTTGATAATACTCAAGTGTTAAGAGTAAAGAGTTTGTGTTAGTGAAAAACATGTCGACCACTGTCAAAACCCTGCTCCAAAACCCTGCTCCTATGTCCTTTACTCACCAGAGGAAGGGGGGGTGGATTTCCGCGAGTTAGGAACCACTTCACCTAAACTGGTAGAGGAGTTTGCTCCCGATTTACTGCGAAGATAAATCATTCATATCAGTATATCATTCATATCAGCATATTTGAGGTGTTGCTAGTTGATAGTGTGGGATATCTCAAGCGGGGCTTGACATTAACTTTTTTAGCCACTTGTCTTTCGGGACTAATAGGACAGATTTTTGACTTGTCCGAAAGCTGAAGTCACTTGTATGGTCTTTAATACCATGGACCAAACAGTGACTGAAAATTGTGTTCTATGATGCAAGGAACCACGTCACAATATACATTCGTTATTGTCACTGGTATGGAATGGAAGGCTGCTGGTTTCTGATCCCATGTATTATATCTCCTGCCGTTGTGGCCTTGAGCAAGGCACTTAACCCCCCCCACAAAATAAAATACTGTGCTCATTGTATACACCTGTCAGCAACGGGTGTGGCTGAAATAGCCAAATCAACTCATTTGAAGGGGCGTCCACATACTTTTGGCCATGTAGTGTCTATCAACTGCGTGTTGGCCATTTGCGGTTATAGCCTAGACGAGTGTCGGTGGAAATGTATTTTAGGACATTGGACACGACAATGACATTAATACATTCCATTAGCGAAATAGTTAGTCTGTTATTTGACCTGCTGCGCAATGTCTCTCGCTCTCCTTCTCATTTGGCAATGGCCCACTGGTAAACAGGTGATGCACACACCATGACTTTTCCAGGACTTCAGTGCTGACCAAAAATTTGCTATAACTGTGCAAATAACTCTCTAACTAACAATGAATATCAATAAATGTGCAAATGCAGCTAGGCTCACTTTTATCTCAAAAAACGGCATCTGGCGACTGCATGATTGAAATACCGCTCGGGCCTGTCAGAGCAGGCCTACAATAATTATACCCCAACGTGCTCTGCAGAGGTTGGGAGGTAAGTGTGTCATTTACCTCCCAATCTCTGATACAATTCTCATAGAAGTAGCTTAATTGTTTGATATTGTGATTTTTGCATGATTCTTCTGCACTTGTTCATGCGGACAATTGAATCGGTAACCTGCTTGTCAGGCAATTACTTTTACTTGACCCGAGCAAGCGGACAAGCGTTAATGTCGAGTCCTGTCAAGTGTTGGCTCCATGGCAGCATCATGATTGGGTGAGGTGCATGTTCGTTTCCGTGATGATTTTAATGAGTGAGGGGGCTGGTAGCTACCTGGAGTGGAACTTGCCCTGTTTGGCTCTCTGCTCGTGTTGTACCCGAGTGTTCTCGATCTTCACAGGACTGGGGATGAAACCGATTTCACAGCCTTCCTTCACCAGACGACCTATCCACCAGTCATTATTAAATTTCTACAACAGTGGGACAGATGTAAGACAGATCAGCCTTCTCCTTTTGCTCATCATCACCAACATCATTGTTACCCTCATCATTGTTATTGTCGTCATGGTTATCGTCATCATAGTTGTCATCATCACCACCTTTATCATAATCATATTTAACCTCACCCTCCTCCTCCTCATCGTCATCATTGTTATCGCCATCATCATAATCATCATCATCATCCTTCTCCACCACATGTGATATTACTGTGACCCCTGACCTCTTTGACGTGGAGGAAGTCTTTAGCCTCAAAGGAGATGGCCATGCCCGGCACGGGGACGCCATCATCATTGGTGGCGCAGTAGTTGACATTTGTGCGGACAGCAAATGCAACTGGTTTAGTCTGCCAAAGGAAGAAAACGGAGGGGTTAAAAGTTTTGGCTCCACAAGACATGATACTTATGGGTGTGAATGTTTAAACATTCAAACGATTCAAGTAAATTGGGATCCTTAACTTTATGAAAAATCCCTAACTGAAAAATGATGTTAGTGGGTCAATTTGTGGGTAATAGCGGGTCGAGTTCATCAACAACTAAGAGCGTTGAAGCGCGAGGCTACACTTCTCTGCTGTTTGGGGCCCTGGCTACCAAGCTGAAGCGAACCTGTACACATGCGCACATTATATTCTTCAATAATTAAGGGGTACATATCATTAATTTATAAGTCACTAAATGGATATAACAACTACAGATTGAGTTATTCAGAATGTGTCTGACTCCAACAACAAATACAAGCATTGCACCCTATGCAAGTTAGTTACGGTACATTGAATATTGAGCGATGACTTGGCCACAGGTGACTGTGTGAGAAAGAAGAGTTGCATCTCGCTCATCTCAATATCCTAGCCTAATAATTGAAGTTGCGAGACATTGCAAGCAAAGAAATGACAAGATACAGCATTCAGATACAGATAGGCATAGTGCACAGGTTCAGACTGCCTGTCTGTGAGCCGACCTGCCTATACTGTGCTCCTCCCCTCAATCTCCGTCCCTCGCTAGCTTGCTATGAAAGTTGCAAGTGTTTGCGTTCTCAGAAGTACGACAACTAATCAGTCTCCTCAGTTCCAAAAACTACTGAATCTTAGGAGTCGATTCCTAGCGGAATCCAATCTTATCAATTAGAAATGGGAGTCGACACCAGAAGTCAATGTGCAAGGAGTTGAGGAATCAATTATAGAAAAGAAGGGTGATCCTAAACTTGTGAATACCAGTGCTGGACAAAAAAGTTATACTGAGATATACACTAGAAATGAGAGGACTGTACACATCATTTTGCTGCTCTGCAGTGCTTTAGTACACAACATTCCCACTTCACATAAGTCTTCATCAGGAGACAAAGCTGAACTTCACGGAATCGGGAGACAGCAGCGTTCATTCCCTGAATGTAATTATACGTGATGTTTTTTTATAGCTGAGAAGAGAGTTGTGCTATTCGCGGGGCTATTTTCTCCCCCATTGTGTGAGGTGTAAAAATAACTGCAGTCAGAGATGCTGCCTGGCAGGCAGATTGTGACTCACTCACGCACACTCACTTCTTTCTTTATCAATGACCACGCTGATGTGCTGGATTGCGTTCCAAATGACACCCTATTCCCTATGTAGTGCGCTACTTTTGACGAGAGTCTGGTCAAACGTAGTGCACTAGATAGGGAATAGAGTGCCATTTGGGATGTATAGATTCTCTGCCCCTTCCTCTACCACCCTGCTATAGGCTACACAGCCTGGATGACAATCAACTGGAGGAAAGCAACACAACATGAGTTAGTGGCATAACCAACATACTGTATGAGCAAAAAGATCAACTAGGTTTGGAGCCTTGGAGCGATTGGACAGTTTCATAGCCAAGCTTTGTTTTTGTCTTGTGTTTCCTTCTGACTAACAATGAGCCAACTGTACTTGTGCGAATGATCGGTAAATATAACCGGTACAATGGCTGGATCAATGTGTCCCAACATGAAATCATTCATGACTTTTCCCCCCTCTGGGACAGCCATTCGCCCAGGGTGTGTCCCAAATGACACCCTATTCCCGTTTTTAGTGCACTTCTTTTGATCAGGGCTCATAGGACCAGGGTCGAGATTTGGGATGCAATGCCAGTCCATCTGAATAAAACAAACAAAATAAAATGTTTTCCCTCCTAGGGCCTGACACAACCGCTTTAAGACAGAGAGATCGATCCAATGCAAGAGAATGCAACGAGGTCAAATCCCCCCCCTCCCAAACTTTCTAAGAGACAGGAGGGAGCAACATGTCGTGCAAATCCACCCCCTTCGTAGTAAGGCATCACACTTTCTGGAAAAAATGAATTTAGAACATAAAGACCTCTTAAAAAATAGGTCACTGACAACAGAAAAGAGGAACAAATCGTAACCTGACCGTGGCCTTAAAGAATATCCTTTTTTATAACTTGTTTCGAGAATGACATAAAATGTTATGGGACATTATCGTAATCTGTGCTGAGTCTGGCCGTGGCAACGGGTAGCGGCAGTTGGTAAGATGGACATGGCCCTATCCGATTGACATTTCCTGTGCCTGTGAAAGCATGACAAGCCCCTCGGCCACTGGCGGTCGACGGAGAGCCAAGCCAAATGCACAATGATTACAACCCACATTAATCTCCACTGGCCCTTTTGCTAAATGTTTACCTGAAGATGAAAGAGAGAGGGAAGGGGAGCTATCAGAGAGTCATACAGCATAAACCCAATGTGAAACCTTGAAAAATGCTATGCAAACACCAAAGGAATCATAAAGCTAAATCTGACTGGCCATTGTGCAGTTTGGGAAAATTCCAGAAGGGCTGGTCAATCTTTAGCACAGTGCAACTGACTAAATTGTGTTTTTTGCATAAAATGATCATTATTTTGCTAATTATTGGGGCCTGCGTGGTGTGTACAGACGTTGGATCATAATTTGAGCCAGTTTGCTACAGCAGGAAAATAATCCTGCAGCAACAGGAAATGTGAATTATTATGTGGATTATAATTAATGGACATTTTTGCGAGGGTGGATACATTTTTCGTAAGGGAAAGGGGAGAGTCTGAAATTACAAAGTGGAAATTACAAACTTCAGAAGCCGTTTTAAGCCTCAAATACACGACACATTTTAAATAGTTCTCCTGCAACATGGCGATCCAATTAAGATCCTACATCTGTAATGCCCAGACTCATTTCTGGTCCCAGTCCTTCCCTGTGTTGAAGAAGCCATACAAATGGCCCTGGAAAGCACTTAAGCCTGTATTAAAACCCAGAGATGTTGCAACAACTGTTAGGTAAGAATCCTCACTCGGAGGTGGGAGTGTAATTCTTCCCAGTCACCTTCAGCCGCCGGCCTAGCTTATGGAACCCTCGGGCCGTCACCAGGGTTTGGTAACATTCGGGGCTCAGTTCTGGGACCCACAACATTCGGGGTTGTGGGTCCCAGAAAAGAAGTGCCTTATCTAAAGTAATTTCCTGCAATTCTACATCATTTTACATGACTGGAGACATTACGAGGATATTTACTTCTACCACACAAATGATCCAGATGACAAACTGACATTTATAAAATGAAAGACCCATGTCTTAAATGCAACCAATAGCACGGGCCAATGGAAACAGTGGACACACAGCTTTTAGGCCTACAATATGAAGAGATTTCCATCCACCAACTCTACAGTGGCACTCACTTATTCAAACAGGTTTTTCCCGCCTTTGCATTTTGAAATATTGCGAAATACCTTCTAGCTGCTGCCTGCTGTTCATTGACAGCCACAACTCAACAATCAGCAGTTTTACATGTTGTTGCCCAATTGCGTGATTCCCGACTGTGGACTAGGCCTATGTGCTCATAATGTGACAAAACACAATCCACAGCAATTTGTCATAATAAGCTAGTGATCCTCTGTGGCTAAATTCTGCCGGTGTAGTATTTTCAAAGATTTCATCTATCTTCATAGAGAAAGGAGTAATTATGTAAATTGGCAAATGTACTTCAATTTATCTGCAGCACTTCCTGCAGCGCTGTGTTTCCTTCCATGTTCCAAGGCCAAATAAATGAATCAACACTTCTTAATATTCATTCAATCGATTGTGGCCAGTAAACCTCATATGAGGTTGTGTAGGTAGGCCTACTGTTACAATTATTTAAAATAATCTATCCGCAAGTAGCCTAGCTAAATAAATAAATTCAGTAGGTCAATGAAGCCAGTAGTAGTTTCAGCTATATTGTTATTGAAACGATGTAGGCCTTGTGAACTTTTTAAACGACGAAACAAATGTGTCAAATGACTTGAATAGCTTATGGGAAAAGCTAAACAAAATGTGTATTCGCAAAAGTAGACTGAAATGACTGAAATGCATCATAAAAGGATTAGAAAGTTCAGGAAAACAACAGGGGAGCTCACCGGGTAAGCTATAGGCATAATGTGTGTGCAGAGAGAAAATCTGTATTGCTTTCAATTGCAAGACTAATGGTCATGAGCACTCACCTCAATTTAGATAACATTTCCCAGCCTAATTGTGACCAAACATCCAAGCGGAGATTCAGTGAAAGCAAAAAATATTCCCATGCTTGTCTCAAAGCAGGGCATTGAAGCTGTCCCAATTAAGTTGTATCAGTTGACCGCATATGGCAATTGCTTCAAAAAAATTTTTTAGGTATCCTGCCGGAGCACCATTTTTTAAATGATTACTAAGCCATCATTTCTGAATGAAAGTTGATATCGAAGCCTATTGTATAAAATCATTTTAGTATATACTGACAATGCATCATCCAAATTGGATGATTGCCTGTGCCGACACATAGTGTAAGTGGCTAAAGGAAAAGGTTCTATTTTGTTCATCCTAAAACACCAAATTAGGCCTACCTTATCATACATTAGGCCTACCTTATCATACATTAGGCCTACCTTATCAGAAATTAGGCCAATCTTGAATGATGTAAGTGAGGGTGGCTAATCAGCCGAACCAATAGAACTATAGAGCAGCCACCGCATGACAAAAAAAACAGTACCCTGACATTATCATGCTATTGTATCCGGGTTTGTTACGTAGAATACTCATTCGTCATTAAGTGATCTTGCGAGACATAGCACCCTTATGAGAAGTGGCAGAGCATCGCTCAGCTGCGCACCGGCAGGACCTTACCCGTCATTAGACCGGTTGGATGACTTCGGGAGTTTCACGTAACCACAGCTCTATGAACTAAGTGGCGCATTCAGTAACTACACTTTTGTTTACGCCATTGCAGCAGTGCAAAAGATTCGGGGCTGACCCAAATTTATTAGGGGTTAGAGCCCCGAAAACCAGGTCCTGGTGACGTCCATGATGGGACCATCTACCATGAATGTGCACCATTAGACTGATTGCCCAGATTTATCTTGATCTGTAAATGGGTTTTTCCACTGTAAAAAACACCGTCTTCCCTATATATGCACTACTTTTGATCAGTCTTAATGGCCCTGGTGAAAGTAGCACACTATAAAATGGAATGGAGTACCATTTAAAACACTGTCAGGTAGTGTGTGCCTGTGTGGTCTGGAGAACTGGGACTACCTTACTTATGCTCCACTGCTTCTCGCTCTCTAGCTATTCAGGGATCAATTACCTGGTCTGTGACGTCCGTAGTCCATGCTAGCCCAGTCATATGATGCAAAACTCGTTCTGCCAGCTGTATTTCTGCCTGCTTGAGCAGCAATAGCTCAGATACACATGAAAACGCGAAATGACCCCGGAAATCGATAGAATATCGCTCAGAGATGCACAAAAACGATATAGCATTCAAAATGTGTGAATCTTTCTTTTAATGCTATTTCAGAGACCTGTGTGCATATGTGTATCTCCTCTCCTGACCTTGTATGGTACCTGTGTACACTGTGTACTCTATCACCCCCCTGTTCCTCTCCTGTCATCCCCCTGTCCATCCCTGTGTTCCTCTCCTGTCCATCCCTCTGTTCCTCTCCTCTCCTGTCATCCCCCTGTTCCTCTCCTGTCCATCCCTGTGTTCCTCTCCTGTCCATCCCTGTGTTCCTCTCCTCTCCTGTCATCCCCCTGTTCCTTTCCTGTCATCCCACTGTCCTCTCCTCTCCTGTCCATCCCCCTGTTCCTCTCCTCTCCTGTCATCCCCCTGTTCCTCTCCTCTCCTGTCATCCCCCTGTTCCTCTCCTGTCCATCCCCCTGTTCCTCTCCTCTCCTGTCATCCCCCTGTTCCTCTCCTCTCCTGTCATCCCCCTGTTCCTCTCCTCTCCTGTCATCCCCCTGTTCGACTCCTGTCCATCCCCCTGTGCCTCTTCTCTCCTGTCCACCCCCCTGTTCCTCTCCTCTCCTGTCCATCCCCCTGTTCCTCTCCTGTCCATCCCCCTGTTCCTCTCCTGTCATCTCCCTGTTCCTCTCCTCTCCTGTCATCCCCCTGTTCCTCTCCTCTCCTGTCATCCCCCTGTTCCTCTCCTGTCATCCCCCTGTTCCTCTCCTGTCCATCCCCCTGTTCCTCTCCTCTCCTGTCATCCCCCTGTTCCTCTCCTCTCCTGTCATCCCCTGTTCCTCTCCTCTCCTGTCATCCCCCTGTTCGACTCCTGTCCATCCCCCTGTGCCTCTCCTCTCCTGTCCACCCCCCTGTTCCTCTCCTCTCCTGTCCATCCCCCTGTTCCTCTCCTGTCCATCCCCCTGTTCCTCTCCTCTCCTGTCATCTCCCTGATCCTCTCCTCTCCTGTCATCCCACTGTTCCTCTCCTCTCCTGTCATCCCCCTGTTCCTCTCCTCTCCTGTCATCCCCCTGTTCCTCTCCTGTCCATCCCCCTGTTCCTCTCCTCTCCTGTCATCTCCCTGTTCCTCTCCTCTCATGTCATCCCCCTGTTCCTCTCCCCTCCTGTCATCCCCCTGTTCCTCTCCTGTCCACCCCTCTGTTCCTCTCCTGTCATCCCACTGTTTCTTTCCTGTCCATCCCCCTGTTCCTCTCCTGTCCACCCCCCTGTTCCTCTCCTCTCCTGTCATCCCCCTGTTCCTCTCCTCTCCTGTCATCCCCCTGTTCCTCTCCTGTCATCCCTCTGTTCCTCTCCTCTCATCCCCCTGTTCCTCTCCTCTCCTGTCATCCCCCTGTTCGACTCCTGTCCATCCCCCTGTGCCTCTCCTCTCCTGTCCACCCCCCTGTTCCTCTCCTCTCCTGTCCATCCCCCTGTTCCTCTCCTGTTCATCCCCCTGTTCCTCTCCTCTCCTGTCATCTCCCTGTTCCTCTCCTCTCCTGTCATCCCACTGTTCCTCTCCTCTCCTGTCATCCCCCTGCTCCTCTCCTCTCCTGTCATCCCCCTGTTCCTCTCCTGTCCATCCCCCTGTTCCTCTCCTCTCCTGTCATCTCCCTGTTCCTCTCCTCTCATGTCATCCCCCTGTTTCTCTCCCCTCCTGTCATCCCCCTGTTCCTCTCCTGTCCACCCCTCTGTTCCTCTCCTGTCATCCCACTGTTTCTTTCCTGTCCATCCCCCTGTTCCTCTCCTGTCCATCCCCCTGTTCCTCTCCTCTCCTGTCATCCCCCTGTTCCTCTCCTCTCCTGTCATCTCCCTGTTCCTCTCCTCTCATGTCATCCCCCTGTTCCTCTCCTGTCCACCTGCTGTTCCTCTCCTGTCATCCCCCTGTTTCTCTCCTGTCATCCCCCTGTTCCTCTCCTGTCATCCCCCTGTTCCTCTCCTATCCTGTCATCTCACTGCTCCTCTCCTCTCCTGTCATCCCCCTGTTCCTCTCCTGTCCATCCCCCTTTTCCTCTCCTCTCCTGTCATCCCCCTGTTCCTCTCCTCTCCTGTCATCCCCCTGTTCCTCTCCTGTCCATCCCCCTGTTCCTCTCCTGTCCTTCCCCCTGTTCCTCTCCTGTCCTTCCCCCTGTTCCTCTCCTGTCCATCCCCCTGTTCCTCTCCTGTCCATCCCCCTGTACCTCTCCTCTCCTGTCCATCCCCCTGTTCCTCTCCTGTCATCCGCCTGGTCCTCTCCTGTCATCCTCCTGTTCCTCTCCTGTCACCCCCCTGTTCCTCTCCTGTCCATCACCCTGGTCCTCTCCTGTCCTCCCCCTGTTCCTCACCTGTCATCCCCATTTTCCTCATCTCCTCTCCTGTCCATCCCCCTGTCCCTCTCCTGTCTATCGCCCTGTTCCTCTCCTCATCTCCTTTCCTGTCCACCCCCCTGTTCCTCTCCTGTCCATCCCCCTGTTCCTCTGCTCATCTCCTCTCCTATCGATCCCCCTGTTGCTCTCCTCTCCTCATCGCTCCTCTCCTGTCCATCACCCTGTTCCTCTCCTGTCCTTCCACCTGTTCCTCTACTCATATCTCCCCTCCCATCCATCCCCCTGTTGCTCTCCTCTCCTCTTCTCCTGTCCATCCTCCTATTCCTCTCCTCATCGCTCCTTTCCTGTCCATCCCCCTGTTCCTCTCCTCATCGCTCCTCTCCTGTCCATCCCCCTGTTCCTCTCCTCATCGCTCCTCTCCTGTCCATCCCCCTGTTCCTCTCCTGTCCATCCCCCTGTTTCTCTCCTCATCGCTACTCTCCTGTCCATCCCCCTGTTCCTCTCCTGTCCATCCCCCTGTTCCTCTCCTGTCCACCCCCCTGTTCCTCTCCTCATCTCCTCTCCTATCTATCCCCCTGTTTCTCTCCTCTCCTCATCGCTCCTCTCCATCACCCTGTTCCTCTCCTGTCCATCCCCCTGTTCCTCTCCTCATCTCTCCCCTCCCATCCATCCCTCGGTTGCTCTTCTCTCCTCATCTCCCTGTCCATCCCCCTGCTCCTCTCCTTTATGCAACACAGAAAGGCGTTCATTAGGCATGCAGTATTGACCGCAGCCAGAGAGAGGGTGGGAGAAAGCGAGGGGAAGAGAAAGAAGGCTGGTGAGAGTGAGTGAGGGGAGAGAAAAGAGACAGGGATGAAGAGGGAGAGAATAAGACAGAGGGAGGAAAGGCCGGTGAGAGAATGAGGGGTTGGAGAAGAGCGAGTGAGGGCATAGGGAAAGAGAAAGAAGGGAGGAAGAGAATGGAATAAAGAGTGGAAGGTGGTAGGTTGCGCTGTGGTTGACGGCCAATTAACACCAGAGAGACCTCTCTCTCTCTCTTCCTTGTCTTTCTCTCTCTCTCTCTCTGTCAACATGACTCTATTTTATGCATATTTCATTGGCTAATAACCTGGAGCCTTCTCTGTGCCCGTACTGACAGTGTTATTAGACACCTGTCCTGTGTGTTGCTGTGCCCGCCTTGTAACTTGTAATCTGGCACCGTCATTGCATAAGCACGCAACGGTGGATCTCGCACCATAAATAAAGATTCTCGTATCATTTCACCTTGAGCAAACGTTTCAAATTGTTCTGAAGTCAATTGTCAATCCTTACTGCGCGCAGAGCGGGCACAATGTGTTAGCTGTGAAGTAGGAGCCCGTAAAATGTGCCGAGGTAAGGTCCCCTTAACCTTCATCAATCCAGCATTTTTTATTTTTTTCAGAAATGAGCAGAGCCATATGGCCATTTCAGCACTGCCTATGCATAATGCAATATATAATGAGGACAGTTCTCAGAAGTCCAGACAACTGAATATTTTACATTCATATTGTACGTAATTGGGTGACATTGATTGATTGTTGGGGGTATTTTTACAGAGGAAACGAGAGGTTCGCCTTGGTTTGAATCTGGGGTTATGTCTGAAACTGAGCCCCATTCCCTATAGTGCACTACTTTTAACCAGAGCCCTCTTTCTTTAACAATATAATTTTCTCTCTTCCTCTGTCACTCTCTCTGTCACTCTATATATGTTGCTCCCTCTGTCACTCTCTCTGTCACTCTATATATGTTGCTCTCTCTCCCTCTGTCACTCGCTCTTTCAATCTATATACAGTGCCTTGCAAAAGTATTCGGCCCCTTTGAACTTTGCGACCTTTTGCCACATTTCAGGCTTCAAACATAAAGATATAAAACTGTATTTTTGGGACACAATCATGAAGTGGAACGACATTTATTGGATATTTCAAACTTTTTTAACAAATCAAAAACTGAAAAATTGGGCGTGCAAAATTATTCAGCCCCTTTACTTTCAGTGCAGCAAACTCTCTCCAGAAGTTCAGTGAGGATCTCTGAATGATCCAATGTTGACCTAAATGACTAATGATGATAAATACAATCCACCTGTGTGTAATCAAGTCTCCGTATAAATGAACCTGCACTGTCATAGTCTCAGAGGTCCGTTAAAAGCGCAGAGAGCATCATGAAGAACAAGGAACACACCAGGCAGGTCCGAGATACTGTTGTGAAGAAGTTTAAAGCCGGATTTGGATACAAAAAGATTTCCCAAGCTTTAAACATCCCAAGGAGCACTGTGCAAGCGATAATATTGAAATGGAAGGAGTATCAGACCACTGCAAATCTACCAAGACCTGGCCGTCCCTCTAAACTTTCAGCTCATACAAGAAGAAGACTGATCAGAGATGCAGCCAAGAGGCCCATGATCACTCTGGATGAACTGCAGAGATCCACAGCTGAGGTGGCAGACTCTGTCCATAGGACAACAATCAGTCGTATATTGCACAAATCTGGCCTTTATGGAAGAGTGGCAAGAAGAAAGCCATTTCTTAAAGATATCCATAAAAAGTGTTGTTTAAAGTTTGCCACAAGCCACCTGGGAGACACACCAAACATGTGGAAGAAGGTGCTCTGGTCAGATGAAACCAAAATTGAACTTTTTGGCAACAATGCAAAACGTTATGTTTGGCGTAAAAGCAACACAGCTGAACACACCATCCCCACTGTCAAACATGGTGGTGGCAGCATCATGGTTTGGGCCTGCTTTTCTTCAGCAGGGACAGGGAAGATGGTTAAAATTGATGGGAAGATGGATGGAGCCAAATACAGGACCATTCTGGAAGAAAACCTGATGGAGTCTGCAAAAGACCTGAGACTGGGACGGAGATTTGTCTTCCAACAAGACAATGATCCAAAACATAAAGCAAAATCTACAATGGAATGGTTCAAAAATAAACATATCCAGGTGTTAGAATGGCCAAGTCAAAGTCCAGACCTGAATCCAATCGAGAATCTGTGGAAAGAACTGAAAACTGCTGTTCACAAATGCTCTCCATCCAACCTCACTGAGCTCGAGCTGTTTTGCAAGGAGGAATGGGAAAACATTTCAGTCTCTCGATGTGCAAAACTGATAGAGACATACCCCAAGCGACTTACAGCTGTAATCGCAGCAAAAGATGGCGCTACAAAGTATTAACTTAAGGGGGCTGAATAATTTTGCACGCCCAATTTTTCAGTTTTTGATTTGTTAAAAAAGTTTGAAATATCCAATAAATGTCATTCCACTTCATGATTGTGTCCCACTTGTTGTTGATTCTTCACAAAAAATACAGTTTTATATCTTTATGTTTGAAGCCTGAAATGTGGCAAAAGGTCGCAAAGTTCAAGGGGGCCGAATACTTTCGCAAGGCACTGTATGTTGCTCCCTCTGTCACTCTATATATGTTGCTCTCTCTCTCGCTGTCACTCTATATATGTTGCTCCCTCTGTCACTCTCTCTTTCACTCTATATATGTTGCTCTCTCTCCCTCTGTCAATCTCTCTTTCACTCTATATATGTTGCTCTCTCTCCCTCTGTCACTCGCTCTTTCACTCTATATATGTTGCTCCCTCTGTCACTCTCTGTCACTCTATATATGTTGCTCTCTCTCTCTCTGTCACTATATATGTTGCTCTCTCTCTCTGTCACTCTATATATGTTGCTCCCTCTGTCACTCGCTCTTTCACTCTATATATGTTTCTCTCCCTCTGTCACTCTCTCTCTCACTCAATATATGTTGCTCTCTCTCCCTCTGTCACTCTCTCTTTCACTCTATATATGTTGCTCTCTCTCCCTCTGTCACTCTCTCTTTCACTCTATATATGTCGCTCTCTCTCCCTCTGTCACTCTCCCTCTGTGTTTTTCTCCATTTTGCTGACTCGTGTATCACTGACTCCTTGGTGTTGCTCTGAGGTGATGGAGGGGAGGAGGGCAGACAGACAGCATTGGTTTGCTGTCAGAGTGTGTTTTGGGAACAGCCTGTAGAGCTGATTAGAGCTGTGCAGTCAGACAGAGGGGCTCAAATGCATGTGAGGGGCTACTGATGAGAGAGAGAGAGAGAGAGAGAGAGAGTGTGTAGTACCTTGGCCTTGTCGAGCTGTGCCTGAGCCTGCCGCTCTGCCTCTCGTCGCACTGCCTCCTTATCCTCCTCCAGGGAAACATCGGAGTCTGATGGACGGCTGGTGTAGGAGTCCGCCGAACCCTGCAGAGTAGAGGGAAACACACATTAAGGAAAGATACATGACAGATTAATGCATCCAACCTCAATAACACACAACAAGAGACTAACTCTTCAGCCCTCAACATCAAACAACAGACTTACTCTTCAGCCCTCAACATCAAATAACAGACTTACCCTTCAGCCCTCTACATCAAACAACAGACTTACTCTTCAGCCCTCAACATCAAACAACAGACTTACTCTTCAGCCCTCTACATAAAACAACAGACTTACTCTTCAGCCCTCAACATCAAATAACAGACTTACCCTTCAGCTCTCTACATCAAACAACAGACTTACTCTTCAGCCCTCTACATCAAACAACAGACTTACTCTTCAGATCTTATCAAACAACAGACTTACTCTTCAGCCCTCAACATCAAACAACAGACTTACTCTTCAGCCCTCAACATCAAACAACAGACTTACTCTTCTGATCTTATCAAACAACAGACTTACTCTTCAGCCCTCAACATCAAACAACAGACTTACTCTTCTGATCTTATCAAACAACAGACTTACTCTTCAGCCCTCAACATCAAACAACATACTTACTCTTCAGCCCTCAACATGAAACAACAGACTTACTCTTCAGCCCTCAACATCAAACAACAGACTTACCCTTCAGCCCTCTACATCAAACAACAGACTTACTCTTCAGCCCTCTACATCAAACAACAGACTTACTCTTCAGCCCTCAACATCAAACAACAGACTTACTCTTCAGCCCTCAACATCAAACAACAGACTTACTCTTCAGCCCTCTACATCAAACAACAGACTTACTCTTCAGCCCTCTACATCAAACAACAGACTTACTCTTCAGCCCTCAACATCAAACAACAGACTTACTCTTCAGCCCTCTACATCAAACAACAGACGTACTCTTCAGCCCTCAACATCAAACAACAGACTTACTCTTCAGCCCTCAACATCAAACAACAGACTTACTCTTCAGCCCTCTACATCAAACAACAGACTTACTCTTCAGCCCTCAACATCAAATAACAGACTTACCCTTCAGCCCTCTACATCAAACAACAGACTTACTCTTCAGCCCTCAACATCAAACAACAGACTTACTCTTCCGCCCTCTACATAAAACAACAGACTTACTCTTCAGCCCTCAACATCAAATAACAGACTTACCCTTCAGCTCTCTACATCAAACAACAGACTTACTCTCCAGCCCTCTACATCAAACAACAGACTTACTCTTCAGATCTTATCAAACAACAGACTTACTCTTCAGCCCTCAACATGAAACAACAGACTTACTCTTCAGCCCTCAACATCAAACAACAGACTTACTCTTCAGCCCTCAACATCAAACAACAGACTTACTCTTCAGCCCTCAACATCAAACAACAGACTTACTCTTCAGCCCTCAACATCAAACAACAGACTTACTCTTCAGCCCTCAACATCAAACAACAGACTTACTCTTCTGATCTTATCAAACAACAGACTTACTCTTCAGCCCTCAACATCAAACAACAGACTTACTCTTCTGATCTTATCAAACAACAGACTTACTCTTCAGCCCTCAACATCAAACAACATACTTACTCTTCAGCCCTCAACATGAAACAACAGACTTACTCTTCAGCCCTCAACATCAAACAACAGACGTACCCTTCAGCCCTCTACATCAAACAACAGACTTACTCTTCAGCCCTCTACATCAAACAACAGACTTACTCTTCAGCCCTCAACATCAAACAACAGACTTACTCTTCAGCCCTCAACATCAAACAACAGACTTACTCTTCAGCCCTCTACATCAAACAACAGACTTACTCTTCAGCCCTCTACATCAAACAACAGACTTACTCTTCAGCCCTCTACATCAAACAACAGACTTACTCTTCAGCCCTCAACATCAAACAACAGACTTACTCTTCAGCCCTCTACATCAAACAACAGACTTACTCTTCAGCCCTCAACATCAAACAACAGACTTACTCTTCAGCCCTCAACATCAAACAACAGACTTACTCTTCAGCCCTCTACATCAAACAACAGACTTACTCTTCAGCCCTCTACATCAAACAACAGACTTACTCTTCAGCCCTCTACATCAAACAACAGACTTACTCTTCAGCCCTCAACATCAAACAACAGACTTACTCTTCAGCCCTCACCATCAAACAACAGACTTACTCTTCAGCCCTCAACATCAAACAACAGACTTACTCTTCAGCCCTCTACATCAAACAACAGACTTACTCTTCAGCCCTCTACATCAAACAACAGACTTACTCTTCAGCCCTCAACATCAAATAACAGACTTACTCTTCAGCCCTCAACATCAAACAACAGACTTACTCTTCAGCCCTCAACATCAAACAACAGACTTACTCTTCAGCCCTCAACATCAAACAACAGACTTACTCTTCAGCCCTCTACATCAAACAGACTTACTCTTCAGCCCTCTACATCAAACAACAGACTTACTCTTCAGCCCTCAACATCAAATAACAGACTTACTCTTCAGCCCTCAACATCAAACAACAGACTTACTCTTCAGCCCTCTACATCAAACAACAGACTTACTCTTCAGCCCTCAACATCAAACAACAGACTTACTCTTCAGCCCTCAACATCCAACAACAGACTTACTCTTCAGCCCTCAACATCAAACAACAGACTTACTCTTCAGCCCTCAACATCAAACAACAGACTTACTCTTCAGCCCTCAACATCAAACAACAGACTTACTCTTCAGCCCTCAACATCAAACAACAGACTTACTCTTCAGCCCTCTACATCAAACAACAGACTTACTCTTCAGACCTCAACATCACACAAGAGATGAACTCTTCAGACTCACACTCATCAGTCACACCAACACTCACTGTCACAGAATCTATACACCATGCCCCTGCTGTCAGTGCGGCATCACAGTTGAAAGGTCCAAATTTGAAGACAATTGCTGGTAAACTAGTTTGCAGTGGACATTGCTGCCTTGTTCAGCAGTGTCTCACTGAAACTCAAGCAGAAGCACTATTTTTTGGAGAGGGGTTCTGTCAAAAACGAAAAAGTAGTTAAAAAACACTATGAGACCACAAATAAATTAATGACCACACTCAACGCCAGAGGTACAATGCATCGTCGGAGAGCATCAGAGCCTAGTTAAGTGAACTTAGTGAACAGGCGCACAACGTCTAAATCACACAATATTCAAACCCAGAGGGAGGAGAGGCAGAAAGAAATCACAATAGCTAATTGGATGCATGTTTCAAATGGACATTCCCCTGCTTCTCATAAAGCAGCGGGACACCCACTATCTCACATTGCCTAAGGACACATCAGTAACTATAGGGTACTATAGCTGTAGGTTTGTCTTCCATGACGTGAGCGCCCTCTCTCTCTCTCTCTCTCTCTCTCCTCTCTTACTATTTTCTACATCGTAGAATAACAGTGAAGACATCAAAACTATGAAATAACACATATGGAATCAAAAGTGTTCAACAAATCAAAACATATTTTACATTTGAGATTCTTCAAAGTAGCCACCCTTTGCCTTGATGACAGCTTTGCACACTTTTGGCATTCTCTCAACCAGCTTCATGAGGAATGCTTTTCCAGCAGTCTTGAAGGAGTTCCCACATATGCTGAGTACTTGTTGGCTGGTTTTCCTTCACTCTGCATCCAACTCATCACAAACCATCTCAATTGGGATGAGGTCAGGTGATTGTGGAGGCCAGGTCATCTGATGCAGCACTCCGTCACTCTCCTTGAGCCTGGAAGTGTGTTGGGTCATTGTCCTGATGAAAAACAAATGATAGTCCCACTAAGCGCAAACCAGATGAGAAGGGGTATTGCTGCAGAATGCTCTGGTAGCCATGCTGATTAAGTGTGCCTTGAATTCTAAATTAATCACTGACAGTGTCACCAGCAAAGCACACCCACACCATAACACCTCCTCCTCCATGCTTCACAGTCGGAACCACACAGTTTATACACACAGGCAGGCACAGACAAGCTGGAACACACGCACATACACACGCTCAGACACACACACACACACACACACACACACTCTGCAAAGTTACAATGCGGGCAGGCAGCCCAGTACGTTTATAGCCCTGTTTTGTTATTGTCAGACTCAGAGGGACTTTTTGAACAGAAGGAAGGGTGATGCATTCTCTTACCTGCACAGAGAGGCATGGCACTGCCAGCCACACAAGATCCTCACTGCACCATTACACTGCTCTCTGTTCTCCTCTGTCTGGGTTAAATAAAAAATAAATAGCCTCAAACTCTACCCGGCTGATTTAAAACTATCCAAGCATCCCGTAACCCTTACAAAAATATCCATTAATTATAATCCACCTAATAATTGACATTTCCTGTTACTACAGGATCATTGTAATGCTGTAGCAAACTGGCTCACATTAAGATCCTACATCTGTAGATGAGACACTGCTCATTAACTATCCATGTTTCTTTGCCTACGGTGTACCTGAGACACCGTCTATAAATAACTCTCTACTCTTTATCTGAAACACTGCTTATGTTTCATGCATTTTGCTTCATGCTTTGGATATCGGTGTCTTACCTCATTCGTTAAAGCCTACCTAAAAATAGTTTTAGTACCCACACTTCACCATCACAGGAGCTATGCACACACATGTACACATAGTCGCGCACGTAAGCACGCACGCACGCACGAGCCAACTGCACATGGTAGTGTAGGTTACTTTCCAAATGTAATCCGTTACAGTTACAAGTGACCTATTATTACTCTCAGTTACTTATGGATTACTTTCCCCTTAGAAGAAGACAAGAAAAGGATCCATCAAACGCATGTGGTGTGTCATTAGAGTGGTCTCTGGCTTGTGGTCAGACTCGTTCAGGCTGAACAAACGTTGTGCTTATTTTCAGCGCTGAATTGAATTTCATTGAGAAAACAGAAAGGTGTCAATACATTCGATTCGCAAACATCCTTTCTGAATGAAAAAGTAATCCAAGAAGTAATCTAGTTTTTTCAAAAGTATCTGTAATCTGATTACAAAATATTTGCTGGTAATGTAACTGATTACTGTTAACGTTTTTTGGATAATAAGTTACTCCCCAACCCTACGCACACACGCTCACAAACACTACAGTATAACATACAACCACACCAACCACATCAACCTCATGTATCCTGGTATCCTCATGTGACTGACACTGTTCAAACCATCATTCCATTATGTCCAGAGTAAAGCAGGGGTCTGACCAAGAGAGTTACGACATAATGAGGACTCTGACTCTGATGACGGACAACCCCACTGACCCTTATCATCCCTAACGCAGAGTGACAATACCACCCCCTGACCCCTATACAGGCACGCACAGGTGCATGCGATGATGTACATTCAGTACACACACCAGTGGACGTATACGTTCACGCACACACAAACGTGCACACGCACACAAACAGGAGATAAAGGAAGCATGTTTGAATAATCGGCTTACACAGTCATCGGCGCTCTTGACGCGACCTCCCTTGGATCTTTTCAGCAGGCGAATCCAGGTGGCCTTCATCAGTCACACTTGTCATTCAGTGTCCCGGGCCACTGTTAAGTATCCCTAATGTGACTAAAGATACCTGGACTGCTTTTGCTACGAATACCTTTACAGCTATGGCTACCTTTGTTAGGGTTACCTTTGGTGTGGCTGCCAATACTGCAGCGACAGATGTGCTACCTTTGCTCCTGCTACTGCCGTTGATACTGTTAGGTCAAAAGCTACTGATACATGTAATGCTCCAACTACCGTTAATGGTGCTGCTACGTTGTCCACGTGAGCTCTCTAATCTCAGCAGCTGCCTGCCTCTCCTCAAGCCTAGTCTATCTGCCGGCGTTGGTGCAGAAGCCGCCTGGCCTGTGTGAGCTGGGCGGCTGCGATGCTGCTTCTCTCCCCTGCTTCCTCATGCCTCAGTCCAGCTCCAGCCCCAGCCCTGTTGTCCTTCCTCCACAGGCTGGGCTGCCATGCTCCTTCCTCGGGGACAGATAAGAGCACGCCTGCCTGGATCCTGGATGATCAGTGTGAGGATGCTAATTTTATTGCTACTAGCATGCAATCTCAGCTCTCCTTAGCCTGTAAATATATCTATCTCACACTCTCTCTCGCTTTCTCTTACCGGATTTCTTGCATTTTGTTTCTACCTCTGTGGTTCTGCCGGTCTCTCACTCTCTTCCCATCTCTCTCTCGCTCTCTCTCTGGCTCCCTTCCGTATCGCTCCCCCTCCTCCTTGCTTGTTCTCTCGTTTTCCCCTGTTCCTCCTCACAGTTCCTCTGTTCGGGTGTCTCCGCTGTGATTATCGCTGCCCAATACAGAGGGCCTGTTTGCGTGCGTTTGTCATGTTTGTAAACTATGCATTGATCGATGAACAGATGCAAACATTAAATGTTGCACAGATATTTCAAATCAAATCAAATTGTATTTGTCACATGTGCCGAATACAACTGGTGTAGACTTTACCATGAAATGCTTACTTACGAGCCCTTCCCAACAATACAGAGTTTAAAAGTAAAATAGTAACACGAGGAATCAAATAAAACACACAAGAATGGCGCTATATACAGTTGAAGTCAGAAGTTTACATACACTTAGGTTGGAGTCATTAAAACTCGTTTTTCAAACACTCCACACATTTCTTGTTAACAAACTATAGTTTTGGCAAGTCGGTTAGGGCATCTACTTTGTGCATGACACAAGTCATTTTTCCAACAATTGTTTACAGACAGATTATTTCACTTATAATTCACTGTATCACAATTCCAGTGGGTCAGAAGTTTACATACACTAAGTTGACTGTGCCTTTAAACAGCTTGGAAAATTCCAGAAAATTATGTCATGGCTTTTGAAGCTTCTGATAGGCTAATTGACATCATTTGAGTCAATTGGAGGTGTACCTGTGGATGTATTTCAAAGCCTACCTACCTTGTAGACATCCACAAGTCTGGTTCATCCTTGGGAGCAATTACCAAACGCCTGAAGTTACCACGATCATCTGTACAAACAATAGTACGCAAGTATAAACACCATGGGAACACGCATCCGTCATACCGCTCAGGAAAGAGACGTGTTCTGTCTTCTAGAGATTAACATACTTTGGTGCGAAAAGTCCAAATCAATCCCAGAACAAAAGCAAAGGACCTCGTGAAGATGCTGGAGGAAACAGGTACAAAAGTATCTATATCCACAGTAAAACAAGTCCTATATCGACATAACCTGAAAGGCCGCTCAGCAATGAAGAAGCCACTGCTCCAAAACCTCCATAAAAAAGTCAGACTACAGTTTGCAACTGCACATGGTGACAAAGATCGTACTTTTTGAAGAAATGTCCTCTGGTCTGATGAAACAAAAATATAACTGTTTGGCCATAATGACCATCGTTATGTTTGGAGGGAAAAGGGGGAGGCTTGCAATTTGTGGGCAGAACTGAAAAAGTGTGTGCGAGCAAGGAGGCCTACAAACCTGACTCTGTCATGAGGAATAGGCCAAAATTCACCCAACTTATTGTGGGAAGCTTGTGGAAGGCAAGATCAATGTGGAGCTATATACAGGGAGTACCAGTACCAGATCAATCTGGAGCTATATACAGGGAGTACCAGTACCAAATCAATCTGGAGCTATATACAGGGAGTACCAGTACCAGATCAATGTGGAGCTATATACAGGGAGTACCTGTCACGGTCTTCCTCCTCTTCATCTGAAGAGGAGAGGCGAGAAGGATCAGAGGACCAAAATGCGGCGTGGTATGTGTTCATAGTGAATTTTAATAAAGAGAACACTGAACACTACACAAAAACAACCGTGAAGCTACAAATGAGACCTGTGCTGACACAAGCCACTAACATAGACATTCACCCACAAACACACAGTGCAACCCAGGCTACCTAAGTATGATTCTCAATCAGAGACAACTAATGACACCTGCCTCTAATTGAGAACCATACTAGGCCGAAACATAGAAATCCCCAAATCATAGAAAATCAAACATAGACTGCCCACCCAACTCACGCCCTGACCATACTAAATAAATACAAAACAAAGGAAATAAAGGTCAGAACGTGACAGTACCAGTACCAGATCAATCTGGAGCTATATACAGGAAGTACCAGTACGAGATCAATCTGGAGCTATATACAGGGAGTACCAGTACCAGATCAATCTGGAGCTATATACAGGCAGTACCAGTACCAGATTGATGTGCAGAGGTACAAGGTATTTGAAGTAGATAAGCACATGAAGACATCAGGATAGATAATGATAAGAGTAAAATAAAGAACAGAGCAGCATCAGCAAATGAGTGCAAAAGTGAGTGTGTGTGTGTAATGTGTACATATGTGTGTTTGTGTTGTGTCAGTCTGCGTGTGTGTGTGTTGTGTGTGTGTGCTCCTTGGTCTTACTGACATTGAGGGAGATGTTGTTGTCCTGGCACCACACTCTCTGACCTCCTCTAGGCTCATCGCCGTCAGTGATCAGGCCTACCCACCGTCGCGTCATCAACAAACTTGATGAGGATGTTTGGAGTTGAGCGTGGCCACACAGTCATGGGTGAACAGGGAGTACAGGAGGGGACTAAGCACACACCCCTGAGATGCCTCCGTGTTGAGGGTCAGTGTGGCGGAGGTGTTGTTGCCTACCCTCACCACCTGGGGCCGGCACATCCGGAAATTCAGGATCCAGTTGCAGAGGGAGGGTTTCAGTCCCAGGGTCCCTAGCTTAGAGATGAGTTTGGAGAGGACTATAGTGTTGAATAGCTGTAGTCTATGAACAGCATTCTCACATAGCTATTTCCCCTCTTGTCCAGGTGGGAGAGGGAAGTGTGAAGTGCAATTGAGATTGCGTCATCTGTGGATCTGTTGGGGCGGTATGCGAATTGGAGTGGGTCCAGGGTGCCTGGGATGATGGTGTTGATGTGTGTCATGTCCAGCCTTTCAAAGCACTTCATAATTGCAGATGTGAGTGCTACAGGCTAATAGTCATTTAGGCAGGTTACCTTGGAGCTTGGCGCATGCTTTGAGAACGAGCCCTGGTATTCCGTCTGGCCCGGCGGCCTTGTGATTATTAACCTGTTTAAACATTTTGCTCACACCGGCCACTGAGAGCGAGATCACACAGTCATTGGAGGTCGTTGCGGGCTTTCTTGTATGCTTCCATCTCAGTGTCCCGTTCCTTGTAAACAGTAGCTCCAGCCTTTAGCCCAGCACGGATATCCCAAAACATATCCCAGTCTGTAATAGCAATACAGTCTTGCAGCCTTGCGTCTGCTTCATCCAACCTCTTCCGTATTGAGCGTATGACTGAGCTGTTGTTTATACACAGGAAGCAGGAGAATGGAGTCATGGTCAGATTTGCCGAAGTGCGGACGAGGGAGGGCCCTGTATGCATTTCTGTGGGTAGAATTAAAGTGGTCTAGAGCTTTAGCGCCCCTAGTGGCGCAGAAGATGCGTTGGTTGACGTGAGGTAGGAGGGTTTTACATCTCCCTGCGTTAAAGTCTCCGCCCACCAGAAACGCTGCCTCTGGGTGTGCGGTTTCTTGTTTGTTTATGGCCCCATACAGTTCGTTGAGTGCTAGAGTGGTGTTGGCTTGGGGCGTGATGTAGACAGTAGGTATAATTATGGATGAGAACTCTCTAATGGTAACTGGTTGAGGCAGAGATTGGAGAAGTAAAGCTGATCCAGGACTAATAGGTCGGCAACCCCATTCCAGAGCTGGGTTAAACTGTGTGACCTTAAGTGAGGTCAGCACAGGTCAGGAGAGCAGGAAGAGGTCAGTGGTCACCACCATGCACGTCAGTACTGGGATGGGTTTAGCGGTTTGTCTAATGGCTAGCAGTCATTCCCCTAGGGGACGCTAACCGCTAACCGCACAGCAATGGATATGACACGCGTATCAGTCCTGCTTATCATAACCAATCAATGTCATAGTTCCATCCGCCCAGGGGTCACCTCAACCAGCTCTGGGTTGCATCCCAAAAAGCACCCTATTCCTTACTAATGCGCTACTTTCAACCAGGGCCCATCGTGCTCTGGTCAAAAGTAGTGTACCACAGTATATAGGGAATAGGGTGCTTTTTGGGACGAAGCCTAGTGTGGAAGACGACGTGCTGATTTAGCTGTGTCCTACAAGAAAAGAAAGGCTGGCGGAGAAAATAATATAATTTTAGCCCGTTAAGACCAATTAGCCTAACGACAAAGGCAATTACCACAGTCATATTCAGGTTTGGACAGACACAGATTGGAATGACTATGCAAGTAGCAAGTTTTATGTACTCTTACAACATCCATTACAAATTGGCCTACTGTATGGAATACTTTCAAATGTAGCCTGAGTGCCAGTCTGCTTGTGTCATCATGTTTGGCTTGACAATGAGCAATGGCGATGGCAAGAGCACAAACGGATCTGGGACCAGGCTAGTTTAGATGGACCTTATATAACTTGTAAAAACAGCTGAGAAAATACACAATTTCATGAGAAAATATATATATAGTTGCCAGACTACACTGCACCTCAAGTGAAACAGGTCCCATGAAAATAAGAGCAGGCAGTAGCATTGCGAAAGCCTCTACCAATGCTATTGCTGACGCTGAATGTATAGTCTTAGGTGAAGCGACCTTCCAGGGCATTGTGTGTGTCACACATGGCTTGAACATTGTCTAATCCAGGTGAGCTAGTGTGATGGGAAGTGTTGCTAGCCTCCAGAGCGCGGCACAGATGTTTTCCATGTAGAGCCTGGTGCCCACTGCCACTGCCCAGAGTAAGGGGCCCTCAGACCGGGCTTGTGTCAGTCTGTGAACACTGGGCACAGTGGCCAGTGAGGGAGGTTGACATGGACTCAGTCTGACAGAGAGAGCCTCTGGCTTCATGACACAGCTGCCCTAAGGTCCTACTCACACACTGAGAATTTAGAGAACAGAGCATAGAGAGTTCACTGTAGCCACCCTGAGGAGAGAGAGAGGGTGGGGAGAGAGTGAGGGAGAGAGGGGTGGAGGAAGGGTGGGTTTGTTTTTGTGTGCATACGTGCATCATGTGTCTTGTGTGTGTATGTATGTATGTGCGTGAGTGTGTGTGTGTATGGCGATGGAGTCAATGTTGCTTTAGGGTCCCATTTTGTGCGTGTGTGTGTATGGCAATGGAGTCAATGTTGCTTTAGGGTCCCATTTTGTGCGTGTGTGTGTATGGCAATGGAGTCAATGTTGCTTTATGGTGTATGTGTGTTTGTGTGTGTGTGTGTGTGTGTGTGTGTGTGTCGGCGGTGCTCCTGTGGTCTGCTGTAATGGACTTATTGATCCCTCTGGGCTACTTTGCTTGCAAAACCCCAAACCATTGCTACATATGGCGGTCACATGACGGTCAACGCATTAGAACAGCACAAATCACTATGGCTAATTACATACATCGAACGGCTATTGGGCTGTACAGAGGTAGGTAGTAGCCTCAGTCCCAGGGCAATGTCAGCATTCCCTTCAGTAGAGGGCATACACACATCACTGGGGAATCGCAATTGTTTTCTGTATGTTATAAGCATTGGTAGCTATTACCTGGAAAATAGGGGTTATTCTAGGTGTACGCAGTTTACAAATAGCGTTGAGGTACCATCATGTTACATCAAATGATTGAAAATAAAGCTTTGTTAAATTAAGGAGAAATAAAAAATATGCAAAATGATTTAGTCTTCCTAAGCCAGATTGATCATAGTCCATCACTCCTTGTTCACCTCTCCACACACCTTAGCCCCCTCTCTTCCCCTTTCCCTGACCCTCTGGTAGCACACTCTCTCCACTCTGTCTCTCTCTCTCACTTATACTCTTCTTCCAATCTCCATCACATCCCCATCCCACGGCCTCTCTCTCCTCTTTGTCTCCCCCTCCCCTAGTTTCCCATTATATTGCCCGCATTCTCCCTCTCTCTCCCTCCAACTTTCCCCCTCTCTCTCTCTCCACCTTATAACACCTTCCCATCACAGCACTGCCCTCCCCTCTCCTCTCCTCTCTTGTGGGACAGTCGGTGGCTTTCTAGCCCTCCCAGTATTCCTCAGAAAGAGAAGAGCAGAAGGGAAAAGTGCATCTCTGGCATTTTCTGCTCATTAATACGCTCGGAATAATGTGTCACGGCAGCAGGAATGCATAACAATGCACAGATATGTATTGGGTTTTACTTTTAGCGTGCATCACTAATGTGGCCTACCTGAAAGGTTAAGAATATAAGAATGCTCTGAGATAAGCTACAACTTATCATCTGCAAAGGTTAGATTGGATGTCCGCAAAACAGACAGATGTATTGCAAAAGGAAATAGTAAAATGGTAGTGTACTGGGAAAGACGGATTAGACTGTGGACATCTGAGAGTTGGAATTAAGATTGGAGTGGTTGATTGGTTGACTTGGAGTCCAGTGCGATTAGGAAATAAACTTTATATATATTGAATTGTAATATTTTCCACCAAGTTCTCCAATCAGGGGAGACGAGGGTAGGGGCATAATAATAAATAAACAAATATATACAGTACCAGTCAAAAGTTTGGGCACACTCATTTCAGGGTTTTCCTTTATTTTTACTATTGTCTACACTGTAGAATAATAGTAAAGACATCAAAACTATGAAATAACACATATGGAATCATATAGTAAACAAAAAAGTGTTCAACAAATCAAAAAATATTTTTTGCGTTTGACCCAATCAATTGTGTTGTGACAAGGTAGGGTTGTTATACAGAAGACAGCCCTGTTTGGTAAAATACCAAGTCCATATTATGGCAAGAACAGTTTTAATAAGCAAAGAGAAATGGAGTTGGTTCCCCTTTGCTACTATAACAGCCTCCACTCTTCTGGGAAAGTTTTACACTAGTTGTTGGAACATTGCCACAGGGACTTGCATTCATTCAGCCACGGGCATTAGTGAGGTCGGGCACTGATGTTGGGCCGATTAGGCCTGGCTCGCAGTCGGCATTCCAATTCTTCCCAAAGGTGTTCGATTGTGTTGAGGTCAGGGCTCTGTGCAGGCCAGTCAAGTTCTTTCACACCGATCTCGACAAACTATTTCTGTATGGACCTCGCTTTGTGCATTGGCATGCTGAAACAAGAAAGGGCCTACCCAAACTGTTACCACAAAGTTGGAATCAAAGAATCGTTTAGAATGTCATTGTGTGCTGTAGCGTTAAGATATCCCTTCACTGGAACTAAGGGGACTAGCCCGAACCATGAACAACAGCCCCAGGCAATTATTCCTCCTCCACCAAAATATATACTCTATAAATACAAAAGTATGTGGACACCCCTTCAAATTAGTGGATTTGGCTATTTCAGACACACCTGTTGCTGCCAGGTGTATAAAATCGAGCACACAGCCATGCAATCTCCATAGACAAACATTGGCAGTAGAATGGCCTTACTGAAGAGCTCATTGACTTTCAACGTGCCACCATCATATGATGCCACCGTTTGTCACATTTCTGCCCTGCTAGAGCTGCCCTGGTATATATATATTGTATATATCTATACTGTATATATACATATATATATATATATATATATATATATATATACAGTTGAAGTCAGCAGTTTACATACACCTTAGTCAAATACATTTAAACTCAGTTTTTCACAATTCTTGACATTTAATCCTAGTTAAAATTCCCTGTTTTAGGTCAGTTGCGATCACCACTTTTATTTTAAGAATGTGAAATGTCAGAATAATAGTAGAACGAATAATTTATTTCAGCTTTAATTTCTTTCATCACAGTCCAAGTGAGTCAGAAGTTTACATACACTCAATTAGTATTTGGTAGCATTGCCTTTAAATTGTTTAACTTGGGTCAAACATTTCGTGTAGCCTTCCACAAGCTTCCCACAATAAGTTGAGTGAATTTTGGCCCATTTCTCCTGACAGAGCTGGTGTAACTGAGTCAGGTTTGTAGGCCTCCTTGCTCGCACAAGCTTTTTCAGTTCTGCCCACAAATAGGCCACAGGTACACCTCCAATTGACTCAAATTATGGAATTTTCCAAGCTGTTTAAAGGCACAGTCAACTTAGTGTATGTAAACTTCTGACCCACTGGAATTATGATACAGTGAATTATAAATGAAATAATCTGTCTGTAAACAATTGTTGGAAAAATGACTTGTGTCATGCACAAGGTAGATGTCCTAACTGACTTGCCAAAACTATAGTTTGTAAACAAGAAATTTGTGGAGTGGTTGAAAAACGAGTTTTAATGACTCCAACCTAAGTGTTGGTAAACTTCCGACTTCAACTGTATAAATATATTTTAAAAAGGCGATTAGAAATGATGCAGGTAATTAATTGTATTTTAAATATTTAATTTTATCTGCCAATTTTATATCCTTTATTGTCCATGAATCCTTAGATTCAGGCTCTGCCGCAGCCGGCCGTGACCGGGAGACCCATGGGGCGGTGCACAATTGGCCCAGTGTCGGCAGGGATGTCCTTGTCCCATCGGGCTCTAGTGACTCCAGTGGCGGGCCGGGTGCATGCACGCTGACACGGTCGCCAGGTGTACGGTGTTTCCTCCGACACATTGGTGTGGCTGGCTTCCGGGTTAAGCGGGCATTGTGTCAAGAAGCAGTTGGGTCGTGTTTCGGAGGACGCATGGCTCTCGACGTTCGCCTCTCCCGAGTCCGTACAGGAGTTGAAGCGATGACACCAGACTGTAACTCCCAATTGGATACCAAGAAATTGGGAAGAAAAAGGGGTAAAAAATAAAAATCCTATTCCAAGAACCAGTACTATGAAGATGGAAATGACTTTATCTCGGAACATATCTTTTCCTGGACCATCAGATTTTGGATTGTTGCTTTTTTTTCTAGTCTCCTCTGACAGACTGCAGTGTTGACATTCAGGAAAACAGGTTAGCATCCCAAATTGAACCATATTCCCTACATAGTGCACTACGTTTGACCAGATCTGGTCAAAAGTAGTGCACTATACAAGGAATAGGGTGCCATTTGGGACGTACAGAGTTGTTTGTGACTCATCCCGTAACTGTGTTCATTCTTTAGCTGGAACAAAAGGTTGCTGCTTCACAGCCATCTGCCTGTAAATGTCACATCACTGACAGGAACAGAAAGTCTATCAAATCATCATCCGATACACTATGACTGCTTTCTCCTTCTACTGCACAGAGACAATGGCACACAAAAAATGACATGACAACGGATGCGCTGTTAGAACATGTTTGACTCCTGCCACTGCTTCCCACTCTAACTGACAATGAAGAACGGAAGCAGAGAAAAGTGTGTGTGTGTGTGTGAGAGAGGGAGAGCAAAGGAGAGACAAAAGGGAGAGAAAAAAAGAAAGTGTGAGCGGGTAATTGAGAGATTGATAGAATGAGTGAATGAATATGTTCACGCGTGTACGTGCCTTCCTAACGCATATGTATGTCGAAGTGTGAGTGCGCGGGGAGAGATCGGTCAGTACTGAAGTAATGGCTTCTCTTGCGTGGGGAGCAGGATTGGCTGCTTGGACCTCAAGGTGACACTCAGGGAACAGGGAGGAACAGGGGAATGTGTTTACCCAGCTTTCCGCGTGCCAAGCGATTTCCTCTTAAATAAGTGCATCATCCCATCCGGGTGTTGGGTATCTCCGGCTTTCGATAAAACCACACTGTCTCAGGTAGCAGGACTGTGTCTCAAATAGCACCCTATTCTCTATGTGGTGCATAGGGCTCGGTCAAAAGCAGTGCACTATATAGGCAGTAGGGTGCCATCCCCTGGTCAAAAGTAGTGCACTATATAGGCAGTAGGGTGCCATTCCCTGATCAAAAGTAGTGCACTATATAGACAGTAGGGTGCCATCCCCTGGTCAAAAGTAGTGCACTATATAAGCAGTAGGGTGCCATCCCCTGGTCAAAAGTGTTGCACTATATAGGCAGTAGGGTGCCATCCCCTGGTCAAAAGTAGTGCACTATATAGGCAGTAGGGTGCCATCCCCTGGTCAAATGTAGTGCACTATATAGGCAGTAGGGTGCCATCCCCTGGTCAAAGGTGTTGCACTATATAGGCAGTAGGGTGCCATCCCCTGGTCAAAAGTGTTGCACTATATAGGCAGTAGGGTGCCATCCCCTGGTCAAAAGTAGTGCACTATATAGGCAGTAGGGTACCATCCCCTGGTCAAAAGTAGTGCACTATGTAGGGAATATACTATCCGCCATATCCGTCACAACCCAGGATGGTTAAGGCCGGCTTCGAAGCACACTGGACCATGTAGGAACACAGCACTACAGAAAGCACAGAGGGAATAATCAAACCTTAATAGGCAGGGAGCTGATGAAGGGATATGGTTTGATGAAGGGAATACGGTTAGGGGGAGACGGGAGGGCCATGGTGGTGTGTCGCACTCGTTCGCAGTGCTTGCATCATCAATATTGTGGCAGGAGCTGGGTTTTAGGGGGCAAGCGGTACCTGTGGATGATTGATGAGCGCTGGGCTGGTTATGAGAGGACTCACTCTGCTGAGACCTCAAGTTCCATCCTCAGAAACGGATTGGGCATAGTGCAGCCTGGGCAAATGTCGGATGGGCTGCTCCATCTAAAGCCCAGTGGGCCTGTCTAAATGTGTGTCTTTGTGAAGAATGATCTTTAGCAAGGATGGATAGGGAAGGACTGGGACTAGCAAACAGCCCGGGCCCATATTTTTTACTCTCTCGAGGCCCCCTGAGAGAGTAGAAAATATGGGCCCGGGCTGTTTTCTGGTCCCAGTCCTTCCCTGTCCATCCTCACTAGAGTAGCAGACAACACCAGAACACCAGGACCATTAGAATGACTGCCAGTACTGTGAGTGTCTGTCCTAGCAGTCCCACAGTGTGAATTACACTCTGTACTATTGCTGTTTAGGCCCATTCTGCTCCCACGCAGCCATGTGTGTTGTAACAACACTGTCATGTAATACGTGTCCATATCAGCCATGTGTGTTGTAACAACACTGTCATGTAATACATGTCCATATCAGCCATGTGGGTTGTAACAACACTGTCATGTAATACATGTCCATATCAGCCATGTGTGTTGTAACAACACTGTAATGTAATACGTGTCCATATCAGCCATGTGTGTTGTAACAACACTGTCATGTAATACGTGTCCATATCAGCCATGTGTGCTGTTACAACACTGTCATGTAATACGTGTCCATATCAGCCATGTGTGTTGTAACAACACTGTCATGTAATACGTGTCCATATCAGCCATGTGTGTTGTAACAACACTGTCATGTAATACGTGTCCATATCAGCCATGTGTGTTGTAACAACACTGTCATGTAATACGTGTCCATATCAGCCATGTGGGTTGTAACAACACTGTCATGTAATACGTGTCCATATCAGCCATGTGTGTTGTAACAACACTGTCATGTAATACGTGTCCATATCAGCCATGTGTGTTGTTACAACACTGTCATGTAATACGTGTCCATATCAGCCATGTGTGTTGTAACAACACTGTCATGTAATACGTGTCCATATCAGCCATGTGTGTTGTTACAACACTGTCATGTAATACGTGTCCATATCAGCCATGTGTGTTGTTACAACACTGTCATGTAATACGTGTCCATATCAGCCATGTGTGTTGTAACAACACTGTCATGTAATACGTGTCCATATCAGCCATGTGTGTTGTAACAACACTGTCATGTAATACGTGTCCATATCAGCCATGTGGGTTGTAACAACACTGTCATGTAATACGTGTCCATATCAGCCATGTGGGTTGTAACAACACTGTCATGTAATACGTGTCCATATCAGCCATGTCTGTTGTTACAACACTGTTTTATTGTATGTGTTGTTTTACAGAGACAAGTATGGTAGTTATCAGAGCAGGCTATTGATTAAGCAAGCTAGGTTAGTGTGAGCTAGCACGTTTAACCACATAATAGTTACCAGTATGGTTTAACCAAGGGAACTGTAGCTTGCTAGCTAAGTTAATGAGGGGTTAGTAGAGATGGGGGACTTGGAAGACCAGCATGACTAGGAGGGAGTGGCGAAGGAGTGAGAGGCAGGGGGAGGACAGACAGGGAAGGCTTTCACTGGGGAAGATGCCCTTGATTGAGATGGGGTGAGTGGGAGCCAAGAGAGATCAAACTACGAACTAAATAGCCAATATTGTAAACCGCTAATGGCATACTTTGAGATACAGTCTATTTGAAATACAGATTTGATTACTTTTTAGGGGCCCCCGAGTGGCGCAGCGGTCTAAGGCACTGCATCTCTGTGCTGGAGGGGTCACTACAGACCCTGGTTCGATTCCAGGCAGTATCACAACCGGCTGCGGTTGGGAGTCCCATAGGGCGGCGCACAATTGGCCCAGTGTCGTCCGGGTTAAGGTTTGGCCGTCATTGAAAATAAGAATTTGTTCTTAACTGACTTGCCTAGTTAAATAAAGGTTAAATACAATACTCTGGCAGTTACAATGAAAGAGGATGACCTCTAACCATCTTCTAAGTGGTGGGGAAGTTGACAGAGAGAGGAGATACAGGAGTCCATTCTGTTTCAAGTACCTTGGGTCTCTTCTATGCAGAGCCCTCTGTGGGCTTTCTGCAGGTATTCATAACTTATATCAATCACCCCTGCAACTTAATCATTGGTGGTACTGAGTTCCTCTAATTGCTTTGATGCTGTGTGGAGGCATTGTTATGAGGACATTTGTCACGTAGAGAGGATGCCATGTTTTTGACTTTGACCACCTGCTGTCTTTTTGGTTAGAAATATGGTTCTACATAGAGGATGGTTCTATACTGAATGTGTACAAGTAGGTTAGGTAAGGGATGAAGTGAAAACTAATAGGAGGATAGCTCTCCACGATGAGGGTCGGGCATTAAATGACAGCAGGCTGTTCAATACTGAGCCATACTGACTGACGAGTGGCGTGGATTAATGCAGCTTGGCTCAGTCCCACATTGTATACAGTATTATCACTTATTTGGCTAAATGATTATCCATAGTTGGACACGTTTTCCTCTTCTAATCCAGCTGCAGTCTTAAAATGGATCGTAACCTTGAATGCAACACTAAGATGTTAAAACCTTTCAACTCCAATTGAACCCTGTCTATTTTTAGTCTCTATCTGTTCATTACAAAATTGAATGGGGAAAAATATATGCCGATAGGTGTGCTATTAGCAATAAGTATTATCACCTGCAGCCCATCTGATGCAGTATAGTGGCTATAAATAACTAGGCTGAAGCATGGGGTTGCCTACATGCCTTTACCATTGTGCTAATCATTAGCTAGATCCCCAATGGGGTATTTTAACTAGTTAGCATGTCCAGTGTTGATATATTCTATCTCCCAAAAAAACCTGTATAAACAATTTGTAACATTTTGGGCGACATGACCAAATTTACATAGAAATGTGTGTTTATAGATCGGTCATTGGTATTGAAAGCATGTCTATGTGCGCAATTTCTATGCTCCCAGTTATTAAAGCTGCAAAATGTAACTTTTTGGGCAGCCCGACCAAATTCACACATAAAATGTATGTTAATGATATGACATTCTCATTGAAAGCAAGTCTGAGGGTGTTTTCACATACAGTGAGGGGAAAAAGTATTTGATCCCCTGCTGATTTTGCACGTTTGCCCACTGACAAAGAAATGATCAGTCTATAATTTTAATAGTAGGTTTATTTGAACAGTGAGAGACAGAATAACAACCTAAATATCCAGAAAAACGCATGTCAAAAATGTTAGAAATTGATTTGCATTTTAATGAGGGAAATAAGTATTTGACCCCCTCTCAATCAGAAATATGTCTGCCTCCCAGGTGTCTTTTATACAGGTAACGAGCTGAGATTAGGTGCACACTCTTGAAGGGAGTGCTCCTAATCTGTTTGTTACCTGTATAAAAGGTACCTGTCCACAGAAGCAATCAATCAGATTCCAAACTCTCCACCATGGCCAAGACCAAAGAGCTCTCCAAGGATGTCAGGGAAAAGATTGTAGACCTATACAAGGCTGGAATGGGCTACAAGACCATTGCCAAGCAGCTTGGTGAGAAGGTGACAACAGTTGGTGTGATTATTCGCAAATGGAAGAAACACAAAAGAACTGTCAATCTCCCTCGGCCTGGGGCTCCATTTAAGATCTCACCTCGTGGAGTTGCAATGATCATGAGATCGGTGAGGAATCAGCCCAGAACTACACGGGAGGATCTTGTCAACGATCTCAAGGCAGCTGGGACCATAGTCACCAAGAAAACAATTGGTAAAACACTACGCCGTGAAGGACTGAAATCCTGCAGTGCCCGCAAGGTCCCCCTGCTTAAAGAAAGCACATATACATGCCCGTCTGAGGTTTGCCAATGAACATCTGAATGATTCAGAGGACAACTGGGTGAAAGTGTTGTGGTCAGATGAGACCAAAATGGAGCTCTTTGGCATCAACTCAACTCGCCGTGGTTGGAGGAGGAGGAATGCTGCCTATGACCCCAAGAACACCATCCCCACCGTCAAACATGGATGTGGAAACATTATGCTTGGGGGTGTTTTTCTGCTAAGGGGACAGGAAAACTTCACCGCATCAAAGGGACGATGGACGGGGCCATGTACCGTCAAATCTTGGGTGAGAACCTCCTTCCCTCAGCCAGGACATTGAAAATGGGTCGTGGATGGGTATTCCAGCATGACAATGACCCAAAACACACGGCCAAGGCAACAAAGGAGTGGCTCAAGAAGAAGCACATTAAGGTCCTGGAGTGGCCTAGCCAGTCTCCAGACCTTAATCCAAAAGAAAATCTGTGGAGGGAGCTGAAGGTTCGAGTTGCCAAACGTCAGCCTCGAAACCTTAATGACTTGGAGAAGATCTGCAAAGGGGAGTGGGACAAAATCCCTCCTGAGATGTGTGCCAACCTGGTGGCCAACTACAAGAAACGTCTGACCTCTGTGATTGCCAACAAGGGTTTTGCCACCAAGTACTAAGTCATGTTTTGCAGAGGTGTCATATACTTATTTCCCTCATTACATTTTTGACATGCGTTTTTCTGGATTTTTGTTGTTGTTGTTCTGTCTCTCACTGTTCAAATAAACCTACCATTAAAATTATAGACTGATCATTTCTTTGTCAGTGTGCAAACATACAAAATCAGCAGGGGATCAAATACTTTTTTCCCTCACTGTATAGTCCTCTTTAAAAGAACCGATATCAGTCCTCTTTAAAGTGAACTCTAGGGTAAATAAAAGCAAAATAACTTGGTTCTCTTTTCATTCACACTGCCCTTGCCTTTGAATGACCTCTTGCTGGTTTATTTCACCTCTGTTGAGGTCTCAGTCCTCTTTGCAATCACATTGCCATGATTCATGAGAACTGAGACCATTTACAGATGTACATTTTGGGTATTCAAATCAAATAACGTCTTAAAATTAAGCACATTAATCCACTTTACAAGGGGTGTAAGAGCCTAACTGGCAAAAAAGTTTCAAGTTTGGGGAAGATCCTTTAGATTTGCAAATTGAAAAAGATGGCAGCCCTGCGAATTAAAAGCAGGGACAGGAACAAGCTAAACACAAAATGTGCCTGCACCAACTGAGGAAGAAACACGGTTGAAGAAGGCTTTTGATGAACCAAAAACCAAAAACTGTACAGACGTGATGCTACTAGCAACACTGGCAGTCCAGAATGCATGTTTGCCTCCCACACAACTTGAATACGCCTTAAGAGGAATATTTGTCTCGCTTAGAACGCACAACAACAAGCCGACTAGGTAAATTTATCAACTATTCTACTATGGGGTTGTCTTGTTTTTCTAGTCATTAATAGTTTTGCTTGCAGAGGAAAAGTACATGTGGACTGTTCTTGCAGCTTCAAAGCGCACCTGGCAGAAATATTGTTTTAGGCGTGGTGGAAATAACTGCAGCGGAGACACTGTTGTGTACCCACATGTTATTCCTAACAATGGAGTCATTATATTCAGCTATATAAAATGATGTCCAGTAGCTAGTGTACAGCAGGATGAATGAACTTGTTAGATCACAGCCACATTATGTCCATACTCCATCTATTATTTAATAACCTGGGGTTAACTCCCTCATATCAAGCAAATACTGTACATATCAGGCACTTTATGAAAAGGTGAAGAAAAACAATTAGCTACTGGTGGACTATGGTGTTACTTAGCTAGAGGTAGGCTGGACAATAAGAACGAGTCAGAATTCACCCAAGGTTGAAAAATAGCAAAAGAACGTTAGCTAGCTGGAACACTAGCGCAAGCCTATAGCATATGAATGGAGTCAAACGTTCACAGAGCCTGTGTCACGACTTCCGCCGAAGTCGGTCCCTCTCCTTGTTCGGGCGGTGTTCGGAGGTCGACGTCACCGACCTTCTAGCCATCGCTGATCCATTTTTCATTTTCCATTGTTATTGTCTTGTCTTCCATCAAACCTGGTTCCAATCCCACCAATTACATGTTGTGTATTTATCCCTCTGTTTCCACTCATGTCCTTGTCGGTGATTGTTTGTTGTATGTATTGGTGCTAGTTATGTTCTGGTGTGCGATGGGTTTTGCACCCTCTTATTTTATTTGGTATATTTTGGTTTTCTGAGTTTTTGTATATTCATTAAACTGCTCCGTTTATACCAAGTTCACTCTCCTGCGCCTGACTTCCCTGCCACCAGCACGCACCCTTTAAAGCCTGTTTTGACTGGAGTGAAGCTTAGAATTCCATTTAGCCCAAATGGCACCAAAAATGTATCCCTTTTTATTTTACCACTACATTCTGTTCTTAGGACGAAACTGAAAAATAACAACTTGTGTAGAAAGTCAACATCAGCACCTCGATGGTGCCAAGTGTGCTTATGTCTGCATAACGAGGAAGTAGGAATGGCAACTTCTGACCATTTCTGGTCTAGCGTTTGATGACAACGTAATACACTGCCCAGGCTTACATAATTAGAAAGAGGAGATTATCGTGATTAACATGGTGTCCGACTCCAAAAAATCTAAATGTACACATTGCCAGATATTTGCCGATTTATACCAGCATGCCTCGCCATTGGAAAACAATGGGTGGAGCTCAGTATTCTAAGGGCAAAAGGTAATTGGTGGCTAGTGTTTGATGAGAACGGAATACACTGCCCAGACTTACATAATTAGAAAGAGGAGATTCTCATGATTTAAAATGTTGTCCAATTTAAAACAAAATCTAAATATACATACACATTGCGAGATATTTGCCGAAATAGACAGACATACCTATATTTCCTTAAAGGGAACAACGGGACGACCTCAGGAGTTCCATGAGTCATTTTTTGTTGTTTATAATTTATCTACAAACAACGTGGGCAGGTCTCATTGCCAATAATAGCAAAGCAGGCATTGTGACGTAGAACAATAAGCTGGGAATAGAATGTTCGGAAGGCGAGTAGGTGCTCAATAAAACTAATAGGAGCTGGCAGGGTAAAAAATGCCCTAAAATAAGGCCCACTTTTTCGTGATTACTTAAAAACTACAGCAAGTAGCTGGGACATATGGTAATATTATGAAACTGGGCTCCACAGTGGATGCAATGAACTAGTTTTTATCTGAAAAAAAGCATTGTTAAAAATGTGAGGTGTCCAGCCTACTTGAGGCGCGACTGTCCCCTTTTCGTCTTACAGACAAACCTTGCTTGCTAGCAAGCAATTAGATAGCTAGCTTACTTTAGCAAGTAGATTCCACTCACCTCAAAGTATAGTATAGCTAATTAATGTATGCTTATGTATGAAGTTGAAGCTGGGTTTCCCAAGTCGCTCGGTGCTTACTGTTCAAGCTGGCTAGCAAGCTAAACAGACAACTCAGAAGCACATATGTTTAATGTCATGCACCCATGAAGACTCAACCAATCACACGATACAACACTGGATTGGCCAACGGTCATGGCTAGAAGGGATACAGCTTGTCAAATGAACATCTAAAGGTTCCTTTTTTTCATTTTATCTCATTCTAACCTTAACCCTTTACCTAACTATAACCTAATTCTCCTAACCTGCAACATTAATTATCCTTACCTGCTGCATAGGTTCTCCTAACCTGCTACGAAAAGTATAATCTAACAAAAGAAGTATGCTATCTAGTCCACACCCTGGCCATGTGCAAGCATTTGTTAGTTCGTCCATCACTGCAGTGAACATGACTAATGTAAGGTTTCTAGACACACACCTGCCTCTGAGCCCGACCCCCACCAACCTGAAATCCAATCGAAAAAAAAGAGACTCAAAGGTGCCAAGACTTGAGAGAGAGCAACTTGAGAAATTAAGAGTGAAAAGTAGACAAATCCTATGGCGAGGCATGCTGGTATAAATTTGATGCTTTCACATTTATTTTCTTACACATTTGAACCATGTTTCTTGGCTTGCAGTTGTATGTTTTTTGATTCAGACATTTTTATGTTCTGCTCACGGGACAAGCTCTTCTATCTCGAATAAGTTTCGTCGCGGGACACATCCTCTGCGCTCTCGACTGTGTGTTCGCTTCACCTTGCTCGACAGCGGTATCATGCGCGCAATGGACTTTAATGGCTGATTTGACGCGATACGTCCCCAGAACACATATTCCCCATGGAGGCAGCGGTCCGATCCCCATTCCGCCACTCACTTTCTCTGCTATATCCCTCTCATCTGTCCCCCCCCCCATCTACATTTCTAAAATATGTGTGTCATTGGTATTTGCAGGCCAGTTTGAGTGGAACAGCAAACAGCAGCAGATTGGGAAGAGACAGCTGTTCAGGTACTCCCCTGTCTGTCTCCAGCTTTCTCTTACACAACAAATAGTCAACTAGGGAGCAGGAAGATAGACAACAGCATCTGCCACAGACACAGACTCCCAGACTCATAAGGACAGACAGAGACAGAGGCACAGACACAGACACAGACACAAAACAAAGTAGCACAGAAAGGTAATAGATTTTAAGTGATGATCCAGTGTCAGTAATGCCCTGTATAACGCCAACCTTTCACATGGGCAGAGTTAATTAGGAGTGCAGAAGTTGATGACAGCATCCCAAATGGCATCCTATTCCCTAAATAGTGAGCCCAGAGGGCTCTGGTAAAATGTAGTGCACTAAATAGGGAATATGCAGACATTTGGGATGCATAAATATCTTATGTGAGGCTACTCTTTGTAGTAAGATGGGTTATTAGAGGATGATGGCAGTGTGTGGATGTGACATGACCCCACACACACACACACACATTCACATTCCTTCACACTCTTCACATACGTTGCGGCTACTCTCTGTTTATTACCTATGCATAGTCACTATACCCCTAGCTACATGTACATATTACCTCAACTACCTCGACTAACCCGTACCCCTACACATTGACTCGAATCTGGTACCCCCTGTATATAGCCTCATTATTGTTGTTTTACTGCGTTACTATTTATCCTTCAGTTTATTAAACACATTTTTCAAACAAATTTCACGGTAAGGTCTACTCTTGTTGTATTCGGCACATGTGACATATCAAATTTGACTTGGTGTCTATTTCTGACTGTCATCAACACACAGGGTTCTGCCAGCTTTCAGCACTGTATACTCAGTCACATCAAACACCATTTAATATATACACAACGCACACGCATGTACAGACATTCCTAAAACACACAAACATGCACACACACACGCACGGGATTGTTTCGAGGCACAGATCTGGGGAAGGGTACTAATACATTTCTGCTGCATTGAAGGTCCCCAAGAACACAGTGTCCTACATCATTCTTGAATGGAAGAAGTTTGGAACCAACAAGACTCTTCCTAGAGTTGGCCGCCCGGGAAAACTGAGCATGTTTTTCAGCGGCAGGGACCGGGAGACTAGTCAGGATCGAAGGAAAGATGAACGGAGCAAAGTACAGAAAGATTCTTGATGAAAACCTAATCCAGAGCGGTCAGGACCTCAGACTGGGGCAAAGGTTCACCTTCCAACAGGACAACGACCCTAAGCATACAGCCAAGACAACGTAGGAGTGGCTTTGGGACAAGTCTCTGAATGTCCTTGAGGGGCCCAGCCAGAGCCCAGACTTGAACCTGATCGAACATCTCTGGAGAGACCTGAAATTAGCTGTGCAGTTGTAACAGTATAAGTTTAAACCGTCCCCTCGCCCATACCCGGGCGCGAACCAGGGACCCTCTGCACACATCAACAGTCACCCTCGAAGCATCGTTACCCATCGCTCCACAAAAGCCGCGGCCCTTGCAGAGCAAGGGGAACAACTACTTCAAGGTCTCAGAGCAAGTGACGTCACTGATTGAAACGCTATTTAGCGCACACCGCTAACTAAGCTAGCCGTTTCACATCCGTTACACAGTGATGCTCCTCATCCAACCTGACAGAGCTTGAGAGGATCTGCAGAGAACAATGGGAGAAACTCCCCAAATACAGGTGTGCCAAGTTTGTAGCATCATACCGAAGAAGACTCTGTAATCGCTGCCAAAGGTGCTTCAACAAATTACTGAGTAAAGGGTCTGAATACATATGTATATGTCATATTTCCGTTTTTATTTTTAATACATTTTGCAAGCATTTCTAAAAACCTGTTTTTACTTTGATATTATGGGGTATTGTGTGTAGACTGATGAGGAAAACAAACAATTGAATCAGTTTTAGAATAAGGCTGTAATGTAACAAAATGTGCAAAAAGTGAAGGGGTCTGAATACTTTCCGAATGCACTGTAGCTGACTAACTTAACAAGTTAAGGGGTCACAAACAGTTAGCTTAATCAACTAGAGTGTAAGAAATTCACTACAGAAGTTTTGCATGCACTTTAAGGATGTCAGTAAACTCTCATCGAATCAAACTATGTAGTAAACCTCGAAATGGTCCGTTCGTGGTTTTTAAAAATCTAATTACTGTAGATGTTGCTTTAATAGTCTCCATTAAAGAAATACAGTCAGACTATAATGAATATGATACGGAGATATTTACAGTGAGACAGACTTGGATGAACAAACTGTACGGCCAGGAAGCAGAGGCAGAGAAACCAAATACAAGGAGTTCTGAACAGCCACGGTTAAAGAAAGGGGGCTTTTTGAAAGGCTTTACGTTCACTAACTAAACAGTCTCTGTAACCGGAGGACCAGGCATGTCATGTCCCTGGTGTTTATTTTCCTAACTTCACACCAGCCATTAATAAACTGACGCGGCTTTCCACCTTTGGCTAGCAACGTTGAGATGCAAATCCAGACAAGATGCCCAAACAATCCACTACCCGCAAAATGACCTCTGTTGCACACGCTACATAAGAGCCAGAGTCGCGACACTCTCACGCAGCAAACTGGCTTCCAGGAAAAGTTCTAAGGAAACAAAATAGGAAGCCTAACATTACGCCCTTTGGAATTTGGTCGAAAAACAAAACTCTCCAAGATTCCAGAACTCTCCTCCATTGTTCAGAGAGGAGAGTGAGAAAGAACAAGATAATTATTGCTGAATCTGTACAGCATACAGATTCAAGAAAATGTAGGCTAAGTATGTTTGCAGTATGTGTCTGTGTTGGGAATACTTTAAAGGACTTACCACGTCGGACTCCTCACTGCCAGAGAGATACATATCTGTTCGAACCGGCTCTGCTGTTTCTCTGCTCTCCTCTGCCCAGCTCGACAGAAAAACTCATCAACTGCTGCCCATCTCCTCCCAGTCCCGGCTCAGACAGACAAACTCTTACTTACTACTCCTTGTCTCCTTTCAGTAAAACCCACTGAAACTACATAGAGGAGAGGCCTCTTGCTCTTCCTCTTTCAAACTGCAGTCAAGTGAACCACAGAGATTTGGGAGTTTCAGCCCTTGTATGACCCAGTCCTGTCCTGTCTTTCTGGGAGAACACTCCTTCGGTGCTCTGTGACCGTTCTCCAGTCCCCGAAAACAAGCCCCCCGCCCCCTGAACCCCTCCCTCCCACACACACACACACACACACACACACACACACACACACACACACACACACATACACACACACACACGCACACACACGCACACACACACACACACACACACACACACACACACACACACACACACAGCTAGGAAGTAAGAACTCTGGCCAACAAGGCAGGCCTGAAAATTCCAGAATGCAACAAAAGCAGCTGCAATAGCTTTTAATGTGTGTGTGTGTGTGTGTGTGGGAGGGGTTCAGGGGGCGGGGGGCTTACACTTTTAGGAGAGGAAGGGTAAAGACTTAACCTAATGTACGTAGATGCCCAACACATGTTCCTGAAACCAAACTTCAGGAAATAATTATCTTTACTATGTCGAAAATATGCCATTTACCAGAGGCTTGATCAATTTAGAAAAGGACACAAAAAGGGGCGAATGTACTTTGAACATGTTTCAATCATCAAGATAATGAAATGTGTGATGGTTCTCAAAGAATTTGAGGAATATATATATATATTTATAATATATAGCATATCTTGCTTTCTTTCATCATAGTTAAAACATAGTTAAAACATAGTTCTAACAACCACCAATTGAGTACAAAATGTTCCTAACATACATGTAGCCTAAACCAGACAGAGATCCTATTGTTCAATTTAATTATTGTTCTATTTCAGTTTATATTTAATTATCAAATTAAAGCTTATTTGTTTTATAAACAGATTTGCAGATATTAAAGCAGGTGCAGCAAAAAAAAATATGTTTTTATTTGATTTAACAAGTCATAAATTCTTATTTTTACAATGACCCCGGCCAAACCCTCCTCTATCCCGGACGATACTGGGCCAATTGTGTGCTGCCCTATAGGACTCCTGGTCACGGCTGGTTGTGATACAGCCTGGGATCGATCCAAGGTCTGTAGTGACGCCTCTAGCACTGAGATGCAGTGACTTAGAACGCTGTGCAACTCGGGAGACCCTGAAATACGTGAAATACTTGTTTCTAGCTCCAGCGATGCAGTAAATGTCTAACATTACAATACTAGTACACAAATACATATGAATTATTTAGCAAGAATCACAAGAGTGGGTGATATTGTAGTCAGTAAACAATATTGTATTCAGTCAATAGCTGACAGTCAAATTAGGTGATTGGCAGTCAGTGTCCCAGCGAGAAAATCTGTCATGCTGATGATTTTCATTGGTGGCCATGAAGCCTTTAGTTAGTTTTCAGTCTATAGTTTGGGCATTCCTTTGGTATTTTTCCTATTTATGTTTTGTCACCATCTGAACAACTATTAGTCTGCTTGGACTGGCCCGATCAAGAGGTCAAGAAAGAGCTGGCCCTGGACCTACGGTAAGCTAGCTGTCTCCTGGGTACATGTACATTCAAAACCTGGTCGCATATGCTTACTTCTCACATGTATGCACAGATCAAATCAGGTTACAGACCGTGTAGCTAGACCTAAAAAAAAAAAAATCTATAAAAGTGTGACACCAGATGAGCAAATCCCATGATACACCACTCCTCCTCAGCCTCCTGGCATTGCCCAGATGTTTGAAAGCCATGGAGAGAACCACGTGTTTGGTGGGTAAATCCTACGAGATTATGTGACCACGTTTGGTCTGCTTTAACCCCTTTACAAGGATTCTAATCCAGAGTGGGTGCTGGGCACGTGGATCAGTGTTCGAGACTGTTGCCTTGTCAGGACAGTGATCCATGACCACCACCTAAGCCCCTTTTTGAGCCAGGAAAAACCCTGAGGTACTCTACAGAACACACCTGGTAACCTGGTTATATTACTGGTATAACACTTCCTGTTATACCCAATTTAAGATATTGGATATTGTCTTCAATCGCTGGTGCACACTAACACAAAGGTCTGCTCACATCGACTAGACACTGTTCCCCAGACTTAGGCCCTGTATCGAAAACATCTATCTTAAAACAGTGCCATACCTCAACATATTGCCCTAGTTATCTCATGGTCAAAGGCCCACAAGCAGAACTAATAGTAATCTGGGGTGAGCGAGGGTGAATCTGCTGCTGGAGAGGAGAGCAGGGCCATGGCTAATTAGGCTCCATCTGCCCTCAGGTGGACCAGGATGTGTGTCCCCCAAAATGGCACACTATTCCCTATGTAGTGCACTACTTTTACCAGAGCCCATATGGGCTCTGGTAAAAGTAGAACACTCACTATAAAGACAATAGGGTGCCATTTGGGACGCAGGGAAAGGTCTGTTCACACATAGTGTGAAGACAGTAGATTGGAGGTGTGATCTGGGAGGTGAGTCCTCACTCTTAGCCATATTTGATTTATTTTACCTTTATTTAACTAGGCAAGTATGTTAAGAACAAATTCTTATTTCCAATGACGGCCTAGGAACAGTGGGTTAACTGCCTTGTTCAGGGGCAGAACGACAGATTTTACCATGTCAGCTCGGGGGATTCGATTTTGCAACCTTCCGGTTACTAGTCCAACGCCCTGACCACTAGGCTACCTAATTCCTGTTGTTGGAGTGAATGACTGCTTTATTCTCATACTCATCTCATGTAACATCTGTAGCGTTACAACACTCCGATAATTTACCCCAAATTCCCAGGTGTTCCAGAAGAATCCCAGTTGGAAGATTCTAGGAAGAATTTCCCTACCCTAAACATCTGAGAGTCTGTAACATGTAGCTTATTTAGGATTACATTTGCCTTAGTGCCTTTCATGTGATGGAGAAAGAATTCTGATCATTCTGTACATTCTCGTTTATTATTAGAAAAAAATTTATGTGAGTCATTCTTGGGTTTTTATTAGGAGGATGTGGGTGAGCTCTCTGCGATTGACTAACTAGTGGGCTGTGTGTGTGTGTGTTCGTGCGTGCGTGACATATATCAATAATTTGTGTGGGTGGAGCCAAACTTTGAATAGATCAATTGCCCACTCGCTCTGCCAGTGTCGGGTAACAAATGCCCTAGTTACCTTTGGCTTATTGATTCACACACATACTGATGCAGTGATGTAAAAAAGCATTACATACATACAGGGAGGTCTCTCCACAACAGCTCATGAAAGAAAAAGGCAGACACTTTTATCCAGGTGAGTCCATTATAGTATGGGTTGCCCCACACAGCTCATGGTGAATATTTACAAAATATGAACTCTCATGGCATAACGTGAAAGTAAAGTACAAGTAAAATAGTTTATTTAAATGTTTAGCCCTTTTCTCCCCAATTTCATGGTGTCCAATTGTTGTAGTAGCTACTATCTTGTCTCATCGCTACAACTCCCGTACGGGCTCGGTACACAACCCAACCTAGCCGCACTGCTTCTTAACACAGCGCGCATCCAACCCAGAAGCCAGCCGCACCAATGTGTGTGTCAATGTGTCACCATGCACCTGGCAGCCTTGGTTAGCGCGCACTGTGCCTGGCCCACCACAGGAGTCGCTGGTGCGCGATGGGACAAGGACATCCCTACCGACCAAGCCCTCCCTAACACGGACGGCGCTAGGCCAATTGTGCATCGCGGCCAGTTACAACAGAACCTGGGCGCGAACCCAGAGTCTCTGATGGCACAGCTGCAGTACAGCGCCCTTAACCACTGCGCCACCCGGGAGGTACATGTAAAATAGATGGAGACTGGTCCCAGTTAGCCTACATCTGCATCAATACCGAAGCTATGTCCGAAATGGCAGCCTATTCCCTATACAGTTCATTACTTTTGACCAGGGCATTAGGGTATAGGGAATAGGGTACCATTTGGGAAATATCCTGAGAGAGTAGGTGACTGACTGGGAGGTGTGGTAAGTGGAAAACACACATTCCCACTCAGATTCCGGCTGCTCTCATTGGGTAAAATAATAATGTGGATGGGTGGCAGTGTCCTGTGGCATTCCTCTACATGGCTGCCATTTCATCCAAAAATAAACTACCCCTGTCCGTGTAATTTTATTCATTATTATCTAAAAAGCTAAACTGATCCTAGATCAGAACTCCAACTCTGTGACGATTTGTGAATACGGACCCTGAACATACAAAATCAAATCTATCTTGTTTAACCACCCAAACAAGTTCAAAGAGCTCTAATTGACCAATTGCACAATGATGTAATAAATCATAATGAACTATTTGTTTTCTTCCATTGTAAATCTGTACATTCCCAGTAAATGAGAGTGGGCCTTTTTACAACGTCAACAATACCAATAGTGTCATACTAATGGGCTAGAAGAGGCCTCTATTAGATTATTGGAGAGTTTGCGCTTAATCATTAGCACTTCTTCCTAGGTGGGTTCATCTTGCCAACACTCTTATTATACAAATTAAATGCTCCAAGATTACACTCTGTGCAATAAAGCTAGCAAGGGACGGAGAGAGAGGGGAGGGACACAGTACAGGCAGGTCGGCCACCAGGCAGATAGTAAGAACCGTGCACTATGCCTATCTGTATCTTGCAATGGAATGCTGTATCTTGCAATATCTTGGCTTCCAATGTCTCGCAACTTCAGTAAAGAAGGGCCTATCATCAATGAATAGGCTAGGATATTCTACACGCAACACACAGATTTTTTTTTAACATAAAGGATCCAAGCTTTGTTTAACTTCTTTAGGATAGGGGGCAGTATTTTCACGTACGGATGAAAAGCGTGCCCAAAGTAAACTGCCTGTTTCTCAGGCCCAGAAGCTAGGATATGCATATAATTGGTGGATTTAGATAGAAACACTCTAAAGTTTCTAAAACTGTTAAAATTATGTCTGTGAGTATAACAGAACTGAAATGGCAGGCGAAACCCCGAGGACAAACCATCCCCCCAAAAAATAATTTCAGCTTACCACTGTTTTCAATGGCTTGAACTCTAATTATAAGCCCAAGTCCTCCCAAATTGCATTTCCTTGGACTTCCACTAGATGTCAATCGTCTTTAGAAAGAGTTTCAGGCTGGTTTTTAGAAAAATGACCCGGAAATTTTAGTTTTTCTAGGTGGCTCCCATTTTGGCTTTAGTGATTCCAAGTGCGTGGAGGAAAGCGCGTTCTTTGTTAATCTCCGGTAAAGACAATAACGATTCTCCGTCTTAAATTCTATCGTTTATTTGCGTATTGGGATACCTAAGGAATGATTATAAATGTTGCTTGACTTGTTTGGAAAAGTTTATTAGTAACATTTGGGATTCATTTTTGTATGCATTTTGATAGAGGGAAACTGAGTGGATTATTGCCTGATGCGCGCCAGATAAACTGAGTTTTTATGGATATAAAAAGGACATTATCGAACAAAAGGACCTTTTGTGATGTTTATGGAACATTTTGGAGTGCCAACAGAAGAAGATCTTCAAAGGTAAGGCATGAATTATATCGTTATTTCTGAGTTTTGTGTCGCGCCTGGTGGGTTGAAATATGATTGTCATGTGTTTGTTTGATGGGGTGCTGCTTTACGGCTTTTGCCCGCGATGCCATCAAACCAAGGCCTGCTAATTATCTATAGGCTATGTTTAAACTTGTCAATTTCTAATTATTTTCTACAGTAACACGTTTATTTTCTAACAAAAGTTTGAATTGAGGTGTGTTCCGCCTCCTCATTAATTCATATAAGAAGTAGCCCATTTCACTGTTACGGACAAGTTATGTTTGAGACTTTACTGAGCTGGAGAAACTTAGATCTTTAACACGAGCCCAAGCACTTCCCCAATGTTTCCCCAGATCAAGTATGAATACATTGCGCATCTCTAGGCAGAACAGGCCTTGCACGATATTTTCCCCCTGGCTTTGTTGTTTTCCTAACAAATAATAACTGTGTACCTACCTCCTATCAAAGTAAGAGCTTCATTTTCTCTATTTCATGTTGTCATTTCTACTGTAGCATACCGTATGCATGTATGGAGCATAAAGTATTTACCGTTTCATTCACGTTTTCAAGTACTGCTGACAAATCATGCAGGGAGATTCTTGCATAGATTGTAATGGACACATATGATGGGTGTAAGATACTTTTTTAAAGGTTGTACTGATTATGATGAGCAAATTCTAAGCTATTTGCCATCTATGAGTGGCGCCATGTTTGTGGACTTCATACAATGCAATCTGGTTGTCACGTAAGTGTCTGTCAGACCAAGGATGTTATTACAAAAAAGAGGTGAAGCGATAGTTCACTCGACTGATTTATGATGCTTTCAAGACAACTGGGAACTCTGAAAAATTATCTTGTGATCAGTGATCTTCAGGTCGGAAAGTCTGAGCTCTAGAAAGAGGCCCGAGTTCCGGAGTTGGAATTCCGAGTTGGATGACCTCTCAAAACTATTTTTCCCAAGTTGTTTTGAACGCGGCATCAGATTGTTACTATGGTATCGCAGGCTTGCTAGCTCAGACCCTCCCTTCCCAGGGGTTTTATTTAGCTTATACACTTCTCCTGTATTTGCACCCCATTTATTGATAAATCCCCCATCATAGTAATATTTCCCCCCACGATACCTTCACCCATTTCTACCCCTCATGGACTTGAAAACCCCCCACAAATGAAATGAACTTCCTCCCATAACCCCCCCTAAAATGGTTTACTCCCTGTTTAGCTTTCACGCTATGGTTAGGCTAGGCAGTAGGCTTGTATTTGGGGTGATGTTCTGTGAGGTGATAACATTTTATTTGCTTTGTGATTTGTGCTCCAGTTCTGGTATACACTGTAACAAGTACATCGAAGATTTGTAATATGCAAAAAAATGGCCAAACTAAGTTCATATTCTTCAGGCAAATGGCGCAGCAATCTTTGACTTTGTTCAATTGCGTCTTACAGTGAATGGCATTCTGGGATAAAAACCTCTTGGTGTTAGGGGGCAGTATTTTCATTTTTGGAAAAAAAATGTTCCCGTTTTAAACAGGATATTTTGTCAGGAAAAGATGCTAGAATATGTATGTAATTGACAGCTTTGGATAGAAAACACTCTAACGTTTCCAAAACTGTAAAGATATTGTCTGTGAGTATAACAGAACTGATGTTGCAGGCGAAAGCCTGAGAAAAATCCAATCCGGAAGTGCCCCAGGTTTTGAAAGCGCTGCGTTCCAATGAGTCCCTATTCAGCTGTGAATGTGCCATCAACAAGCTTACGCTTTCTACGTATTCCCCAAGGTGTCTACAGCATTGTGACGTAGTTTTACGCATTTCTGTTGAAGAATAGCCGTAGGCGGCCACATTGTGTAAGTGGTCACATGGTGGCTCTGAGAGAGATTCTCGCATAAAATACAGAGGTAGCCATTACTCCAATCGGTCCTAGTGAAAAACGAATCCCGACGGATATATTATCGAATAGATATTAGAAAAACACCTTGAGGATGGATTCTAAACAACGTTTGCCATGTTTCTGTCAATATTATGGAGCTAATTGAAATATTTTTCTTTCTTGTGGTGACTGCAATTTCCGGGCGATTTCTCAGCCAAACGTGAAGAACAAACGGAGCTATTTCGCCTACAAAAATAATATTTTGGGAAAAAATTAACTTTGGCTGTCTACCTGGGAGTCTCGTGAGTGAAAACATCCGAAGTTCATCAAAGGTAAATGATTTAATTCGATTGCTTTTCTGATTTCCGTGACAAAGTTGTCTGCTGCTAGCAAGGCATAATGCTATGCTAGGCTATGATAAACTTACACAAATGCTTGTCTAGCGTTGGCTGTAAAGCATATTTTGAAAATCTGAGATGACAGGGTGATTAACAAAAGGCTAAACTGTGTTCCAATATATTTCACTTGTGATTTTCATGAATAGGAATATTTTCTCGGAAGATTTACGTCTGTTGCATTATGCTAATTAGTGTCAGATGATGACAACGGTCCCGTTCACGGGATGGGGTGTCACTACAGGTTAAGGAGTTTTCACTTATCAAACATAAACAAGCATGGCTGCCATCATAACAAATGTAGCTGCTGTTAACTGACATCTATCTATTTTCTAAAATATATTAATTTCTCCTTTGTGCTCACCAGAGATGTGGTACATTGTAAAGAAGTTTAGGTGTCAGGTCGCTAACTTAGGTTTAGTTTTTTTGTCAGCGCAACCTGTGATTTAGACTGGTTTATGGAATGGATTTGACTGTGAATGTGTTCCGTGTGATGCTTGGACGATGAAGTTCATATTTATCTTCTACAATAAAAGGTGAAATTGAGGAATAAAGTTGTGAAGACCTTTATTTCCCATCTGTACAAAATATGAACAACAATGCTGTTTAGATGCGTTTGTTGCATCCTATGTTCTGTTGCTACTGTTCCAATCCCATATATTATCCCATATATTTTATTTTCCATAAATACTTTCCTAACACTTATTGTTCATAAAACTGCATTGTTGGTTAAGGGCTTGTAAGTAAGCATTTCACTGTAAGGTCTACCTACACCTGTTGTGTTTGGCACGTGACAAATACAATTTCATTAGATTTAGATTGAATTAGATTATTAATTTGATCTGAAAAATATACTTGCGATGGTACGCTGAAGGGACCACTTAACAATGATCACAAATAATATTGACAGTTGCCGCAATGACATCATGAACATATACTGACCAGCTCATGTTATAGACAGAAGCGTGCTACATGGCAGACCAATCCGAACTCGGCATGTCTAGCCCATCCATTATCTCAACCAGGTTCCTAGCTTTTCCCGTGAGTAAACCAACGAAGCTTGTAATTGAACTATTTTATTCGTATTTACAGATGGCATACAAGTTTGTTATTAAGGCACATGAACATTTACATGTTCCAGAAGGCATTTCTGGACAAAAAAAAGACATTTTGATGAAAGAAAAAGTACATTCAAATGGCTCTCCTGTGAAGTAGTGACATGTGACATACACCTAGATTCATGAAATGAGTCACATAGAGTACCAGTCAAAAGTTTGGACATGCCTACTCATTCAAGAGTTTTCTTTATTTGTACTATTTTCTACATTGTCGAATAAAATGAAGACATCAAAACTATGAAAAAACACATATTGCATCATGTGGTAACCAAAAATGTTTTAAACAAATCAAATATATTTTAGATTCTTCAAAGCAGCCACCCTTTGCCTTGACAGCTTTCCACAGTCTTTGCATTCTCTCAACCAGCTTCACCTGGAATGCTTTTCCAACAGTCTTGAAGGAGTTCCCCACATATGCTGAGCACTTGTTGGCTGCTTTTCCTTCACTCTGCGGTCTAACTCACCCCAAACCATCTCAATTGGGTTGAGGACGGGTGATTGTGGAGACCAGGTCATCTGATGCAGCACTCCATCACTTTCCTTCTTGGTCAAATAGCCCTTACACAGCTTGGAGGTGTGTTGGGTCATTGTCCTTTTGAAAAACAAATGATAGTCCCACTAAGCGCAAATCAATATGGGATGGCGTATTGCTCTGGTAGCCATGCTGGTTAAGTGTGCCTTGAATTCTAAATAAATAACGGACAGTATCACCAGAAAAGCATCCCCTCACCAATACACCTCCTCCTCCATGTTTTATGGTGGGAACCACACATGCGGAGATCATCCGTTCACCTACTGGTTGGAACCAAAAATCTCAAATTTGGTTTCATCAGACCAAAGGACAGATTCCCACAGGTTTAATGTCCATTGCTCATGTTTCTTGGCCCAAGCAAGTCTCTTATTCTTATTGGAGTCCTTCAGTAGTGGTTTCTTTGCAACAATTTGACCATGAAGGCCTGATTCACGCAGTCCCCTCTGAACAGTTGATGTTGAGATGTGTCTGTTACTTAAACTCTGCGAAGCATTTATTTGGGCTACAATCTGAGGTGCAGTTAACTACAATGAACATATCCTCTGCAGCAGATGTAACTCTGGGTCTTCCTTTCCATGAGAGCTAGTTTCATCATAGTGCTTGAAGGTTTTTGCGACTGATCTTGAAGAAACATTAAATGTTCTTGAAATTTTCCGTATTGACTGACCTTCATGTCTTAAAGTAACGATGGACTGTCATTTCTCTTTGCTTATTTGAGCTGTTCTTGCCATAATATGGACTTACAGGCTGACTACACGGCTCGCGTGCGCTCGGTGCGCGAGAGTTGCAAAATAAATGTAGAAATCTATGTTATTAAATTAATGCACCCACACTGCTCGCACACGCCAACGTACGTCTGCATTACCAAGGGCTAAAATAGAAATCAGTTCTATTTCTGACGCAGATCGCGCTGCAAGTCTTGCCTCTCCCATCTCCTCATTGTTTTATAGAAGCAGGTAGCCACATGCCATCTCCTCATTGGTTATACCCACGTGGGTGACTGAAGACGAACGAGGTCAGTGGCTTTAATGCACCTAATTTATGAAAGTTGCCAATCAAAAGTTGTCAATTGACTAGAAACGATTTGGTTAACCGTTTTATGTGTGGATTAATTGGTGGAATTTGTGCATTTCAGGTAAAATAACAACTCAATGTTTATATCCCAGGACAAATTAGCTAGCAACAGCAAGCTAGCTAAAAAAGGACAAATTACCTAGCAAGTGCAAGCTAGCTAGTTAAATTGCCATAAATGTTTAATGCTTTTCGACCGGTCCCCAAATTAATATATTGGTTCAGAGTTTGTTTTGATATTTTAACCTGTGTGTCGTGATCGCGTTTGGTGTGGGGGGACAAAATACATTCATCACACTCAACTTGGTAACAAATAGCACATGTAGCATGCCAAAGCTTATCATCTGTCCATTCTTACCAAATAGAGCGGGAAAAAGTTTAAAATGTCAAATTACATTTACATTAGACGTAACCTTTTCCAAATCACTTTTGTGTATTGATGCACTGTGCATTCAGCAAGGGCTGTCAAATCAAATCTATTCCCTTTATTAGGCCTTCCGAAAAAGATCTGTGTTACCTCTCGAACAAACACAATGAAGGGGAGGAGAGGAAGAGAAACACGGAGATCACTCCTCCTGCAAGAACATCTGAACTCAACACGCCTGGCAGACTGTGTAAACCACATGTATTATTCCAGTGAATGTCTCGTCTATACATAAACTGGGTTGGGTCCAATTCCAATTATCCTCAATACATTTCAATGAAATTGGTATTTAAGTTTACTTTCGCAATTGACTGAATTTAAATATGGAATAGACCCTAACCAGAAAAGCCATACAAAGCTCAATACCTAGGTCCATTATGAGGTCTCAGAAATCTCCAACAATCAGAAAGCAAAGCTTACCCTGACAACCAGGTGTTTGGTTCTTGAAGGCTTTGTTTCTACTGGAGGCTTGTCCAGCATCCCAAGGGAAATCAGAATCATGAGCACGGATAGGAGAGTTCCCCAATGCTTAAATGACTAGAGACTAGGCTACTTACACTGCCTAAGCACAAGCACAGACTAGCCCAGTCGATAGACTGCTATGCAGATCACTGCACCAGTGTGGCAGTGACTCTGTGCAAAACTGAACACAGAGTCACTTTACGCTTACTGAACACATCAACACATCGGCTGTCCCACAAGGACTCGTAGGAAAAACTCTTCAGCCAGTAAATTAGTTGGGACTGCTGTCCCGATATAATCAGGCATGGGCAGGCAAGCACACACACACACACACACACACACACACACACACACACACACACACACACACACACACAGACAGATGCTACCATCAGACAGAAAGACAGACACACTCCTATACTCCTTGTAGTTTGAGGGCAGGTTGCCATGGCACTGCCATCATTAATTAGCTGGATGAGTGGGAAGACTGTCTCTCTTATGCTGCTATGACGTGAAACACACACACTCTCACTCAAAAATGTAAGCACACACACACACACCAGTGGTGAGCGGGTCAGCTGTTTGTTCAACCGCACCTGCCCGCAATTGCTAATAACCCATCTGCAACCGCCCGACTATATGTGATAAAATGAAAATCTGAGGCTACTCCCAACCTTAACGAGCAAATATAGAAAATAACTGCATAATTATTATTTTTTGACAGGGGGTGCAGGATTTTTTGTTGTTGCCTGATTTAGATATGTTTCTTCTGCTTATAATTTACAACATTTTGGAAGGCTATTTGTTAGTCAACTTGTCTATAATTAGATACATGTAGCTTCTCTTTTGTAATTATACAGTATGTTGCGCTAGAAAACCAGATAAACCCTTGCTCAACAGAATCATGTAATAGATCGATCAAATTAATGCTTCAATCTAGTTGACATCGGTGAAGTTTTATCTGTCATCTTTCGCGGACCAAAGACATTTAGGGACAGGGGAGAAAAAACAATAAAGTATTTTTTTTACATTTTGAAGCAAAAATGATTTTCTATGCAAAATGTCCAAAATGTCCAGTTTGACCGGTTGTAAGGAAATATAAATCTGTGAAAACGACCCAACATGTGTCTGATAAGATTTGAGTTCAGCTTCGATGCATATTTTATATGGTTGAAATACTGTCAGGTTTAGTGATGCTTTTATGATGAAGACAGCACCTCTATAGATGGTATCTACCTGAGCATTTCTGCATGAGTTTTTATTAAGGCTACATAGACCTATTCGCACGGGACTAGTACTACTAGAGAACGTAGGTTATGTATTTATTACTTCAGAAGGTCCTTTATTCCAGATGATAATGATGCATTTGGCGATGTTCAATTCATTCGCACAAAACATATAAACACAAGCATTCACTGTGGATACATGTAGGCCCTTCATATATAGGTCATGCACAGCCATTTGTTCAATTTATCGAATAATTGATTGTTTTCTTGCTCAAACCGCGAACAACACCTTTCAAACATGTTGATGTTGATTGGCACGGGACTAGTATTATTAGTGTTTGGAAAAAAACAGTAGGTAATTTATTCTGCCGAGTCAATGTCCAGATTTCAGTTTCCATTTAACCAATCTAAACAGAGGGCTACAGTTCCCTTGACATGCCATAGGCCTATTTGAAGTCCCATCTTGTGACTTTCGAAATTGTATAGAGCCTCACACAATCATCACACATAACATAGCCGGCACTGCTATATCATCCTCTTTTAAAACCTCTTACTTCTACCCCCTCCTTTTTCGAAAATTCTGTTAAAAATCACGCAACTTTTCAGCGTCCTGCTACTCATGCCAGGAATATAGTATATGCATATGATTAGTATGTGTGGATAGAAAACACTCTGAAGTTTCTAAAACTGGTTAAATCACGGCTGTGACTATAACAGATCGTGTGTTTCATTGAAAAACGCAAGAAAAACTGCTCTCTGAAAGCTAAAAATAATTTCCATAAGTCACTTCCATGAGTTGTTAAAAGAGGACAGAATTTAATATCGACCTGCATGCAATTCATACAAATTCCACACGATGTCGCCATTGTCGTTATTTTCAATTGAATTCATTGTTGGAAAATCCATCTATCTGGCATCCGTTTCTTCCAGTCTTCACCCGGATGTTGTTAATGTGGACATGGGCAGCCATTGATTTGCAAACGAGGAGCTATTGAATATACATCGCCCTGTAATCATTTTGATAGATTATAAACGTTTACTAATACCTAAAGTTGGATTACAAAAGGATTTCGAAGTGTTTTGTGAAAGTTTATCGTCGACTTTTTTAATTTTAAAAAATTACGCAGCGTTTAAAAACGATGTTTTTTTCTGAATGACACAGCTTCCATACAAAGCTATTTTGGGTATATATGGACCGATTTAAACGAAAAAAAGACCCAATAGTGATGTTTATGGGGCATATAGGAGTGCCAAGAAAGAAGCTCGTCAAAGGTAATGAATGTTTTATATTTTATTTCTGCGTTTTGTGCTGCGTCGGATAAGCAGAGTCTTTGTTTACGTCGCATTCATGCATTTTCAGGTGGTGCATGCAATCAGATAATAGCTTCTCATGCTTTCGCCGAAAAGCATTTTAAAAATCTGACTTGTTGGCTAGGTTCACAACGAGTGTAGCTTTAATTCAATACCCTGCTTGTGAATTTTGATCAAGGTTTGAGTTTAAACGAGTACATTTAGCATTTAGCGTAGCGCATTTGCATTTCCAGGTGCCTACTTGAGACGTCTGCGTCTCAAGTAGGAGCAAGAAGTTTTAACACTTCACCAAATCTTTTCTAAACATTACTTTTCTGGCCTTCCCTTTACTTTCAACTCTCCTTTCGCAGCTTTTGTCTTATTGAATTAAACTTTTGACAATGTCATTTTTGCCTCGGCGGATTGACGTTAACTTGTTCTGCCCGTTTCCAAAAGCATTATTTGGCAATTGGCTTGCTAGGCAATTTGGCGCGTGTACAGTTAAGCCCTAAAGTTTAGGCTTATGCAGTAATACAAGATAGCCTAAAATAATGGAAGAAAGCCTCAATGTAGCCTATATAAATTGCACAATAACGATACATTCATGGATTTATTAAGGTATTGTTTCTCTTTATTCAACCCGCTCGCCACCGACCCGTCCCTTCAGCCACACAATATTTAATGACCCTAAAACCGTCCACCAGATATAACCGCAGGGACCCGGTTAATGAGTAAACACACGCATCACTAACACACTCACAATTAATTGTGTTCTTTGAAAAAAGATTAGCTGAAGAGGTCATCTCTTTTTTAATTTTACATTTTATTATTTGTTTAGTCACTCAACCAAGGCTGTCCAGAATATACAGTGCATTCTGAAAATATTCAGATCCCTTGACTTTTTTCACTTTTTGTTAAGTTACAGCCTTGTTCTAAAATGGATTAAATTATTTTATCCCTCATCAATCTACACACAATACCCCATAATGACAAAGCAAAAACAGGTTTTTAGAAAATGTTGCAAATGTATAATATTTTTTAAACTGATACATCACATTTACATAAGTATTCAGACCCTTTACTAGACACCTTTGGCAGCGATTTCAGGCTCGAGTCTTCTTGGGTATGACACTAGAAGCTTGGTACACCTGTATTTGGGGAGTTTCGCCCATTCTTCTCTGCAGATCCTCTCAAGCGCTGTCAGGTCAGATGGAGTGCATCGCTGCCGGGCTCTGGCTGGACTACTCAAGGACATTCAGAGACTTGCCCCGAAGCCACTCCTGCATTGTCTTGGCTGTGTGCTTAGGGTCGTTGTCCTGTTGGAAGATGAACCATTGCCCCAGTCTGAGATCCTGAGCGCTCTGGCGAAGGTTTTCACCAAAGACTTTCCTCTGTTCATCTTTGCTTCTATCCTGACTTAGTCTCCCAGTCCCTGCGCTGAAAAACATCCCCACAGCATGATGCTGCCACCACTATGCTTCACTGTAGGGATTGTGCCAGGTTGCCTCCAGACGTGACGCTTTGCATTCAGTCCAATCTTGGTTTCATCAGACCAGAGAATCTTGTTTCTCATGGTCTGAGAATCCTTTAGGTGCCTTTTGCCAAACTCCAAGCGGGCTGTCATGTTCCTTTTACTGAGGAGTGGCCTTCGTCTGGCCACTCTACCATAAGGGGCCTATTGGTGGAGTGCTGCAGAGATGGTTGTCCTTCTGGAAGTTTCTCCCATCTCCACAGAAGAACTCTGGAGCTCCGTCAGAGTCACCTCCCTGACCAAGGCCCTTCTCCTAACGATTGCTCAGTTTGGCAGTGCGACCAACTCTAGGAAGAGTCTTGGTGGTTCCCAACTACTTCCATTTAAGAATGATGGAGGCCACTGCGTTCTTGGGGACCTTCAATACTGCAGAAATGTTTTGGTACCCTTTCCCAGATCTGTGCCTCAACACAATCCAGTCTCGGAGCTCTACGGACAATTCCTTCAACCTCATGGCTTGGTTTTTGCTATGACATGTACTGTCAACTGTGGGACCTTATATAGACAATTATGTGCCTTTCCAAATCATGTCCAATAAATTACATTTACCACAGGTGGACTCCAATCAAGTTGTAGAAACATCTCAAGGATGATCAATGGTCTGAATACTTTTTCTAAGTAAGAAATGGGAACATTTCTAAAAACCTGAAATTGCTAGTAATCTGGAATTACTATCTGAAAAAGGGGAATTACTATCAGAACCGAAATAAATCACAGATTCTCCCCAGTCTATAAAGAACTGTACATCTCTTTCTAAAATAATTAAGAACTCCTCCTCTCTTAACAGAAGAAGCCACCTCATTGGTAGCCCAAATATCTCTCAATGAACTCAAAAGGGCATTTGATAGCATGAATAAACGCAAATCACCTGGATGGGACAGTATTCCTCCTGAGGTCTATTTAACATTTTGGAATCAATTAATAGATTAATTGGGAATCAACAAACAACTCTGTCGTCACTTCCCGTCACACTTCTGTGTTGTCTCCGTGATGATGTGCTGTTTGTTGCTACTTGGCTACCTGCCAAACGTTTAGCTTTTTACCTTTAATAACGTTTAATCAAACTCTGTATTTAATAAGTTTACCAACGTCTTATTATTTTTCGGATATATCTCTTGACAATTTCACGAAAATAGTCATGGCCTCTAAACCCTCCAGCTGTCTACTGGACCCTATTCCAACTAAACTACTGAAAGAGCTACTTCCTGTGCTTGGCCCTCCTATGTGGAACATAATAAAGGGCTCCACATCCTCTGGAAGTACATCAAACTCACTAAAAGTATCAGTAATAAAGTCTCTCCTGAAGAAGCCGAAACTTGACAAGGAAAATCTAAAAAACTAAATTGGCCTATATCGAATCTCCTATTCCTCAAAGATTGTTTGGGAAAAAGCTGTTGCTCAGCAACTCACTGCCTTCCTGAAGACAAATAATGTATACGAAAAACTCTAGTCTGCTTTTAGACCCCATCATAGTCCTCAGGCCGCACTCATGAAGGTGGTAAATTACCTCCCTGTGCTCCTTTACCTTAGTGCCACTTTCGACACCATCGATTACTACATTGGGCGGCAGATAGCCTAGCGGTTAGAGTGTTGGGCCTATAACCGAAAGGTTGCTAGATCGAATCCCAGAGGTGACTAAGTAAACCTCTGTTGTTCTGCCCCTGAACAAGGAAGTCAAACCACTGTTCCTAAGCCGTCATTGTAAATAAGAAGTTGTTCTTAACTGTCTTGCCTAGTTAAATAAAAAATGCATTATTTTGGAGAGATTGGAACGCGCACAAGTTCTTGCCTGGTTTATATTTTATCTGTCGGAAAGATATCAGTTAGTCTCTGTGGATGGTTTGTCCTCTGACAAATCAATGGTAAGTTTTGGTGTTCCTCAAATGTTCTGTTATAGGACCACTATTGTTTTCACTATATATGCTACCTCTTGGTGATGCCATTCAGAAACACAATTTAAACTTTCACTGCTATGCAGACAACACACAGCTTTCCATTTCAATGAAACATGGTGAAGCCCCACAATTGCTACCCTGGAAGCCTGTGTTTCAGAAATAAGAAAGTGGCCATTGGTAAATATTTTACTTTTAAACTCAGAGAAAACAGAGATGCTAGTTCTAGGTCCCAAGAAACAAAGAGATCTGCTGTCTGATCTGACAATGAATCTCTATGGTTGTACAGTCGTCTCAAATAAAACTGTGAACGCCTCAGGCTTACTCTGGATCATGATCCCTTTTTATTCAAAAATGTGACATTTTTGGTCCAAAAATTACACAGAAAATCAAATCCATGCTTTTGTCATGTCAATATTAGACTACTGCAATGCTTCTACTCTTCAACTACCTGGATAAGGCACTGAATAACCTTCAACTAGTGCTAAATACGGCTGCTATAATCTTGACTAGAACCCCAAAATTGGATAATTTAACTCCAGCGCTAGCTTCCTGTTAAGGCTAGGGCTGATTTCAAGGTGTTACTGTTAACCTACAAATCTCTCCTATTTGGTGCTGCCATACATACCTACACGTACACTACGGCCACAAGACACGGCCCTCCTTATTGTTCCTAGAATTTCTAAGCAAACAGCTGGAAGCAGAGCCTTCTCATATAGAACTACATTTTTATGGAATGGTCTGTCGATTCATGTGAGAGACGCAGACTCGTTCATAACCTTTAAATCTTTAGTGAATACTTATCTGCCAAGGCAGCAGCTACTCTTCCTGGGGTCTGTCAAAATTAAGGCAGTTTTACAATTTTACCACTCATTTCAATGCCTGGCACTTTTATAATATGGCGAAATCGTCCCCAATTGCAGTTCCTAGGGCTTCCACTAGATGTCAACAGTCTTCAGAAAGAGTTTCAGGCTGGTTTTTGGAAAAATTAGGGAAAGGTTGTAGTTTTTCTAAGTGGCTCCCTATTTGGCTGTAGTGTTTCCAAGCGCATGGCTGAGAGAGCGCGTTCCTTTTGTTTATCTCCGGTAAAGAAAATAACAATTCTCCGTCTAAAATTGTATTATTTATTTGCGTATTAGGGTACCTAAGGATTGATTATAAATGTTGATTGACTTGTTTGGATAAGTTTATTGATAACGTTTGGGATTCATTTTGAATGCATTTTGACGGAGGGAAACTGAGTGTATTATTGACTGAAGCACGCCAGCTTAAACTGAGTTTTTATGGATATAAAGAAGGAATTTATTGAACAAAAGGACCATTTGTAATGTAACTGAGACCTTTTGGAGTGCCAACAGAAGATCTTCAAAGGTAAGGCATATATAATATCGCTATTTCTGACATTCGTGTCGCAACTCCCTGGTTGAAAATGATTTGTTATGCATTTGTGTGCTGGACGCTGTCCTCAGATAATCGCATGGTTTGCTTTTGCCGTAAAGCCTTTTTGAAACCTGACACCTTGGCTGGATTAACAAGAAGTTAAGCTTTATTTTGATGTATTGCACTTGTGATTTTATGAAAGTTTAATATTTATAATAATTTTATTTGAATTTGGCGCTCTGCCATTTCACCGGATGTTGGCCAGGTGGGACGCTACCGTCCCACCTATCCCAAATAAGTTTTAACAGGGATATAAACAAATTGGTGTACAAAATCTGAGAGAAATACACTTTTTGTGCGTTTTTATTTCAGCTCATGATACATGGGACCAACACTTTACATGTTGCATTTATATTTTGGTTCAGTATATATACCTATTTTAATATTTTTTACTTTCTTTGCTTTCAGTCCCATTGGGAAGGGTGGTATTGGGAGTGGTATTTTCTCTGGTAGCTGGAAGGGGGTGGGGTGTCTGAGGGGCAACTGCCGAGCAACCCTAGTTGGGGATGGGAAGTATCAAGCAAAAATAAATGACACAGAAGATGATACATGGCAGTGTGAAACTCTAGCCTCTGTAGAAGAGTAACACCCCACATAATACACAACACCCACGAGCGCAATTGCTCCATGTCTATCTGATCCCCTTCTCACTTTGTAATGATTGCTTCTCGGTAAGGAGATTAAAAGCGGCTTGCACCAATCCAGGATTTACAGAGAAAGAAATCATTGCCATCCTTCTTCTTGAAGGACAAATGTGTTTGTCGGTGTTTTGGTTGGCAAAGACACTTTTGATACATTTTGCATAAAAAAAGCATAATAGAGGATTATATAAAATATAATATCAAGTCCAATGGTGATGTTATGGAAATACCCATGAAAAGGCTTTGGTTTAGCTATAAGGCAAGACCCAGTTCTTCGAGCTAGATAGAAATGGAAAGATGAGCCTACAGCTCATCTTTCAGCCAAAGAGAGGTCTCATTCATACCTGGGTCGTATTCATTAGGCACCAAACGGACAAAAAACGCACTGACACAAGGAGGGACTACATGGATTTGTCCAATAAGAAATGCTAATGTCCCTTTTCTGTTGCAAAAAATGTTTTCCATTGCATTTAAAAGTTAGAGTTTACACACATTCTAGCACCACACACACACACACACACACACACACACACACACACACACACACACACACACGCATACATCCAGGCCAAACTAAACAAAAGCTAGGTACTGGAACACAGACATATGAAACATATGTGTACGAAAGTAAAGTGATGTAGTAGTGTGTAGTAATGTACACCTAACAAAAGAGAAAATAATTACTTATCTCGGTTAGAAATGAATCATCCCACCAACATAGATAGACGCAAACAATTCCAAATAGCTGTTGTTATTTTACCTTAGGCTTCTTTGACATGCTCGTTGTCCCAGACTGCCAGAGACACCTGTGTCCCCTCTCTGTTCCAGCGCGGCTGCAATGAATTATGCAAATCCCCTGGATTTGTTCAGAGTACCATGACACATGGGAAAAAGCAGCTGACGCCTTACATAAAAAATACCCAACCTATTTACCCTCAGTCAAATCGGAATTAAACGCTCAAAATGTAACGTTCTGCTGACAAGTGGTTCTCCATTATAACAATCGACCAATCCCAAAACTATGGATGCTCTGCTGTCTGGGCAGTTAGCTTCCATAGTACCAGAAGGGATGAGACGGGGATGGGGTCAGCCACGGTAAGGTCCCTTCTCAGGAGCGTCTCCAACTGGAAATGACATGCCTCATGTTGACGGAGCCCATCTGAGGATCTCTGGGGCAGATGCACACACACACCGCAGGGCAGGCGCCTCTGTTCAGTGTGCGTGCACACACCCATACACACAAACACACACACACAGAGCTGGGCAGACGGGACAGAGAGAAAGAGAGTGCGTGGAGGGAGGGAGGATCAGCGGTGTAATGGTTTGCTCCAGAGTGTTTTTCTTCAGCTCGCTGGGCATTAGGCTTTAATTTGATATTGTGACATCTGTCGCCTGGGCTGGACGGATACACTATGACCTCAGGCTGACCGCCGGCCTGCACTGAGCTGACTTACTTCACACACACACACACACACACACACACACACACACACACACACACAAACACACACACACACACACACACACATACACATACACACACTTAATATGTTGTGAAATATGTTGTGAATTTATTGTAATTTTTTGAAAAATGCCTAACTGCCTTAATTTTGCTGGACACCAGGAAGAGTAGCTGCTGCCTTGTTTTGTTAATTTCTCTACCA